>NC_090923.1:1160412760-1160715791 GCF_040938575.1 Ambystoma mexicanum
GGAGGGAGGTGGGGACAGTGCAGTACATGGGAAAAAGAATAAATAACAATATGAGAAGTAGGGCCTGCTGGTGGCAAGTGCAAGGGTAAGTGCAGACATCAGGTGTCAAAGGCTGGTGGAAGACTGTAGGGATACAGAAACAGTCCCCAAGTGCAAGGTTTGCCAGGGAGGCAATGCAGGTGTGTAACCGGTGGGGGAGGGGACCTGGGCCCAAGATCAGAGGGTGGCCAGGTAACCAGTACAGTTCAGCCAGGAAGTCAGCAGGGTAGAGGAGGAGATAAAGCAGAGGCAAAGAGGAAGGTTTTGAGGTGCTTCTGGAACCGGAGATGGTTCTCCTCAAGTTTCAGAGAGGCAGGTAGGCTGTTCCAGAGGGAGGCCCCAGCCGAGGAAAGAGATCTACCACCAACTCGTTGCTTGGAGAAGCAACTGTCCCTGAAGGAGTTGGAGGAGGACGAGCAAAGAGCTCGAGAAGGAAGATATTTCGGAAGACAGAGTTGAAGGTATTGATGCCCCAGGCCAAAGAAGGCCTGGTAGACAATGCAGAGGGTTTTGAACGTAATCCTCACAGCCACTGGGAGCCAGTGAAGAGATTTCAGTCCTGGAGAGATACAATCCCTGGGCTTGAGGCCAAGGACAAGTCTTGCTGTCCTGTTCTGGATGAGTTGCAGAGAGCGGGGAGTAGAAGCAGTCAGATTTAGAAAGAGGCTGTTGCAGTAGTCCAGCCTAGAGAGAACCAGAGCTCTGGAGACCGTGAGCTTCTGGGGGAAGGAAAGGAAAGGAAGAATACCTCTGATGAGGTGCAGCTGATAGTGTGACTTCTTAGAGACGTCAGACATGTGAGGAGAGAAGGAGAGTGTGGAGTCAAAGATGACCCCAAGGTTTTTAGCCTTGCAGGTGGGAGCAGGAAGAGGTGGGAGCAGGAAGAGGGCCAAGAGCGGCCGGCCAGCGAGCGGCCGGCCAGAGAGTGACAGGAAAGGAGGGAGCGGGTGTGCTGATGAGGAGAATCTCAGTCTTACTGGCATTAAGGCAGAGATCATTGGCGGCACACCACAGCTGGATAGCACACAGGCAGTCAGAGATGAGAGACGGAGAAGAGGTGGCCGAAGGTAGCCTGAAAATGAGTTGAGTGTCATCCGCATAGCACTGAAAGTTGGGGCAGAGAGCGGCGATGCAGTGGGCACGAAGTGCCAGGTATTGGTTGAACAGCCAGGGGGGGCGGTTAGACCCCTGGGGGACACCGCAGGTAGAGATAGAGATAGAGGAGAGGAAGGACCCAAGTTGGACCTCGGAGGGTCGATCAGAGAGAAAGGAAGTAAGCCACGCCAGGGCCTGACCGGTGACACCCAGGTTATCACGGAAACGGTTGAGCAGGATGGCATGGTTGACTGTGTCAAAGGCAGAAGAGAGATCAAGTAAGATGAGGACACAGAGGGTGTTGGAGTCAAGGTTTGAGAGCAGGTGTTCACGGATGTTCAGGAGAGCAGTTTCCGTGCTCTGACAGCTCTGAAGCCAGACTGATGGTCATGAAGACAACCGACAGATTCAGTGTGAAGATTAAGCTGGGAGATGGCCAGCTTTTCCAGGAGTTTTCCCAGGAAGGGATTGATGGATATCGGGCGATAGTTAGCCGGGCAGGACGGGTCGGCAGAGGGTTTCTTAAGAAGACGGTGCACAAAGGAGTGCTTCAGGGGGGATGGGCAGACTCCAGTGGCGAAGGAGTGGTTGCAGAAGTTGGCCAGAGCTGGAGCCAGGGAGTCAATGTGGTCGTAGATGGTTTTGTAGGAACAGGGATGCATCTGTTGTGATGAGACTTTCATAGATCGGACTTGTCTAGAAACCTCATCTGGGGAGAATAGGGTAAAGTCAGTGAAGGAGGGAGGAGAGGTGGACAAAGAAGGGCCAGAGTAAGAGCAAGGAGTCGAGGGGGCAAGGGGAGAGGAAGAGAGAGAGGACAGGATATACTGAGTTTTAGAGATTAATTGAGAAGCCAGGGCCGTGCAGAGGGCCTGGGAAGGGAAATGAGAGGAAGAGACTGCAGCAGGATTGGGCAGTTCCTTACAGATTTAAAGAGTTTGGCCGTGTTGTTAGATGCCACAGAGACGCAGGCTTGGTTGTGAGCTCTCTTCTTCATGCGGACTGAGAGCCGGTATTGCCTTTGGAGCAGGCGGCAACCAGTTTGTCAGAGGATGTACCAGAAGCACGCCATTTCTGCTCGGCCATCCTGCACTTGCGTTTCAGGGTGTCTAGGTCAGCATCGTACCAGAAATTGCACTTGGCCTTGGGCTTCAAGCGGATCCTCATGACAGGTGCAAAAACATTGAGAGTATCAGATATAGCAGAGTGGAGCATATGAAGGGCTGTGTCAGGGTGTGAGTCAGCCAAAAGGGGGCGGGGTGAGAAAGTGGTGGAAAAAGCCTCAACTGACACATGCTTCATCGGTCGGGTAACCAAGAAGGTGGGTGGCAGTGCTGGAATTGGCTTAGCCTGGTGGGAAGAGAGGGTGAGCTGGGATGAAAGGAGAGAGTGATCACTCCAGGAGAGAGGAGTGGTGAGAGGGATAGAAAGTGGAAGGTCTGAGGGGATCAGAGCATCCAGGGTGTGCCTGTTTGACTCCCCTGGCTGTAAATATTTCATCAGATAGAAGATCTGATTTGTTCAGAAGGACTCTCAGCGAGGTGGCTTGGTGCAGTGCTTTCATTGGCTCCAGGATGGGCCCAGGGCAACTCCTAGTCTCCAATTTGTCCCACAGCTTCTGACAATCGATCTGGTCGAAGGCCTGGACCAGATCGACAAAGGCCATATAGATTTTAGGTTTCCTGTCATGAACTCGACCTTTCAATATGTTGAGGATGAAGATATTCGCTGATGTTCCCATACCCCTTACAAAACCTGTTTGCAGTGGGCTGTTTGCCCCAGAGTCTGCTTACCAAATGCAGAAGTGGTCCAGAATGATAGCACCATACCATTTTTCATTGACGTCCAAGAGGGAGATTGGACGATATTTTTTCGAGTTGGTTTCACTAACAGGGTGTAATTGCTCGTCATTTGCCTGCATTCTCACTGATTTTATAAGAACCCAAAAATACCATGGCTTCTGAATCAAGTTGGTACAAGGATCATCTGATGGAATACAGCCAATTCCTGAAATGCCGCCTTCCCATTCGAAGATTTTCGTGGTCGACTGCTGCTCCTGATTTCTTCGCAATTCTGGCCAGACTTCTTACCGCCTTTCTTTGCATAACCAATTCTTGGTTGTAAACATGAAGATAAGTAGTAAATGATCTTCGCTTGTTGCTAACTTTACAGAGGTATGGTTCCAGAAAGGGGGTGTATTTGAGAGTTGCACGATACTGTTATTTGTCAGCTTTAATCTTCGACCAGCCATGGCCACAGTCGTTTCAAAAGGCATTCTTTTTCGGATGTTAGTCAGTGCTCCCCTCCATTCCATGCACAGCATGTGATGGTCACTGTTCTTAGTTTTAACTACTCGGAATGATGACACAAATGGGAGAAAATGCTGAGAAAAAAAGATGTAGTCTATCACTGAGCATCAACCCATACTTTCCCTATGTCATCTAAGGTGGGGTGTCTTCTTTTGTATTGCCATTAAGCATATGCATATTTTTTGCGGCCATTAGTGCGTTCCACATTGCGGCTCTGGTGTTACGAGTGGAGCTATGAGCCTCCTGGTGGGAGTCTAAGGCACTAAAAATACAAGAGGTGTTTAGGTGCCCACAGACAATGACATTTCTTGTGTTCTGAAGTATATATGTGTTGTCTATGAGATCCGAAATATGCTCAATAAACTGCTCATCTGATGTTGAAGCCAAATTCCAGTAGGCGTTTATCACTACCAACTTAGACGGTGACCCAGAACCTGGGTTGTGAATCGGAGTCTCCCACCCAATCAAAGGTTCTTGTGACAGAGCACTTGCCGATATGCATTTCGTTAACGTCAAAGGGCTTCCTGATTTGATTGCCGTCAATAGACCAGTTGAGGGCTGCCCTTTTTTCACCTTCGTAGCTGACCTCAGTGAGATCTCGAAACCATCCAGAACCGGCTTTGTGCAGAGCCAAGTCTCCCGCAAACAAAGAACATCAAAATCGCTCACATTTATTTCACTCGCTTTAGTGAGATGATAATAGCCATGAGTGTTCCATGATGCCATTTTTAATTGCGAATGCTTCATGTTGAGCTTATTGGGCAGTTGGTTCTCTCTCTGTGTCTTAATCACAGGTTGCTAGAGGGCTTCCTGTGTGGTCAGCGCTCTTGGCAACCAAGACCAGTTCTGGTGCTATTGATTATCCGTGAGGAAGAGTTAGTTTGGAATGTGATGTTGAACTTCTGTCTCAGGTCTACCGGGACCCTACCTATTTGAAGGGGGTCCAGGTAGTTTGCCCCATCATTGGTAGGCTGGTCATCTTTCATGGCTAGATCCTTCGTAAAAGCCCCAAATGTTCGAAATTAGGGCACGACGGTCCTTCCTGAGGAAAGATTCTGAGAGAGAGGGTTGGCAATGTCGTTAAATCAAAACCCAACATCAAAAAACCTTCGGCTGAGTTGACCAGCAGATTCCTAATCACCGGAGAAGTGAGATGTAGGTAAATTTGGTCTGTTCTCTGGTCATCCACAAACTCAATAATTCTTAAATTCTCAGAAATCAGTTGGCGTAAACAAGGAATACAGTGTAAAAGGTCTAACACTGTCCTCCTGATCAGGATTAAGGTTTCCTTGCTATCCAGAATCCTCTTCGAGTTTAAGAGTTCGGTATTTTGGGTTTTGGAGGAGTGAACCTTGGGCCTTGCTGGTGTAGCCAGTCATAGGTCTTAGATGGCACCCTCCATCATTTGGCAACCTCTTGGCTCCATTAACTCGTTGATCTTGTTGGGCTAACACTGCACCACTAGGCAAAGGACCAGTGGATTTAACTGCTCCGGAAAGTATTGATTTTGGTCGAGGTTTAGGAAAATGTCTTTCTTCACTTCTAAATTCTTTTGTTTCCCAAACTGCAAGGCTGTAGTTGAATTTGAGCCTCCTGCAACACACAGATCGTGTTGTCTCATGGTAGATTGATTAGGAGAGGATCTCCTTCTTTTTTCCGACATGGTGAGAAAAAAGGCAAGGGATATGTCGCAGGCTGAGAGAGGCCTAGATGAGGTACATCTTCTTCTTGAATGATAGGACGCTCAATAAGTCCAGACTCTTCATGTAGATCAGTTGGAGAAGATTTTACAGAATATGTTGAAAGCTCCAACAAGGTCTGTGCCGTCGAGCTAACATCATTTGTGATGGACTCATTAGGACGTACCCGATCTCTAAATGATGTGCTCTGCGGGACAATACTAATTGTCTTATTTTTCTTTCCCCCTTTTGGCACAGTCTTCCTAGGAGCCGGTTTTAGGGTTCCCTTTGTTGCCTTTAACTATGGAGAGGGGGCCACCGAGGATCGCATTGGTTGAGGACCCAGAGGCTTTGGCTTTGCCTGAATTGGCTTCTCGGTCAGGTTTTGTCTTTGCACACTAAAGATGGAAAATGCGGGGTTCCCCAATTCACCTGTCTGAACATTATCCATCTGGATTTCATTATTGACGTAGTCAAAAGAGATACATGGCTCTTGCCTCTTCGTTCGAGCCTTGGGGCATGGGTCCTTGGCCAGAGGATCCGAAGAAAAGTTTGGGTGTTCCTCAGTCTCGATGGTTAAGTCAACCTTCTGCACAGCCAGGCTTGTCTGAGTCCCCCGAGAACAGCTTGTCTGAGGAGTTGAAATATGCTGGCATGTCTCCCTCCTTAAATCTGATTGCAAATGCTCTACTTGGGGGCGATGATTATTGACCTTAACAAACCACTCCAGAAAGATGAGCTTAGAGTGAGTCATCGCCAACAGGTTCGTATCATCCTTTAATGTATCATTCAACTGCTCATAGAGCTTCATAAAAGGAGCTAAGGATATAGTAATGGTCGACTTCATGGAAAGAAGGTCCAGCTTGTTTTTCTTAGTTACCCCGTTCTTCTGGGTTTGGCTTGAGTCCTGTTCGGAAGAAAATTCATTTGCCAGGAAGCTACCCGAACTCCTTCGTGTGGTATTCAGGACCGGAGCACATGCATTTCCTTTGTTACTCTGAGCAGGTGCCCGAAGCTCCTGTTCTGTTATCAGGCTCCTTACTCCAGAAAATGGTGGTGCCTCAATGTTGTTAGCTGCAATCCTCTCAGGCAGTACTACCTCAGATGCTTGCATATCAGCACTTAGTGGTTTTTGAACAGGTGCCTCAAGTTGACCCAGAAGGCCCTGGGGTACCGAGGCAGAGGAAAGGCAGAGTTCAACCGACCCTACCAAAATGGGAGAATCCGACTTCCAGGTCACCCTGTGACTTCAGAGGGGCTTTGTGACGTCCACCACAAAAGCTTCTCCGGTGGCGGCACTAGCCCTGTTCCGGTTGTCCAGCATGTTGACAATGGAAGTGGGCCCCTGTTGTTATCCGGCAAGGTAGAACATGAGAAGCTAAAAGGGATTGGTGTGAACTGTTGTACCGACCTTACTTCTTGGTTGATGTTACTTCCCTGTAGAAGGGGGCTGCAATTTTCAGTGCCCTCCAACAATTCTGCGTCCGATAGATCAGTAGGCACTTGGATCCTCCCAGACCCACTGTATTAGGGGTGTTAGGGGGGTTAAGTGTCACATGGATGATCTCCAGGCCCGACCCCTCGGAAAGGCTTTCTTGTAGATCCTAGGGTGTGAACCACTCGTGTTTACTTCTTTTGTACTTCTGTTCACAGTAAAGCATGAAAAGTGTCTCACGGTGGGGGGGGGGGTGGAGGATAGCAAGTCAGGAGTGGGAGAAGTGTCACCCACCTCCCCCACCTTCTACCCTCCGTCCCTCAACAAGGAGTCCAGCGGGCCATGTGGAACCGGGTCCACCACACCGGGGCCCAATCCCTTTAAAGAAGGCAGAGTTTTCTGACTGCTCGTTGAAATGGTTTTAGCGCATGCCGGCACACACACCCTACCCGTAACCGCCACAGCAGGGCCTAAGGCGAGGGGAGGTGAGCAGTTTGTTACGTCTGCGGACGCGCAGGCTTGAAGATCCAAAGAGAAGACCCCATCTTCCCCAAAAGTTAGTGATGTTATAGTCTGGGTACGGACTTGCACGTCAACAAGATCCGACTCCTGCAGCGCCGGGGCCCCGTGTGTCATAGTAGACAGAGAGGGTCGCAGCGATATGGGAGAAGATAGAAGTACAATATTTAGTGTAGCTGACTTGATTTTTGGCTTAGCAGATGAGGCTTGATTCCGCGCCGAGTTGCCTAAGTCCAGACCCGGGAATGACGCTGCCGTTCCAGCGTCAGATGCAAGTGGTGCTGCAGAGTCCCCATCTTTTCTGCTTTTGGAGCTCCTTAAAGTTCTTCCCTCTTCCATGGGGGCCCCTGCCCGTCGGGACACCAGACACGCTACACACTCCGCTATGCTCCGGTTGCAGAAGTGGTTATAACATGATATGATAGGTTATTTATAATGCGGGCGGTAACTGGAGGTGGGGTCTGGGACTCCGATAGAGCTGGCAGAAAGACTCTGATAATTCCACCAGCTGCACAGACAGCACGGGCTGCAAAGTTCAATAGCTCGATCAGCTGCTCTGGTCACAGCACATAGTACATTGTAGAAGCAGTTTTTCTCCAGGACACCAGACGCACTACACACTCTGCTATGCTCCTCTTGCAGAAGTGTGTTGGGAAGGAGCCTAGTGCTTTCCCTCATTCCCAAACTTCCCAAGCGCTTTAGAATTAGGCAAGACTTCTGTTAACTGTTTTATAAGCACTACAAGAGCCCAGGGGGGACGAGGGTCACTGAATAAAGATAGTTAGGATTGAAATATAAAGTGCAAATAACTATTTAGATGGATATATTTGTAAAACTGTTAAATTGTAGTTAGCTTTGCTCAAAGCACACAGTGAATGCAGCCTGTGCTAAAAGTAGACTACAGGCAGGCTGGCAGAGAACACAGTGGCTGAGCAGCTGTTCCTGTCCATCAAAAGCCCATGCAGACTAAGAATAGAAGAATGCATGTGCTCATGCACACAATGCAACATTATGTAAAAATAAGGGTTTTTATGAGAATTACTGGACCAGATAAAATATAATTATATTGATTGAAGTGTCAAGAGTGTGGCGGGAAGATGTGTTTATGCATGAATGTTTATAACATAGCAAATTATGCTAAGCAAGAGATACAATGTATTCATGCAGAGGCAGCAGTATGTTAAGCAGGATTGGTCTAAATGTAAACTTGGCCATGCAACACTGGAAACTACAGCATCCCTTGTATGGCAAGAAGAACAGTTTTGGATGAGCTCTGCCGGTATCCAGTAACCAAGTCAAGAGTTTTTAAGCTCCAGGTCCAGCACCAGTCTTCAGGACCTGGGAGTGGTTGAGGGACAGAATATACTGCTCTGGAGCAGAGTTATTTGCCAATCCTCACTTCTGTACAGATTAAATTTGTTATCTTTTGCAAGATAGACTCTTGGCCTTAATTCCCTAGAGGGGTGAATTATTAATCTGGTGTGAGCGTGATCAAGTGGCTATATTTAAGGGGTACAAGTATGGCCTACCTTTCAAGTGGTTATAATGCGGGCGTTAGCTGGAGGCAGGGCCTGGGACTCTAGTTAATGGAGCTAGTGGAAAAACTCCCATAATTCCACCAGTTGCACAGACAGCATGAGCAGCAAAGTTCAATAGCTCGATCAGCTGCTCTGGTCACAGCACGTAGCACATTGTAGAAGCAGTCTTTCTCCAGGACACCAGACACTCTACACACTCTGCTACGCTCTGCTTGCAGAAGTGGTTATAACGCTGGCATTAGCTGGAGGTGGGGTCTCGGACTCCGATAGAGCTGGTGGAAAGACTCTGATAATTCCACCAGCTGTGCAGACAGCACAGGCTGCAAAGTTCAATAGCTCAATCAGCTACTCTGGTGACAGCATGTAGCACGTTGTAGAAGAAGTCTTTCTCCAGGACACCAGACACTCTACACACTGTTTAAATTTGGATAGATAGCCAATGTCATAAAAGGAACCTTGACTGAAATTTATGAGTCTTTCGTGTGCTGTATGGCCGATCAAACAACTCTTTAAAGGCCACTACAACATTCTTATACTGATCTAACCGTGGGCTATTTGCAGTTGCTAATGGAGTTGCCCAGGCCAGGGCATTACGGATCATGTGTGATATCATGAACCCAGATTTAGATTGATCTGTGACATACATATGTGGCTGGAAGGTAGGAGACACCCAGACACACCCAGATGCAGACACACGCACACACGTGCGCACACACTCTCTTTCTCTCTCTCTCGTTCTCTCTCTCTTTCTCTCTCTCCTTACGTGTGTTGAGGACACTAGAGTGCAAAGGCAACGTGATGGTAAGAACATTGCTGGAGGCAACCTCTATGTGCTCGAACATGGGGCAGCTGCTTGGGGGACCCACCAGAGTCCTGGGGTCCATTTTAACTGGAAATGTCTGTGTGCTTTTCTGAGCTCAAACTGAGCTGCAAACATACTTTTCTAACTTGTATATGGATGTGCAGAGCTAGGACTTGCGTGCTGCCCTCTTCCATAACGAAAATGCTGTTAAACCGTACCTCACTCAGACCTGACACATGATCTAGTTGTTTTCTGTGGGGAGAAAAAATGAAAAGGAAACTGATTGGTGATGCAGAGAAGGGGCCTACGGTCTTGCAAAGGAAGACTAATGTTCAGTGTTGGACATCTGCAGAGCTGCCCTCCCAGAGCGAGTGGGAACGAGAATGGCTCCAGGCCTGCAAGTGCAGGCTGCAGCTGCTACTGCCGCCCTCCTTTGCTGCTCATTGTTCTTTGTATATGGGGTGACCGTATTTTCAAGATAAAAAAAACGGTCACAAACAAAACAAAAAACACGCATCACCTCTATCTCCCACTGACACTATTTCCAGAGCACTGCTCACGCAAATAAATGGTGCCGTTTTGACAGTGAATGGAAGCATGTCAATAAGTCATGAGCTGTTTGCTCTGATTGATATTACAGGCCTTGCTCTATGGCCGTTTTCGGGCCTGTCTCTGTGGCAGAACCAGTTAATGCTTATGGCTGGTTTCTTGAAAGCTTGGTGGTTCGAGGTCACCCCACTACAGGCAAAAGGAAACAGCAAAGTTCTAAAACTACTCTAATGTTAATTTGGTTTATAATTGTTGTCCACTGAGAATATTTAGTTATCCCTACAGCTGTGCTAGAAGTGCTGCTGCTCAGCCCCGTTTACAAAAGAAGTGCCGGGGATGGACACCAGAAAACACTGGCACAAATTAAACACTTCCCAGTATCCACCCTTCCTAAAGTAGATATATTCTCATACCCTCTACAATCCATAAAGCCCCCCATCATTCGGGACCTGGCAATTCCCATGAACCCATTATTTCAACAGGTAAATGAGTGCTATCCTTCCTTGTTATGAGCGAGACAATTCCCGGAATCCAACATTCCAAGTGACATCTCTCTATAGGCAAACTCCTATAGGGAATCCATTTTTCCAGTGTCAGTCCATGGGGCTCAGTGACTCCTTAGATCCTGCTTTCTACAGGTCAAAGCACATCTCAAAAACACATGTTTCCGGAGTCAAATTCCATTCCCGCTAAATCCGTCCTTCCAACAGGTGACAGGTCCTTTCTTCTTCCTGCAGGCTGCAACCACGTTCTCTCTGAACACAGGTAAACTCTTTGCAATTATGATTTCACAGTAACTTAGGGTAATACTGCTGCTAAACTACTCTAATGCCACAATCCAAATCCTGGTTTGAATCCTGATGTGTTTTTAAGAACTCTTCACCCCCATCTTGCATTGCATTTCTGTGCTTTTTGTAAAATTCGAATCCTTGTGTGTTTTTAACAACTCTACACCCCCATTCCTGGTACTCAAGTGTTTCTATTGCCTCTGTGTTTCCCGCTTTTTGGCTAGTAGGCCCCCTGGTGAGTGTGTTTGTGCGGTGTAGTCCCTCTATCTTCTATCCTTACCTCCCCACCACCCCTATGGCACTCAACATCTCCCTTATCTATTCTAAATGCTATAATATCACCTAACCCCCTTCCTTATGAAGTCTGGAAGGAAGAAACTTAAAAAAAAACATCCTGACCACTAACCCCAGTCTACCAATTGCAAGCACCTATGTCAGCGCAACTCCCAGACAGATTGTCAGTGATATCCTCTTTTCTATCCCTCTCCAGACCATTGGACTCCTCATCTTATCTCTACTCTTTCTCCCCACATATCTTCACCCATTAATGGCGCCACTAGATGGGAAGTACTCTTGGCGGAATTCTCATCATCCAGGTGTATCATTAATGTCTATCGGAATGGCGCTATCATGGCTCATGGTCCTCAACCCAGCCTCCTCCTCTTTGACTGGCACTTGCTGTCCCCTCATCAACTTCCTTCCCACACCTGCTACTCCTTCTTCCTCTCTCTCTCTGTCCCCACTCCTCTGACTGATGTACCACACCCCGGTACCCCTCAGAAAACCTTCAATCCCACTTAACTATTTCCAAATAATTTGTAATGGATCCAGTTGCTCACACATGGATGGCTGTATTTCTCTTGAATTGCTATCAAGAAATGTCCCGGGGGGAATTCTATCAGGCAAATTCAGTTTTTAAGATGCATACCCCTCAACTGGATCAGAAGAAACCATTTCTTGAATGTCAATTGGACGTTTAATAGCATGAGCTACTCGCATCTGACATGGAACCCCTGGAGATTTTCCACCCCTGCCGTAAGTAGCCTGTGCTGTTTCAGGATTTTGTTTACTTGAAGACAGTAATGATTTTCAAATAGTTTCTAGTGGCTCCAGTTGCTGACATATGGGCTTTTCTATAGCTCCCGAACCGCTTGAAAACTGTGGGGCTCGTCACAAGTTGGGCAGAGCGGTAAAAATGCAGCAGTAACGCTATTACCGCCGCATTACCGCTCTACCCAACTATGAGTTGGTCGGAAAGTTGGGGATTCACTTCCAGCCTTGAACTGGGGATAAATCCTACGACTTTCTGCCCATTTTTCTGCGCTATTAGCGCTGCAGTAATTGCACCGAAAATGCTGCATTGGGTCCACTGGACCCAATATGAATGGGGACTTACTGACTCACCGCAACTTGGGATCCAGCGCTAAAAGCGCCAGACCAAGTTGCGATAACGCAAATAGTGTTGGGGGATTTACCACCGGGATACCCCGAACTCGTGATGAGGGCCTTAGTTCCTTATTGACTTGTTTCCATCCCTGTCCATTGCGTCATCCATCCCCCCGACCATGCATTTGCAGACAGCACCATGAAAGCCTCCACTCTTTCCTTGCTAGTAACTACCCCTAATAAGCCATGTTCAGTGGGTGGCCTAAAGCCCCATTGTCAGTATATAGTGGACAAAGGCTATTGTGGGGCCTTGGTGGACACTGAGGCATGGGCAAATCTTATGCCCCAGTTGATTGAGCTGTAATTTGCATCACCAACATGTGCGGCTCAAAGGAACACACATCAATGTGCACAGGGATGCACCGGTAGGTCAAGCTCTAAATGAGGCATTAAGGAAGTACATCATAAGTGTGCTCAGGGCGATGTTATGGGACTTAATCACCACGGGTAACAGAGGATCTGCTTGCCCACCAGTAAAACCCCACCCTCCTGGCATCCTGAAGTGTGTGCCACCACTTTAGTGGCAGGTGATAACATGTTTTCTCTTCATAGCGGATTTCCCCACATGTGTCTGACCTTCGTTTATTATAATTATTTTAATTTTTTTATTAATGTGTTATAGTTCACAAGGAACTTTTCACATAAAGCACACGTTAAAACATTGGAAAAAAAAGAAGCATGTTAAAACATTTTGACATCAACTTAACTTTCACATAACACCACATTTCAATTAACTTCACATCACAAGCATAATAAAAACAAGTGTAACAATTCTAATAACATTAGACTGGTTACAGCCTTTAGACACAAGCCAAGATAAAGTGTCTTTATTCTCAGCATGTCCAACTATTTCTGGTCCTAGTTTCAATGTTTGCATCTGCAGTGTGCTATGTTATACACTGCTACTCCCATGTTATATGTTATATACTGTAGATTTTGAATAGGGAGGAACAGCTTGGGTCAGGGCCTTCCATCTCTCTCAGTAAGTGGTCAGGATCATCACTTGATAGTCCTGGGAGGATAGCTCCACTGCAAAGTGCTTGCCTTGGAAACAAGATGACATCAAGCAACAGAGGTTCGATTCCGGGCCTGCGCTAGGGGCGTTATAAATACGCAACTTCCTGTAACAGCGCCTCGATGCTCCTGGGCTGGGTGAGCGCTTTAAAAGAAAAAACAAAAAAAGAAACTTGATGGAGCAAGGGCCGCTGATACTTTTAGACATGCAGTTAGAGGAACCTGCATCAAACTGTGGGCAGAACTCAACAGACGCGTTCCTACTCAAGGGGCCTACTGCTTTCATGTTTATGCTTCCCAAAACATGTTACACTGCACGACACGAAATGCTATTTAATATAATATGCAGTTAACGCATTTTGAGTGCTTCTAGCCCGTGTGCCACTTATTTAGAAGCTTTTTTGAATCCCTGGAAATATGAAGTTAAAATTGCAGCTGTATGTGAGTCGGTCTGACCTCTTTTGTTGAGCATTCAAGACAAGAGGGAACATTGCAGGGGAGCCGAGAGAAATGATGTACTTGAGAAGAGGGTGAGGCAGATGAAACAAGATTGGTTTTCCCACCATCTGCAGTGCCAGTCCGCACATCGCATATGCACACACAAAAGCATAGACATTTAAATATTTATATGTAGGCAAAGAAAGACACTATGGGCCTGATTCATGGAACGTTTTCCTATGGGATTGCGCCATTATAAAACACTTCCATGAATCAGGCCCTATAACTTGGTGTAGGTTTAAAATAGGCCACAGCCAGTTATTTATAACAGCGGGTCAAATTTAAAGGGAGATAAGAGCCCTTAGAAGGAGGGCTGGTGCAAGCATTTTGGGCAACCTAGGTGAAAGATCATTTTGCTGTCCCCGCTACCAAACCTATGTGTCCTGACTATACAATCCTCTAATTCACATGCGTGTTTTGCCCACCACAGTTTCTCCATCATGGTTTAGACTATGTCATAACAATCTTTATTGTTTGTTGTTTTTCCCGAGATGTGCCCAAGCAGGATTCAGTTTTGTGTTAGCTTTTCGTCTTCTCATTAATTGGAATGGGGTGACCCAAGAGGTGGAAGTTCTTGTTACTCTGTGAGCTAATATTGTTCTCTGCAAGGCACCGTGGCAGTTGGTACTTCAATCTCAAGCCTTTTGGATTGCTTCTTTAATCATACCATTTGCTCTTTCTACTGGACTATTTCCTCTATGGTGATGAAGGGCTACACGGGTGTGTTCTATGTTGTTTCACTTTAAGAAGTTTACCATTAAACTTAAGACTAATTGAACTCCATTGTTTGAGACCAATTCTCCCTGACATCCTTCTCTTCTAAAAACGTGTGTGAGAGCTTGTATGGTTGTGGCAGTGGTTATTTCTTCATGAATCCGGCTTCAATCCACTTGTATGTGTAGTCTACCGATACCCATGTATACTTTTGTTCTGTAGGTTTATGATCCATCGGGCCAATGTCATCTATGACTATCTTTTGCCTGGCTTGCCCTCTCCATTCCACAGATTGCATGAGTGGAGTACAAGTCATGATGCACTTATCACCTTCCTTGCACTGTGAGCAAGAAGCAATGTGCTTCTCCGTTTCACTAGCTGTCCACCAACACTGTTCTCTAAATGTACGTTTGGACAACGTACAGCATAATGAACTTCATCAGCCAAGGACAGTAAGATGTTAGTGAGGGTTGCTGGCGGTATTCATTTGTCCATTCTGCATATCCTTCTTCCTAAGCTATCCAAGTTTGGATTTTGCTATAAGGACGTAATTGGAGTGGAAGATGCTGACGAGTGTTATATTCTTTCGTACGCTTTAGCCTTTGACTCGCTGAGCTGCTGTGCGTAATGTGCTCTTCTTTGTCTTGAATAGATGCTATGACGCAGTCACTCACGTCCCATTCGTCACCAGGCTTGTGGGGTAGCGGGCGTCTGGTCTGGACAGGCAGTCAGCTTGTGAATCTTGCCAGCCAAGCACATACTCAACGTTGAATGTTAATTCTTGAAGCTTCACAGCAAGCCTGGCCAGCCTCGACATAACTATATTTGTCCCTCCGTGCGTCAATATGTGGATGAGGGGCTTGTAGTCCGTGTGGAGTATGAACAACCTTCCACATATATAATTCCTGAAATTATCTATTGCCCATGCGCATGCAAGCATCCCCTTCTCAATGACGGAGACATTTCTATCAGAATCTGTAAGTGCTCTGGATGTGAAGGTCACAGCCAAATGCCCAACCTTCTCTTTTTGCATCATGGTGGCTCCTAGGCCATAGGCACTGGCATCAGTTGTAATGATTGTGTATTTGTTTGGTACAATGTGAAAGCACTGAGGATGTTTTGTTGTATTGTGTCAAATGCATCTTGAAAGAATGCAACATAGAGTATATCTTTGGGAATATTTGTAACCAGTCTTTGAAAAACTGCTTTTTCGGAAGATAGACCAAAAGGCATTTGGGTATATTGGAAGATGTCTTCTGGTGTGACGAGCACTGTGAGATGCTTTGAGTCAGGAGGCAGCCACATTTGATGGTAGGCATTTTTTTAGATCAGGTTTTGTTAATGCCTTTGCCTTCTTTTAGCAATAGTAACAGTTCTGTGATGTTTGGCAATGGGTATGAGTGTGAGTATGGGTGTGAAACAATGTTCATGTTTAGGCTGCGAAGGTCGACAGGTATTCTCGTTTGCGAGTTCTCTTGCCTCTTCATAAGCACAATCGAACATAGCCATTCTGTGGCCTCTATGAGACCTTGCACAAGAAGTTCGTCAAGAAATTGCTTGGGTTTCATGCGCCCTGTCAGGGAAACTGGTCTTAATTCATGTTTGATGGGCACGCCGTCAATGTGCATGTACTGTTTGAGCATTCCAAGTTCTTCTCAAATTATGTCTCACTGCGCGTTGAGTGAGCTGAAGACTGTTGATGTTGGACTGTGAACACATGCTCGGTAGAACACAGACCTAATTTGATCTCCAGGAGTCTCTGATCGTCCCAACCAAGGACAATGTTGTGACCTCCGTAGGCTCCTGGGTTTATGTCTGGTGCATGAAAGCACCCTCTGCATCTTGTAAACAGTTTGAAGTATGTTTCTTTGGGTAGTATTGTGTAGTCGGAACTGGAATCGTGCAGCACATTGGTGCTGGTTTTGTCAATCTTTACATCACAGAATGTTTTTTGTGTGCATTCCCTTTGCCGTCAATGCACGTAACCAGCTGTTCAAACTGTTCTCTAGGTGCTTTATCATCTGAGACACCCTGTAATGCTGCTACTGTGAGCCTTCTCCTTAAATTGCACATTGCATCAAAATGGTCTATTCTATGGCACTCTGCACATTCATTTACCATACCTGGACATGGCCTGTCGCTGGCCATGTGGTTGTGGTTCTCACAGCTGAAACATTCTTGGCTCCTCTCATTCCAAATTCTGCTGAAGGCAGTCTCATTGGTGCTTCTCCTCAAGTTTTACAATCTGTGGGAGTCCTTTCCTGGTCTGGTGTGTCTGGTCTTCTCCTTACTGTGCAGACCTCTTCCTTGATAGTCACTTGGCTTACTTCTTTAATGGAGTGGAGTAATCGTTCCACTGCCTGGTCTCTATCTATGCTACCTCAGCTAGGGCGAGCAATCTTTGGCCTTCGGTGTCCAATGGGTTTATTAAGAGAACAGACTTCCTCTCAGGGACCAATTCAACCACAATCTATTGCCTCTCAATATGTGTGAAACTGGGACTTCCATTGGTTCCATGGAATGGTTAGCTCACATGGAGTTTGAAGGAACGTGGGTGGTAGCGTGATTCCTTGCATGTAGCCCAGTTGTGGATTGGCGTTGCTTCTGTTCCTTCTCTCTCTTAACTTTTTCTGGGGTGTCAGCTCTGGAGGGCGGTTGCACTCTTTTTAATATCCCATCCTCATCGTCATTGTGAAGATTTTTTGTTGAGTCAAATAATAGTAAGGCTACTTGTTGAAGTTATTAAGTAATTTCTTTATTTAATCTCTTCATACGCAGGCACCCAGCGTGTAAATTAATATGTGCATGGAGTTGTGGGGACACACGGCTTTCTCTGTCTGTCCCCAGCTCCCTTATCCCCCCAGGGCCATGCCTGTGCCACTACGCGGTTCATCATGAGCTCTCTGTCGTCATCATGCATAGCAGAGCTCACGACTGACCCGGGAGCAATACAACTTCAAGGCAATGAGATTGTTGGCCCGTGCCGATCCACACCAACCTGACTGGTGGAATGACTCCCTTGTTGTCCTGAGGGGAAGATCTGAGTGCCCAGCAATGTGCTGCCTGCCTTCTCTGACACTGACCCAAAAGCCTGCGTTCAGTGTGCGTTCTGGATTGAGTATTGGATGCCCCACAGCCAGGCTGTTCCTCCACCCACAGCGCCAGTTTACACAGTTCAGAAAGATCTTCTTGGCATACTGCAAAACCTCAAATGACTAGCCGGATAAGGTTATGACATCGCTAGATGACTCCCTTATTGCCCTGGGGGAATGTCTATGTGACCCGCTGATTGGTACCCTCTCAAACATGCCCCCCCCCCCGCCCGAACCTTCAGCCTAGAAGTCCATCTCTGAGGGGAAGGAGTGGACTTAGATTGACAAGTAAACGAGACTTGAACCTACTAAAAGGGGCAAAGGTTGCCCATGTGCCTGATGTGCTTCTGGTGTCAGTTAATCCATAATAATTCCTGTAAACTGTTCGCAAATGTACCCGTCAGTGATCTGGCATTAGTTGAGGTGGTTTGTGTGTGTTTGTGTGACATACATGCAAAACCTTCCTTTTTAGGATACAGACTGTTAGGTTTTGGGGCAAGATTCACTCAGCATGCATCATGTACCCAGCCGCACGTGCCTTGCTCTGCCATGGATTTTCCTTTTATTCTCTTATTTGCATCCATGACCAGATGCACTGTGTCACTGTATGACGAGTTGTTGAGCGGGGACCTTCTTAAAGGAACCGCTCACAGATTTACCTCATATTCCTCCATAATTCCAAAATAGAGACTTTCTGAGTTACGGTTTTTGTGTCAACGTCCTGCAACCACTGCGGAAATCTCCTGGTTTGTCCCTGCAGATAGTCCCTGGCCATCTCACTAGGCGGGGGTAGGAGGAGTCCCATCCATTTCATCCACTGGTACACAGATGGAGGTATTGAGGGATACACTGGGCCAAACGCTTTCCATTCCATGAATTTGTGGTTCCACACCTTGCTCCTCATCATGTAGGTCCACTCTTCCTCGCAACGTTTGGTACAGAGCTATTTCTGGTAATGGTTGAATGTCCTTGAAGCACAGTGACAAAGGTGCCTTTTCGCTCTAGCACAAGGATCAATTTAAAAAGGCGTGCAAAACGTTTCCCCGGGTGTCTATCATTGATAGTGGTCCAATCCCCTCACTGGATGAATGAATCTGGGCTTCTCCTCTTCTGGATCACCTCGGTATTGTGCTTTTTTCCTCTGGTGTTCTACATCCACTGGACGCAGCAAAGAGGGCTGCCAGCTAGCACGGCTGTGTATGGTGCCAGTGAACAACATGATAGCAGAAGAGCATCCAATGGATGAATGGGAAGTTTGCTGGTGTTCCTGTAAGAAGAGGTATAAAGCATGCTCAGGATCTTGCTCTTGATGCATTGCGAGCTGTAGGGTTTTCTTCAGCCTTCTCATAAAATGGTCGGTCTGTCTCCCAATCGGCTTGTGGCCATACGTGGTATCATTTTTGGATGTATGATACCCAATCACTATAGTGCTGCTAGTCCTGCCCCTGAAAAGGAGGGCCGTTGTGGAGTTTGATCCGCCTCGGGAGCCCAGCTACGGCCAAGATCTTCTGCGGTTTGGAGGTTACTACATTTGCAGTGAGGGTTGAATCAATCTCGACTGATGGATATTGTGAATATGCAGTCATTAACACTAACAGATGTTCTCCATTTGAGAATGCTCATAAATCTCCATTCTCTATTTCCAATGGCTCTTCACTCAATAGTTTGGTTCGCAGAGGTAATGGGGGCTCCCTTGGCCCAGTCACGTGACACGCTTAAGATTCTTGAATATGCTTTTCTGCCATGTCTTCCCTTTTGATGTCACCTTGATGCCCCAAATGTGCCAAATGCGCTGCTCTCCGCCATATAGATTATGGTGTTATTAGGCGCCCATGCCATATGAGGTGGTTTTCTGGGGATAGCGAAAGTTGCTAGCACAGAGTCATAGGGGCATGAAGTTCACTTTTGGTTTGTGAACTGTGATGCCCATTTTTATATGGCAGGTTTTTCCAGTGCTCTGTCTTATAGGCACTGGAAAAATAGTTGTATCATAGGATATTCCTGGGTTGCCGTTTGTTTGTGTTGCAGTGACACAACTAGTGGTCTGGTGCTCTCTACCAGTAGACTGACATGTTCCTTTGTTTTGCTTGCTCCACCTCTTCCACGGTGGCAGCCCGGGGTGACGGGCAGATAATCAGCCAGGTCCATCACTTCTGGCCTTTACTGGCCTGAGTGTATTGGCATACATGCACCTGTGGGACCCATTTTTCGATTTGCACAGATCTGGCGAATAGGCGTAGAAGTGGTTGATGATCTGTAACTATCCCAAAGCGTTGTGCATCTAGAGGTGCAACTGGCGACATCCGCATAAGATGATGATAGCCTCCTTTTCTTTTTGGGAGTATTCCTGCTCCATGGGGGTAAATGCTCGGCTGGTATAGGCAATGGGCCACTGTTTTCCATTCTGTTTTGGGGGTTAAGTACAGCCCCTGAGCCTCAGGGACCTTTGTTCACAATTACCACAGCGGGGTTGGCTGCATGGTGGTGTCTTTAAACAGGGTATGTTTGATGTTCTCAAATGCGGACTACTGATCAGCTTCCTATGTCCAATCCTTGTCATTCTTCAGGTGTTAACGCATCGCTGCTGACAAGGGAGCCTCTTTGGGAATGAATCAGCTGCAATACTTGATAATTCCTAAAAAAAACATGGATTTCAGGCACATTATTGGGCGCATGGGTGGTCTATATGTCCGGCACTTTCTTTGATTCGGCCGATATTCCTTGTTTGGAGAATGCACGCAGGAAGAATTCTATTCTGTTTGGGAAGAATTCACATTTGTTTGTATGCATGGTGCGGCCACTGTCCTGTGGCCTTTGCAACACAGCCCTCAGTATTGTAGGTTGTTGCTTTTTATCATTGCCATATATCAGGATGTCGTCACTTACGTTGAGGGTTCATGATAACGGGTGGTAGCGGTGCGTGGTATAACTCAACATAACATAGCCTCCTTACCCCCTCAGGAACACTGGGCATGGTGCACTGTGCCAATCTCTGCACCTCCAGTGAAACATGCTGCTTACACTGGGGATCCTCATCACTTCCCATGTTCGCAAGAAGCCCTGCTCGGGTGGGTGCCTGTATCGCCACCTACCTCCAAAAAAGAAAATGTCTTGCTCGATCGCAAACTGTCCCAATGGCTGTGTTCAAAAGATGCCCCATCCACTGCCTACCCCTGCTGTTCTTGTGTCCAATGCCACATTCCACCAACCTTACCCGCAGTGTTTAAATCATTGTTGGTGCAGGCTTGCCCCATCACCAGCATATTCAATTAAGTGGCATGGGAGGGCATTACTTGGGTATTTTGAGGCTCAGCGGTTTAGCATATGGTACATCTAAGGCAGTACCTTCCATATGGAGAGACTATACTTTGCAAACCAAGAATTAACTGGCATCATTTGGCATTAAAAGGGCATGTGATACTGAGATAATAATAATTCAGGTGTTTTATATGTATCTACGTGATTAATGCTGCACCGGAAATCTCAAATTCGAAAATTCCTAATTCGAAAACAGCGGCACCCAGTAATCACGCTGATCACCCTTGCCCGCATTCCCTCTTCCCGCCACCCCTTTACCCCTAAATACTGCATGCTGACGTGGCGCACTTACCTTCTGTCCTTTCCCACGGATGTTTCCCTGCAACGTGAGTTCCCCCTCCCCATTGTGGGGCGGAACCTCCACCGCACAGGTCCGTTTTCTTACTATTATTTTTAACTTTCTCCCCGCCCCCCCACAACCCCTGACCCCATAATGCTGAACAAGGGGGGCAAGGGACCCCCCCCCAACCCCTGCTCCCCTTGTTCAGCATTATGGGATTCTACATTTTTGGCCATGCCGAATGCGCTATAAATGCAGATTTGGCATTTTCTTTCTGTTTATTCAGGTATTACTTTTTATATAATGCCCCTGCCACTATCGATCCAGTTTGAAAGCTTGGTAAAAGGTGTAAATAGTTACCATCATTATTACCCATGTTGTGGTATTCATTTTGAGAGTTCGAAAGGATGGAAGCCCAGAGGAATATTGGACCCTTATCCATCTCTCATTGGAGACAGGCTTGCTATGTGTAGAGCTATCTGCTCCTCCCTGTGGTTAACATATTTTACTTGTGAGGCTGTGCCTTACATTTGGAGACTGAACTGTGCACAGGAAGTTGAAGCATTACTTGGCCATTTGAGATTGGATGAATGCTATATGGTGCAAGTGAGGCTGTGTCTTAGAGTTTGTGAATGCTGGGGTGGTCAAAAAAGGTCCAAACGATAAATAGGGGCTCATGTTGTGCATGTAATATTTGTGACTGGGGGTGCAGCGAACTGGGCGTGATATTGCAATTTCATATGTATCCAGTGTAGTTAAATTTAAATGGGATATGTTACTTAGTATTACTTTTTGGTTAAATTGATACATATCAGCACGCAAGTAGAAAGACAAATGCCAAAAACAAAATAATGTGCATGCCAGGAAGAGGACTGGTCATAGAAAAGCCACTGTGAAGAAAATATGATAGTTAAACATGCATGCACACTGATATACATACACAGGGAATTTATAAAATCTACATGTAGTAGGCCTTTTTTACATATAGATTAAAACCAAGCAGTCAGGGTTTGCCTTTGAGAAACCGGTTTTGCAGAGTTTTCAAAGGCCAGGGGATGGGTAAATAAGTAACTAGACCTTTGCCAATGGTCACCTCAGCTAAAGAAACCATTCATGGTTTTATGGCCTGGTAATATTGTAGAAAGCAGATGTAATCTTAAGTACAAAGGTTAAAGAGCTCATGCCAGTTGTTACAGTTGTTACTAGTAGTAAGTTATGTTTGCACACTAATGTTTAACTGTTTGATTATGTCGTAACTACCAATGGCGAATACCAAGAAGGGGTGTGTTATGAATATGATCTAAAGATGGTAATTAAGATAACAAGTGGCCAATAAGAATGGAAGAATTGGAGAAAGATGGGATTTCTTTGTACATGTTTTGTCCAATTGTGTGTGGGGGGGATTGTAATAAAATATAAAGGAGTGTTTTAACTGTTGCAAAAATATATATAATGTGTCAATTAATGTGGTTAGATGAGACTTGGGTTTGTTTGTAGCTACAGCATCATCTAGCTCCTCCCCAGATCATTGTACAAAAAACTTGCTTTATGTATAAACATGCACTCATTCCTTAAGTGGCGCCCCACTTAGGGTTAAGGTGATTAGGGGCCCACCCCTACATATTTGGTGACCACAAAGGGACCCCAGGCTTTCTGAGATGTTGGGGGACTCCTGTCTGCGCAACTCGGCTGTGGTGCCTCTCTTCGGGGACCAGTTGGCCATATTGGTTAAAGGCCTGTCTGTTCCCTGGTGGCATGGTAGCATGGTCCGGCTGTGCAGGACATCATGGCGGAGCACCACATCGGATCGCTTCAGGTTCATGTAAGTGCATTTTTGGAGGGTAAAGCAAGATGGGAAATAAGGGGAAAAGACAAGTTTTTCTAATTTAACGGGTTTGGTAAGGGTAGACTTGGTGTGCCTGTATGAAATTAGTTGAGGTTACAGGGATTGAAAGGGTGAATGCTTTGAAAGAGTGAGTGAATTATTTTACGTTGTAAGTCCTTTTTATATATTTTTACCTAGTTTTAGAGGTGTGAGGTGGTATCCCACCTAGCATGGCCATTGGGAGGTTTATCCTGATACCTTTCAGTTTGCTTGTCTGGTTGGCTGGAGCCCTCACCTAAAGGTAGGGTGGCATTTTATGGTAAATCCAACCATAGATACCTTCCTGCAGTATACCCTTGGCATCTTTTATACTGTATTGACTGTGCGGGTGGAGCCCTCTCCTCGCTTTTCTTGGGTAGTCGAAGTAGGGAACGGAAAGCTTCCTGTGGTCAGGAAAAGATGGTTTTGGAGTAGAGAAGACAGTACTAGTGATGAAAAGAGCGAGAGCAGCAGTGTTTTAGTGAAAAGCATTGTGCTGCTTCTATACTCGAGTGAAGGAGATATCTTGGAAATATTGTCCGGCAAGTGTTTTTTGATAAGATGCTGTCTTTTGTGTAAGAGTGAGAAGTAGACTTAAAGCAAGTAGCTGATCGAAGTGATTGCGGTGAACGCAAGTGCAGTGAGTGATTGGGGTTATTGAATAAGAAACTGGGAAGGGGAAAGAAGGGTATTCTTTTGCGAGGAGACATTTTTGTGCCGAAGGTTCGGCTTCAGTGTTGTTATTATGAAATTATTGTGGACAATTTGGGTTTGAGAATGGAGACTCAGTTGAATCATTTATGTCAGGTGCTGGTTATAAGGCGAAGATTGTAAAATACCATTGGGAATGTCTATGGGAACTAAGAGTAAAATGTTCAGTTCTTGGCCTATCGAGGGGACCTATGATAAGGGGATGTTGGAGAATCTGCATATTTTTTTTAACTACGAGGCACAAGGGTTCAAAATTAGAGAAGCTGTTGAACATCTTAGAACTCTGGAGGATGTATGAAAAAGGTGGGAAGGCCCATAGTGTTAAAGTCTCAGAGGAGGGGCCCCATATGGGTGCTATCCTTTATCAAAACAAAAGAGGTGTTGGCTGGGGGGTGTGGCTAGGCAGCCATGGAATAGGCTGCTTCACCCGAGCGCTCCTGGATCCGACAAATGATCCGGACACGCGCATGCCTTCTGACCACGTAATTCAACAAGAAATACGGACTAAATGACACGTGAATGCGAGCTGAATCGGATACAACTGTCCGCGAGAAGATTGGAGGTCGGGAACAGAGGTTATGAAACATTGTAGCCTCTGATACCCGAGGTGACACTGGCAACAAGATGGCGGCTAGCATGAAACAAAGTAGCTTCCGTGGGCCTGCTCCGTACCCATCATAAGAAGCGCAGCGGATCGCTTCTGGCACGGAAGACAACCGACATACCCCATAATTGTGCGTAGTGCTGGGGCGCCCAGTTTGCAGTGGCATGAAGGAGGACCTGCAGACGATCGTGCATGGGGACTGGAGGTGGGGGAGCAGCCGCGCATGCTGAATACAACACACACGCGGAGAACAAAGGATGTGCGGCCCTTGGATGCACTGAAGAGAAGGCGCGGATGCAAACAATACTGGGGCTACTGCGGAGGTGAAATCCTTGGAAAGGGTGCAGGGAAACCCTGCAAAGCTCCCAGAGCAGCTGGCCATTGAAGTAGTGCATAAGCCCCAAGGCGAGGCCTGGAACTGATAACGGAGAGGATCGGGAAAGGAACGGCGAGGGAGCAAAAAACCCGCTCACAGCTGGGAAGACGGACCAAAGAATGTCTGTAAGGGGAGTCAAAACGAAGAGCAAGCAGTCCACAATGGACATCTTTGCTAAATCGCAGCAGGCCCCAATTTTCCCGACAAAAGGTGTGGCCACTGCATCCATAGACGATGCCACGCCGAAAGATGACCACTTGATCTTAACAGCCATTACCAAATTAAAAACCTTGGGGGGAATAGCGATGGCAGATCTGAGAACAGTGCTAGAAACTAAGATAGACACAGTGGGGATCGAGGTCAATCTGCTGAGACAAGATGTGAGAGCGCTTGCAGAGAGAACGAGCGGCCTAGAGAGCGCGGTGAAAACCAACACGGAAACTAGCACGAACAATGCCAAGGAAGTCCACATACTGAAACAGCAAGTAGCCAACCTGGAGAATCGAGCAGAAGAGGCCGAGGGAAGAGCGCAACGCAACAACATACGCGTGGTAGGCCTGCCGGAGGGGCAAGAAGGCCAAGACCCCACAGACTATGTGGAGAACATGATTTTACAGGAGATAGGAGCTAGCAATCTCTCCCAAGGGTTCGCCATTGAACGTGTACACAGGGCTCTGATGAGGAAGCCGCAGCCGGGGCCCCCCCCCCAGAGCAATCATAGCGAAGATCCTGAACTACCGGGACCGAGAGAAGATCTTGGAATTCTTCTGGAAAGGGGGACGATAAAAAGAGCGTCGGGGACCATCATTGCGTACCCTGATTACACTATGCTGGTACAGAGACAACAATACAGTTATGTGGCGATCAAGAGGAGAGTGCGTACAGCTGGATTTAAATACATGCTCTTGTATCCCGCAAAGCTCAAGATTTTACATAAAGGCAGAGCACACTTTTATGACACCCCGCAAGAAGTAGCAACATGGTTGGACATGGTTGGACATGGATGGACGCACATGGCTGTCCGGAGCGAGATGAAGAGCAAGGCCGAGAGGAACACGATAAGTGATAAAACAGTCATGTATGATAAGAAGTGGGCGTAGGGGGCTGGGGGCAGAGACAGTAGAACAAATAACATTGGCGCGGCCAGTAAAGAGAGAAATAGGAAACTGTAACATGTGACATTTTAACACGTTGGACTGGAATATAGAATGTGAAAAAGTTTGTGGCGTTAGGCGCGCTTAGCTTGATGACCAAATAGGAGCAACGGGATGGAGACACCCTACCCCTGGGAGTTCAAACAGTAGGATCACCACTAGGGCGATATCTCCCTGCTGAGCCGTAAGTACGGCAATAGCTGGAAAAGGGCTAGATGTGGGGGTGCCTGAGATCCAGGGATGGAGCTGGGCAACAGTTGGGGAAGGGGTTGAGGGGTAAGTTGGGGCAGGGGGAAGGCGGGAAAGGGGGAGGCTGGGGAAGAGTTGGGGAGTGTGTTGGGGTTGGGGAAAGAGGAGGGTGGGAGGGAGGGTGGAGAAGCAGGAGTCTTTATAGTTAGGGGAAAGTTTATATTGGGGAACGAGCCTATATGTGAAAAAGGAAAAACTTAGATATGGACTGTACTTGCGGAGGGAGGAACGGGATCCTGATACATTATGGGGGACCTTAGAGTAATTATTTGGAATGTTAGAGGGCTTAATAGCTATTTAAAAAGGAATAAGGTTATGATGTATCTGCGTAGACAGAAGATAGATATAGCCTTGATACAAGAGACTCACCTCACACAAGAAAAGCTGGAGGTGATACGGAAGAAGTGGAGGGGAACCGTTGTAGGCGCAACATATTCCGCCTATGCTAGAGGGGTGATCACTTAGGTGGCACCGCATGTTCCGTTCCAGCTATTGCAATCTACATTTGAGGCAGATGGGAGGATGGTTATAATAAGAGGGATTGTGGAAAACAAGGTAATAAACATCATAAACACATATGCCCCGAACCAGGATACAGCGGCATATTTTAGGACCCTATATAACAAACTCAGCATATGCTTAGGGGAGGCGGTGATATGGGGAGGAGACTTTAACTGTGAATTAAACCCTAAAATAGATAGGTCAGATAGCAAAATAGATAGACCCACCCCAGCCACTAGGACGCTGCAGTCACTGTTGACGGATTTAGGGTTCGAGGATGCATGGAGGTCGCACCACCTACATGATAGACAATACTCGCATTATTCAGCCCCACAAAATCTACATACCAGGCTGGATTATTTGTTTGTCACACAGGAGTTAATGACATAAATAACGCAGACAGAATATAAAGCGAGGGTCCTGTCAGACCACTCCCCATTGATATTGGTATGGCAGTACCGACAACCGAGAGCAAGGATACCGACGTGGCGCCTTAGAGCAGAGGCGTTGAAAGATACTATTTTTAGGGAGGATTTGAGAGACAAAATAATAAGCTATTTTCAGATAAACGCTGGCAGTGTGGAGACAGCGGGCATGCTCTGGGAAGCCTTTAAAGTGGTAGTGAGGGGGATAGCCATAGCTAAATCTAAGGGACTGCAAGGAGGGATCTTAGCAGAATTACAAGATGCAGAAGTAGAATTAGAAACAGCATTAAAAAGGGGAGGTGATACCAGGGAAGATAATGAAACAATACTCCGACTGCAACAAAAATGACCTGGGCACTGGGAGAGACTGTGCAATCTCAATTATAAAAAGTATATAGAGAGACAGCATGCAGGAGGGAACAAACCGGGGAGGGCCCTGGCATGGTTATATAAGAGTGAGACCCCCAGATCCACAATTAGAACAATAACAAGAGATGATGGGCGCATAGAAGACACACAAGAAGGCATTAATCAGGAATTTGTAGATTATTACCGACATTTGTACCGTGATAAAGAGGAGAGTGATTGCAAGGAAATAATGGAAACACTGTCAGATATTGGGTTGCCGCAAATCAGCGCAGAGGAGCGAGAGGAGCTGAACGCACCGATTACTCTAGAGGAACTGGAAGAGGTAGTGGTGAAGCTACCTAGCAGTAAGACTCTGGGGGCCGACGGACTCCCTAGCGAATTTTGTAAAATGTACAAGAACGCGGTGCTCCCCCTGCTTTTAGAGATGCTAAATGAGGCATGCGAAGTGGGAAGGCTACCAGAGTCCCTAAGAGAGGCGATTATTATACCACTCCCTAAACCCAATAAGCCTGGCAAAGATCGAAGCTCATATAGACAATTATGAATGCTGAATCAAGATAGCAAAATACTAACAGCGGTCTTGGCAAATAGAATGAGGAGGATCATTGATAAATTAATACACCCTGACCAGACTGGCTACATCCCTAACAGGAATATATCTAAAAATCTCAGACGACTCCACCGAGTCAATGAACATGTGAATGGAGATGCGGGGGAAATGGCAATAGTATCGCTGGACTCAATAAAGGCCTTTGACTCTGTCAAATGGCCTTGGTTGATTGCGGCCCTGACCAGTTATGGGATAGGACCTGGGTACCTTAAGTGGGCTAAACTATTATATAGCGCACCGCTGGCCAGGGTTAAAACAGGAGCTGTAATTTCAGAGAAATCGCAACTCAGTAGAGGTACCAGACAGGGATGCCTGTGGTCCACCATGCTGTATATTTTAGCCTTAGAGCCCCTAGCAATATACTTGAGACAACAGTATGACATAGTAGGCATCAACGTGAAGGGGGAACCGCATTTGATCTCCCTGTACGCAGATGATATGTTGTTGTACCTACACTACCCAGAAGAGAACCTCCAGTATGTTCTGGAAGTGATGGAGCGGTTCGCAAGGCTATCTGGCATAGCCGTGAATCCTAAAAAATCTTGCATATTTCCACTGGGCAGATACAAAGGGATCACGTTAGATCAGTTACCTATCCTACAGGTACCATGGGAGATCAGTATGTTTCGATATCTTGGGATAGATATATACCATACGGTGGAGGCAGAGTACCAGCATAACACAGAGAAGCGATCAAGAGTATTGAACATAGTGTGAAGTTCTGGGTGAAGCTCCCCTTGGCGATGATGGGACGATGGGCTATGCTGAAATGGTGGCCCTGCCAAGACTATTGCATTATTTTGGGAATATCCCAGACCTGATACCGAGGTGATTCTTTGCTAGGATACATAGTATATGCAGGGAATTCCTCTGGCATGGGACAAGGAACAGGGTGGCCCTTTGGAAACTGCAAAACCCGTACGAGAAAGGGGGTATAAAACTGCCAAACTATGAAATTTACTATACAGCAAGCCAGCTGCAGTATTTAGCAAAATGGCTCTCTGAAGAACCAACCTCAGAGTCCAGGCTGTTTCGACTGGACTGTGCCCCATTCTTTTTGAAAGTAATAATGTGGTTGCCCAGATCGGATATGGAAGGGCACCCTAGGATGATGATATTGGGGTGGGAGATATGGCGCAGGGCCTGTCGGCTAATGGAAAATCCACTCCTGTGTTCCCCGAAAGTACCACTAGTTGCATTGGCAGGAAAAGAAAAGCAATTAAGGATGATCATCAGGAAGCACTGGGAACCAGTTGGGATAGCTACAATGGGAGATGTATGGCAGGAGGGGGAGATAAAGGACTTTGAGATGTTGGAGGAAGAAACGGGGCTACACAGGAGGCAATATATCGCATACCATTGGGTGGTGCGGCGAATCAAAGAGACATGGTCTGAAGTAGTACTAGAAGACCAAGCGGATGCCACCATAGATATAATATATGATATAGCAGAAGGCGGACATGAGATATCCAGGATATACGAGTTGCTGATGTCTAAAGCGGGAAAGGACCGGTACAACTGAGGCAGGATTGGGAGGAGGAAGTGGGAGTCCTGATGAGCAGAGGAGTTGCTAGGTCTGGAAAAGACCCGGGGCTACGCTGATGTCAGAACTGTTGGGACTGGGGGCTATCTAGTCTTTTGGCTGTAGCTCCTGAGATTCTATCCGGGGCTACAACCAAAAGATCAGGGGCTATAGCCCCCTTAGCCCTCCCCTAGCAACGCCCCTGCCGATGAGTGATGGGATGAGGGAGCGAGCCCAAAGGTACCATAAGAAAGTGTCAAGACTACAACAGATACAGTTAAATATTACCCACAGGGCGTATATGACACCACAAAGGATAGCCAAATTCAAAAACACAGGACGACAATCATGCCCCAAATGCGACAAAGAAAATGCCGGAATGGTGCACATGTTCTGGACATGTCCAGTAATTGAAATGTTTTGGGGGGAAGTGGCACATAGACTGGAAGAGAAGGGGATTAAAATAGTGGTGGACACAGTGTGGGCTTGTCTGTTAGGGGGCTTTCCTAGACCACGTAAACTCAAGCATGTAAGTAAACTAAAAGATCTGGCGTATGTGCTTGCAAAGCGAAGAATCGCTATGGGGTGGAAGGCATGCCACAGACCAAGAATAGAGGTATGGTGGAAAGACCTACAAAAATGGGCCGTAGTGGAAACTACAGTATGGCATGAAGCCAGTGGCTCTGGGGGGGAGGAGGAGGCTGAAACCTTGATAGCCTTCAAACATCTGATAGCTATGCTATTTGGGCCCCCGCATGACCAGATAAATGATCGGGCCCCAACAGGGACCACGGAAGAGGAAACCCTACTGCAAGACGAAGATATGGAATACGAAGAAGGATAGGCTCGTAAGAGGGGGAAGGAACGGGGGAAGGAGTGTCCATGGAAGGAGTGATGTAAATTCAAAATGTTATTATATGCACTGCACGTTTGGTTTGTGCTGTTTGTTGTAATAAAATTAATAAAAATTGTTTAAAAAAAAAAAAGAGGTGTTGGCTTGAAGGTTTGGAGTAATCCTAACCTCTGTCATTGCTCTGGGTAACCCTCCAGACCTTTGTTCTTTTGCCTGCCAAGCCATTACAAAAGGGGAAAGACCATATGCAAGTGACCAAGCAGTCCAGCCCGAACTGTTTGGTCACATCCCTTCTGCACGAGACCACAAGCATCCCCAAACATGTTTCGGCCTTGTTGGGCCTCATCAGTGAGGAGTAGCTTGGGTCTCTAGGCCTAGCAGGCACAAGAACCACGTCTGAGCATGCCAGTCCCACTCGGGGTGACTTAAGCAAAACAAAAGAGGTGATCTCTGGAAAGTTTGTTTTGAATTAATCCTAACCTCAGGCATTGCTCTGGGCAACCCTCGAGAACATTGGTTTTCACCTGCCAAGCCATTACAAAAGGCAAACGACCATATGCAAATCAGTGCTATCCTTTATCGCCTGCAGACAGGTATACAGACCCTGAGTTTGAACCTCCATTCTCTCCAGCTGCCACTCAGTGGTTGCGAAACGGATACAGGCAATGCCTCCATGTAGCAGATGAAGGATTGAGAATGAGGGAGGAGGAGATTAGGCCTTTTCCTGCTAGGATAGAGAATAGGTTGCAAAGAGTGGTAGAGATACAAGAGCGAGAAAACATGAAATAAGCTCTGAGGCTAGCGGAGGGAGAGGTAGTGCTACTGCAGCAGCAGAGAAATACAGAGTGGGAAGAAGGGAGTAGACAGGTAAGGGATGTAGGAAAAGGAAGGTGGAGGCATGGGCAAGTTTGTGTTAGGTCAGAAAACTCAGTTATCAAGGAGGTCAATGTGGACATGGAGAACAGGAATGTTGTCATGGGTACAGGATTCAAGAAGGGGGGACAGGAGACAGCACCCTATGGTAGTGCTGAGTATGTTTCCGATCCTGCAGAAGTGTTAAGGGAAGGAGATGAAAAGGAATGAGAATCGGATGTCAAGCAGGGAGAACAGGGTATAGCAGCCCTGCCTCCCGCTCCAGTAGCAGTGACAGAGAGCACACCATGGGGTCTTAGGACACACCAGGGTACTCGCATGGTCATAGCAAGTAGCAGGGGAGAGATGGGGAAGCCCTAGTGAAAGCAGGTGTAACTCAGTTTCTGTTGCTCCAGAAGGGTCTGGGAAAGGAGTATTATGTCCCGTGGTCACACATGGACCGGAATAACTTGATAAAGATACTCCCTTCGATCACTGCAGAGGTGGGGAAGTGGATTTATGCATTAGAGAAACACACTGCCGGTCTGATGTTGGCCATAGGGGACATGATATGATATATGATAGGTTATTTATAACGCGCTTAATACCCAGAGGTTGCTAAGCGCAGACCCAGGGATCGAACCTGTGTTGCTCCGTCTCGCCTTGCTTCCAAGGTGAGCACGTTGCCCCCTGAGCTATCCTCCCAAGACATGAAGAGCTTATTCACAGCTCTAATGGAGGAGCAGTAAGACAAGCTTTGGAGGGGACTGGGGTATCCGGGAGTTCAGTTGAATACAAATGCCCATGATTGAGCAGCTTTTAATAATTGCAGGGTGCAGGTACAGGGACCTTGCAGATTATGTATCCTGATATAAATTAAATTCTACACAAACAGATGAAATTGTAAGATGATTCTGCCAGACACATCCAGTTAATTCATGGGATGTGGAGGGCAGAGACTGGAGAAGCGTCAAACAAAAATGTGATGATTTATTTCCACATGCTAAAGAAGGGACATTCTAAGGAAATTCAGCTCGATTTAGATAAAGTGGTAGCGATGGAGGTCATGTTCATAGAATCTGAGGATGCATTGTCAAGAGTCAGAAGAACTATTGACTAACACTGGGGATGACGGAATAGATCCCACAGCAAATGCACGTGGTTTCGCAGTAGACAATGTATGGTACAGCCATATGAGGATGGTTGGGAGAGAGAAATCAGTAGTATGTTGCTACATTTGCTCTCTCATCCTCCATGCTTCTGGTGTCCCTAGGGTGTTTATTCCAAATGAAGTAGAGCCAGCAGACACACTATGCCTAGTGCACCTAGCATTGTGCAGGGTTTGAGGTCAGTTTAAAGGGCATCAGTTACAGCAAATGTGTTGCCTATCGATGAAGAATGTTCAGCTGCAGATCGTAAAGAGCAGAATAATATCTGGTGCATAGAAACAGCCCAATTGTTTTTAGAAGGGGCTATTGTTTTCTAAAAAACACTGGCAACAAATGGTGAAGAGTTGCAGAGCCTGCCGGAATGAGGGGATTCTCAGAAGAAGGGGGGGCAGGTATAAACCAAGAATGTGGAAATGTGTGGCAAGGTTATTTGCAGCATCTGATGTGGGCCTAGGAGCCAGAAAAACCTGTTAAGATACAGATACTTAACCATTTTTCTCTGTGTTCTAAGATTGATGGCACGATGCCCATTGGCACAAATGGGAACGGCAGCAGCACGCTTTACTTTGCTGATCTGGCTGGAGGTACAGCTGCCTTCTGGACATTTTTTGGACGTGTGGATTATATGCCTTCAGGCAGTTGCCTCTAGCCTTTGCGAGGTGTGTGCAGTTCCTCTACATTCGTTTTGCCAACCGACTGAGCGTTCGAACTACATTTGGACAGCATCATCAAAACCCTTAATGGACATTCCTGAACACAACTTTTCGCTCTGTTTCGTCACACAGAGGTTTTCTTCTACTTTTTCCTGACACCTGGCATCCAAACCGCAGTAAATGCCACATGGCTCCAGGTGACCAGATATCAACTTTTGCTGTTTATCAATTCATCTGACTCAGCGTTCAGTGCCATCAAGGTAGAGCTATGGGCCCTGAGGCTCATGATCTTACAAAATCGTTACATCCTCGACCTCCTGACAGCTACGGCGGGAGGGGTGTGTAAAAAAATTGGGAGTACATGCTGCATATTTGTGCACCCCAAGGATTCAGAGAATAGGACACTAACACAAACCATTGGTGCATTACATAAGCTCAGATTGCTTATGGAGAATGAGGCAGGAATTAAAAATGATTCGTGATTGGATACGCTTTTCTCTTGGGTGCTGTCTTGGATGAGCCTCGCTGTGAAGATTGTTCTACCTATTTTTTTCTTTTTTCTTATTATCATCTGTTCTTGCCAAATGCTCTTACGATGTTGTTCTGTCCAGTTACTGAAAGGAGCTGTTATGATGACTGTGGATCTGTCCACAGCTAGAATCACTACCCTTTCATCTCACATAGGTACTCAGACTGAAGCTGTTTTGTGTCCTCCAGCACATTGGGATGATTGTGTGGAGCAGTGAGTAGATTAAGGAAATAGTGTGGGGATGAGTTAGGTTTGTTCAGCAGAGGAGAATGCCCATATTGGGACTGGTATGAGAGATGATTACACGGTTGTTCCCCAAGAGGTTGATTATGATTTGTTATTTAAAGTATTAACTAAAGGGGGAATGTTGGGTTGGTTAGGAAAGGTCCCAACGATAAAGAGGGGTTCATGCTGTGCACGCCATATTTGTGACTGGGAGCGCAATGTTGCAATTTCATGTGTATCCTGTGTAGTTAAATGTGAATGGTGTTACTTTTTGGTTTAATTGATACATATTAGCTTTGCACGTGTGTAGAAAGACAAATGCCAAAAACCACCAAATGAAATATAAAACTCATCAACAAGGATTTTTCATAATGCGTATGCAAGGAAGAGGACTGGTCATAGAGAACACACTTTGAAGAAAATATGGCAGTTAAACATGCATGCACACTGATATGCATGCACTGGGAATTTATATGGATTTAAATACAGCAGTCAGGGTTTGACTTTGAGAAACTGGTTTTGCTGAGTTTCAGAGGCCAGAGGGTTGGTAAACAAGTAATGGTCAGCTCAGCTAAAGAAACCGGTTATTGTTTTTATGGCCTGATAGTATTGCAGGAAGCAGATGTAATTTTAAGTACATGGAAGCATGCATAAGAGATTCAGCTGTGTCTCATGAACAGCAATAAAACATGGGGTGAAATGGTGCTCGGGGCCAAAGTGATTGATACCTGTTTCAATTGTATTTTCAGATGTGTTGTGTGTGTCGAAATGGTAATCATTTCGATTCAAATGTTTCAATGGAGCCAGTAAGTCAGGGCGGATGAGATGGCTATCGTCAGTTCAAAGAGATCCTGTTTACTCAGCCTCCTTCATATCGCGTGATGTATCTATGCGAACCATGTGCAATTATGTTTAAGTATAAAAGGCTCAGGCCAGTTGTTAATAGTTACGTATTATGTTTGCACACAAATGTTTAACTGTTTGATGATGTCACGACCTACCGCTGATGAATCCCATGAAGGGGTGTGCTATGAATATGATCTGAAGATGGTAGTTAAGAAAACAAGTGGCCAATGAGAATGGAAGAATTGGAGAAAGATGGGATTTCTTTAAACATGTTTTGTCCAATCATGGGTGGTGGTAGATTGTAATAAAATAAATGGGAGTGTTTTAACTGTTGCAAAAATGTGTATAATTTGTCAATGTATGTTGTTCGATAAGACTTGGGTTAGTTTGACATCTAGCTCCTCGCCGGACAATTGTACCATAAACTTGCTTTACGTAAAAACTTGCAGTCGTTCCTTAAGTGGGGGCCTGCATTGGGTTAAGGTGATTAGGGGCCTGCCCCTACATGATTATGGCCTGCATTGTTTCTTGCGCTCTGTTGCCGTGCTCCTTCGTACTTTCTCTCCGCTACCTTTAGTATTGTGGCTTTTCGCTTCCCCCATGCGTGTGGATCCCTTTTCCCGTGCCGGTTCTGCCCTGCCTTTTCTCCCCCCTCTCTCTCTCCCTCCTCTCGCGGTTTACATACCTGCTTGTGGTTTCCCTGCCTTGTCTGTTTTCTCTCTCTCTCTCTGGCATCGTTCCCTTACCTTATCTTCCCAATCCTGCCTGCTGACATCCGGACTGCTTTCTTCTTTTCTGCTCCTGGTACCCTTGCAATCCGGTACCAGGACCCGGTGTACTTACTACGTAGTGGAACTCGCTCTCCTGTCCTGAGCGCTGCCATCCGCTCCTTCTCCGATTCTGCTTCGGATCCGGACCTTGTTTTCCTGCTGCATTGTGGAACTTGTACCTCTGTCCAAGAGGCTGTCTTCCGCTCCTCTGCCTCGGAGCTATTGCCATCTAGTCCGGACTACCTTGACATCCATCACGATCTGGACGAGTCCATCTGCTGCTACATCCATCACGTTCTGGACAAGTTCAGTTGCTGTTACATCCACAGAGAGGTTTTTTTTAAGCGCCTGCTTTTTTCCTCTTGAATTGGTCCCTGCGGGAAGGGGGTCGGCTGCTTCCCTGTTTAGCAGGGAATCAGGGTGGCTTCTTACTGCGGACAACCATATCTCTTCTCAAAGAAGAAAAAATCAAAGAAGAAGCTTACCAGGCGCGAAGTGTCCTCAGAAGATACAGGTAAGGAGGAAGGGGAGGTGGACATTGATATTGCTGATAACCCACCTATCACGTCTGAGCTTGACAGTTTGCAACGCCCAGAGGATATATCAATGGCTAACCCTGAACAGGTCCAGGAGCTGCTTACAGCTATGCAGAATGTGACACTGGAATTACAGGCTGTTAAAGCTGAAAATACATCTCTTAGGCAGTGGGTCGACCGCTTTGAACAGTCCCGAAGTGACCTTCCTCCTATGCCCTTAGCCTGTGGCAAATATGATGGTTCGCCTAACAAATTCAAGGAGTTTATGGAGGTTTGTATCATCTATTATACTTTCAGACCCCAGACCTATGCTTCAGATCAGGCCCGCATAGGATTTCTGATATCCAATCTAACGGGTAATGCTCTGTCTTGGGCTACTCCACTGGTGACCAGTGCCAGTCCTTTACTACAAGATTATTCTGGGTTCACCGCCCAGTTCAAGTCGGCCTTTGAGAGACAAGAGGCAGCAGTGGTTGCCAGTGAACAGTTACTAGACATTCGACAGGGAAACTCTGATCTATTGTCCTACATATCCCGCTTTAAACGGGTTGCCGCAGACGCAGGCTGGCAGGAGAATGCCCAATACACCATCTTTCGTCGAGGTCTGAGAGAAGAAATTAAAGACGAGTTAGCAAGGGTAACCAGACCCGCCACGCTAACCGACCTGTGGTCTACGGTGATTCAGCTGGATTTCTGCTTATCAGAAAGGCGTTCTGAACGTCAGAGACATTGTGGGTTTCCTGTCATGGCCGAGCCTGGTACATCCTCCCCCACTCCTACCTGTTTGAATAAAGAAGAACCTATGCAGATTGGGACTACTCGAGGGCCACTTACCTCGGATGAAAGAAAACGACGCAGGGACAACAACCAATGCATGTATTGCGGATCCAACCAAAACATTTTGAGGGACTGTCCTGATGTGCCACCACGACGATCAGGAAACGCCACTCCTCGGAACTAATAGAGACGAGTTACTGAGGGGGATTTCCTGGTCCATTTGTGTCATTATCCGTTACTCCAATAAACTCCACCGAGGACAACCAGCTCATGGTAGTCGGAGTCCAATTGTGTCTTTCCCAGCAGACCTTTGAGGTTCTGGCATTGCTGGACTGTGGGGCTGCAGGATGCTTTATGGATGTCGTTTGGGCTGACAAGGCCGGCATTGGCCGTTTGGAGAAAGAGGAGGATCAAAAGGTGGAAGGTGTGGATGGCAAACCCCTTAGCTCGGGTCTCATCACACATACCACTGCTCCGATGATGATGAAGGTACTCCATCACATTGAGACCATCTAATTTGACCTGATCAGAGCTGCACACTTTCCTGTGATCTTGGGGGTCTCTTGGCTTCGGAAACGCAATTCTACCATTGATTGGACAAAGAATCAACTCTCCTTCAGTTCAAAATGTTATCGTCAGTCCTGTTCTACACAGACCCTGCATACCACTGTCCACACCCTTCCCGATCTAGCCCTTGGGTCGGATGTCTTGAAGGTTAACAGTATCCACAAGGAATATCTTCACTATCAAGAGGTGTTTAAGGACGATGGTCCGCAAGAGTTGCCTCCCCATCGACCGGAAGACTGCGAAATCAATCTTCTGCCCAATGCAGTTGTTCCTTTTGGGCGTATGTTTTCCCTATCTCTCAAGGAGAAGGAAGCGCTCAAAGAGTATCTTGACTCGAACTTACAACACGGTCTGATACAACACTCACACTCTTCCGATGGGTCTTCGCTGTTCTTTGTCCCGAAGAAAGGATCTTGTGAACTTCGACCTTGCATCGATTACAGGGGTCTCAACCAAGTGACATTAAGGGATCGTTATCCCTTGCCACTTATTAGGGACATTCTGGAGGCAGTCCAAGGAGCCAAGGTCTTTTCCAAGATCGATCTTAGAAGAGCCTACCACCTTCTATGGATTCGCTCAGGTGATGAATGGAAGACTGCTTTCCGCACTCCTTTTGGGTATTATGAGTATTGCATCATGCCATTTGGCCTGGTCAATGCCCCATCCGTTTTTCAGCGGTTCATGGACCGCACTTTTTCTGACCTTCTATTTCATTGTGCCATTATCTACCTGGACGACATTATGGTATTTTCTAAGGATACTCAGCTTCACAATAAGCATCTTCACCAGGTCCTCCAAAGGTTACAAGAAAACCGCCTCAAAGCCAATGCCGAGAAGTGCGTCTTCCGAGCGTCTGAGGTTAATTATCTTGGTTTCATTCTTTCCTCTGAGGGTATTTGGATGGATCCCGTAAAGATAGAAGCTATTCTACATTGGCCCACGCCCAATTCCGCCAAGGAGATTCAAAGGTTCGTAGGGCTTGCTAATTTTTATCGCAAGTTTATCCTAGGTTTTTCCGACAGAGTACTCCCCATAACAAGGCTGCTCAAGAAGTCCTCAATGCCTTTTGTTTGGACTTCAGAGGCCAACCAGGCCTTTCAACGATTGAAAGAGGATATTTGCTCGGCTCCGGTCCTTCATCAACCAGATCAAGGGTTAAGGTTCATTGTTGAGACGGATGCCTCCGCAGCAGCCCTGGGTGCCGCTCTTCTACAGGAGCATAAGGGTCTGGAATATCCTGTTGCCTACATGTCTAAGACTTTGAACGACAGTCAGACACTCTATTCTGTTATAGAGAAAGAACTCTTGGCCATGAAATCCGCCTGCGAAGAATGGCGACATCTCTTGCAGGGGGCTAACCTGCCCTTCGAGATCAGAACGGACCATAAGAATCTCAAGATCTTACAGAAGATGGAATGTGTCAACTCACGCCAGGCCCGCTGGGCCCACTTCTTTACCCAATTTGACTTTACTTTGACCTACTTGCCAGGGTCCAAAAACATTCTGGCTGATGCTCTTTCAAGAAGGCCTTATCCGGGCGTTTCCCAGAAGGAATCCCCCCTCATGCTCCCTGATGTCAAGATCATCTGTTCACTTGAGTCTTTTTTAGAGGAAGTTCGCAAGGCCACACCGTCTGCTGGCATTCCTCCTGCTACTCCACCCGCCGAGGACATCCTCATTCGAGATGGTTTGTGTTTCAAGCAACAACGTTTATTCTTGCCGGACATTCCGACCCGTCAGACGGCTTTAAGATGGTGCCATGATGACCCAGTGGCAGGCCACCGAGGAGTAAAGAACACTCTGGATCTGCTACGTCGCAGGTTTTGGTGGCCCTGCATGGCCAAAGAGGTTTCTTCCTATGTCTATTCTTGTCCGGTACGCTGTCGGTCGAAACACTACACCCAGAAGTCGATTGGTTTTCTTCAACAAGAAGAAGTACCTAAGAGACCTTGGAGCCTGATTTCGACTGATTTCATCGTTGATCTGCCACCCTCATAAGGATGCTCGTGTATAATAGTTACAGTCGATTGTTTTACCAAGATGGCCCATTTCTCTCCTCTAGCTGGCCTACCTATCACCGCTGAGATGGCGACAGTGTTTGCTAGAGAAGTTTTTCGTTTGCATGGCACTCCGGACAAGATTATTTCTGACAGAGGCCCTCAATATACTTCACGATTCTGGAAAGAGCTGTGTGATAGATTGGGCATTGAACGTGCCTTGTCGTCAGGTTTTCATCCGCAAACCAATGGGCAGACCAACACCACTCTTGAACAATAACTCCGGTGCTTCACTAATGCCCAACAGGACAATTGGGTTAGTCTGCTGCCCACCGCAGAATTTTCCTATAACAACTCCAGACACAGTGCCACCGACCTCAGTCCTTTTTTTTGTTCCTATGGTTTTCATCCCAGCTTTACTCCGTCTCTGTCATTCCCTCCATTTATTACTCCGTCTGTGGATGTTCTACTTACCAGTATCTCGGAAGCTCACAAGTCTGCTACCGAGAGTTTACAAGCAAGCAGTCTTCGGTACCGTTCCCACAGCAATCTCAATCGCTTACCCGCGCCTACTTGGCGGAAAGGTACCAAGGTCTGGTTGTCCACGAAGTATCTACCTCGCTGGCTCCATCCCTCTAAGCTGTCACCCCGTTTCCTGGGTCCCTTTCCCATCCTTCGCAGAATCAATCCGGTGGCCTTCCGCCTTTTACTACCCAGGCACATGCACCGCCTTCACCCTGTTTTTCACTCTTCTCTTCTTAAAGAATTCATGGCTGATCCTTATCATCACCCTTTGCTCCGGGATCCGGTGCCTACCGACATTCCTCCCGATGAATATGAAGTGGCCTCCATTCATGACTCCCGCTACCAGCGGGGACGGTTGGAATATTTGATCCATTGGAAGGGTTATCCCCGTTCTGAGGACTCCTGGGAACCGGTTTCTCATGTGCATGCCCCGGCATTGGTTCAAATGTTTCACCGTCTGTTCCCGGGTAAGCCGGGTGGGTGTCCCTTGGGAGGGGGCATACTGTCACGCCACCGCCTTTGGGTGGTCGCTGGCGGCTATGGAACGCTTGGCGTTGGCGGCGCCATTAGGTGGTGCCGGGGTTTTCCTTCCCACTTCCTGGTTTGGCGGTCTAGTCTTTTTGTTTTGGTTCCCCATTTCCGTATTTAGCCTCGCCCCTTTCTGGGCTCTGTGCGTTGCAATTTTGTTTCTTTTGCTCTGTTGCCGTGCTCCTTCATACTTTCTCTCTGCTGCCTTTAGTATTGTGGCTTTTCGCTTCCCCCGTGCGCGTGGTTCCCTTTTCCCGTGCCGGTTCTGCCCTGCCTTTTCTCCACCCTCTCTCTCTCCCTCCTCTCGTACGTACCTGCTTGTGGCTTCCTTGCCTTGTCTGTTTTCTCTCTCTCTCTCTGGCATCTTTCCCTTACCTTATCTTCCCGATCCTGCCTGCTGCCATCCGGACTGCTTTCTTCTTTTCTGTTCCTGGTACCCTTGCAATCCGGTACCCGGACCCGGTGTACTTACTACGTAGTGGAACTCGCTCTCCTGTCCTGAGCGATGCCATCCGCTCCTTCTCCGATTCTGCTTCGGATCCGGACCTTGTTTTCCTGCTGCATTGTGGAACTTGTACCTCTGTCCAAGAGGCTGTCTTCCGCTCCTCTGCCTCGGAGCTATTGCCATCTAGTCCGGACTACCTTGACATCCATCACGATCTGGACGAGTCCATCTGCTGCTACATCCATCACGTTCTGGACGAGTTCAGTTGCTGCTACATCCACAGAGAGGTTTTTTTTTAAGCGGCTGCTTTTTTCCTCTCCAATTGGTCCCTGCGGGAAGGGGGTCGGCTGCTTCCCTGTTTAGCAGGGAATCAGGGTGGCTTCTTACCGCGGACAACCATATCTCTTCTCAAAGAAGAAAAAATCAAAGAAGAATCTTATCAGGCGAGAAGTGTCCTCAGAAGATACAGGTGAGGAGGAAGGGGAGGTGGACATTGATATTGCTGATAACCCACGTATCACGTCTGAGCTTGACAGCTTTATGATAAACAGAACCCCCACACATTCAATGTATAGACTGGCCATATATTGACTAATGAGGGCAGAGTCTGCAGGGAAGGAACAGCCAAGGGGCTTATGCCAAATGGTACTCAAATGTTTCTTGTGAATGATAGTTGTGTGCACCCCAAAGATGAGCTGGAATTTGATGTGAGTTTTCAGGTTTCTGTTGATTATGATTGCCATGACTGAAAGTCTCAAAGTGTACTGACATGCAATGATGAATTCCGAGGTTTTTCTACAGCTCAAGTTGGATTTCGACAGGAAAGCCCTGATCCCCTCTCAATTGGAAATTGTAGACATATTATTAAAAACTATAAGATGTCACAAAAAATGTATACATGTTAGAGACTATATTAAATCAAGAGAAAGCTGCATTTGAAATAGCTCACTGTACAATCACTCTATGTACTACTTTTGAAGTGATTATGCCACAAGACTAGATGGTTTAAAGTAGTTGGTCCTGCAAGGAAGGCATGGTATCAAACAGTGAAGACAGAAACAAGTGATCACAGTTCAAGGGCATTTATTGAACTTCAATGGGTTAGTTGAACGCCTATCTAACCCTAAATCTAAGGATGGGAGCAAGCTATGTCCATCAAATAATAATAATGCAGTCCTAGTGGAGTCTCTGTCAAAATAAAAGGGCCTATACTAATAAACCTATTGCCAATACTTACTTCTAAATACAAATGGTGTGGGACAATAATGTATGCAAAAAGCAAAGTGTTTAAGAAATGATATGTCAGGAAAGGTGAGCAGTTGGCTTCCTTTCCCCACGTTTTCAGCATGGGGCAAGGCAGCACACTCGAGCTTCGCACACACTCTGGCTTCTCTGCCACGAGGATACAGTTCAAATCATATGTATAAGGGCCTTTTGCCAAAGTCTCTTTCCCAATAACAGTTTCTTATTGCAGAGGGCCTGAGGTAACAAATAAGCACCAAAGTTCCTTTCCTATAAGGATTCTCACATTCACAAGTTCTCAGCTCCTACAGGTTTGGACCCCCTTTTAACACAATATTCACAATTGGTCTCCCTCGATCCGGCTCGGACCACGGATCTCCCTCATTCGGACCATTTAAGCACAATGTTCACAAATGGTCTCCCTCGTTCGGGCTCGGACCATGTAATCTCACTTTCTACGTTTTTTCTCTTTGTATCAAGAAATTGAAGACTTTCGATTGTGCAATGGCTTTTGCTTAAAACGTCGCAGCACCACTTTGATTCACTTAATTCCTTATTCTCTTTTGTTTACATTTGTTTCTGCCACTTTTTAGCTGGATACCTCACAGAGACCTTTGATTGAGCACACTCGCGTTGCAGGACCACTCTGTCACTGTTATTGTATCTTTCTTCATTCTTGTTCAAAAATCCATCAGCAATTAAACTTTCCTTGCGCCTTTCAACACACACGTTACCAATCTTCATTCTTGCGCTCTTTATACAATGTTGCCGCTTGCAACCTTGACTCCGACACAGTTCGGTCCTGCATCAGTCTTCCCAACTCAACGGATGTGCTGATCTCTCTGGCACTGCTTTGATCTTGGAGCCAATGACTCGGTCAGCCATGCAGGAGGGCCCGGGTATCTCTGACACACAAGGCAGGATTCTTCAATCTGGTTTCCTGGCCTTATGCTTTTTACTCAGAAGGATTCTGGAATGTAACAGTTTCTCGCCGGAAAGGTCAAGGGTACCTCCCTCCTTGCGCACCCTTCTTGGTTTGCCGTCTATCTTCCCTCATTCAGCTGCCATCTGGAAAATACTGTTCCTTTGTGTGTTTTGCCTCGCTCTGAGTGTGCTCTCGTGCTCCGCCTTTTATTGGTGTGGGAAAGTTTAATGGAAGTCTGGTGTGAGTCATTACCAGCAGTTGCCTGCCCTTACCTGACCATAGTTGTGGGACATGTCAGGTACAATGCTCGGATGTGAGTCTGTTTTCTCCCAGAGTGGGCTGTCTGTGTGAAAGTGTTCATGAAGGGAAAGGGGGTGGGGGTAACATTCCTAAATATCCTACCAGGTAGGATGGGGTAAAGCTGTTACAGGAAGGGGGATGCCGCGTCTCGCCATCAGGTGTCCCACTCTCACTTCCCGAAGACCCCTCACCCAGGTCCCACTCTCACTCCCCAAAGACCCCTCACCCAGGTGATCCTCCCACACTGGTCCACCCACAGGAACTTGATCGAAAAGCGATGGCCATGTCCTGGCCACCTGGATGACAGATCCCCGGGGACTAGCGGGTGAGACACCTTCTGGTTTCTTACAGTCCATTAAAGTGGATAATTCTGCTCATTCATTTTCTAGTGCTGCCTTCGGAACTGCTGCAAGGACTCACTTTGCATCAGCAACAAACAAATGATGCCTTTAACAGGGAATAGCATTGGACTGAAATATCTGGAAACTAAAGGCAGCAATGAAGAAGATGACACCATGCGAGATGAAATTCAGAAAATGATGGCCATCTACTATCTTTGATAAATATTCATCTAACTGAATATGTGCATATAACGCACATTTACAGAGTAATAAATGTGGGTAGTTAGCAGTAGAGGTACAATGAGATCCACATGGAGTGAGCAAGAAAACACAAGGGTTTCATAGATATAAAATGGTTTGGGAGTTGTGCTAGGAAGCACTAACAGGGGGGACTATCAGAGCCAGCATGAGTCATGGACGTACATGAGCCAGGGACGGTGAGCAAACAGCCATGATAGCACATGGCACAGTGTCCACAGCCATATTTAGGTTGGTAGCGCAGTGAGAAAGACGATTGACTGGCATGAACTTGAGCCCATAAGGCTGTGTGTATTCTACATCAGGCTCTGTCACAGGGTTCAAACTGTGCTTTAAAGCCATGCCCTCCAAGACTGGAGGATGTGCCGGTAAAATGTCCATTGTTCATGTAAGCAACTAAATGTATCATTGCCTTTTCTGTAAAAGGCACATTGTGTAAAGTCCTATAAACACCCTGAGTTCCTGTGCTCGCGGCCCACAAATTTGGGATGGGGTACTCTGCCACTCTCACTATTTCTGCGCAGCTGTGTGGACATAGAACTTTCTTCTACCTTTGCTGCCTGCTTTTTCTATTGGATTATTTGGTGATGGGCTATGGGATTCGTCAGGGATCACGTTTTTTAATAGAGAAACCATCTGGGCTTTGCAGGATTTAATTGCATTTTTTATGTTTTTTTGCAGCGTGAGATTTTCACAAACATGGTCCATGGATGTTACACAGATTTGTGGTTGTGACAGTGGAGGCATGAATTTCCTAGCACTAAGAGCTCAGCGGTGGATCCATTCAAATTTAGAAATCCTCCACTCACACAGTCGTGGATGGCTTGGAGGCCTTCAACTGTTTTTTATGTTTTCCTATTGATTATTTCCATATGCATGTAGGTGCCTTCAGAATAACAGTGGAGGTATTTTTTAAGGGAGGTGCAATGTATTTTTAAAAGAAATTGGGGAGAACCCTGCAATAATCCATAATAAGATCTTTGCGAGGTACAGCAGTGTTCCACAACTGTACAGTTTAGTAATGCTTTGAAACACATTTTTACCAATGTAAGGTGTTTTGGGATACAGTGGCCGCTGGTTTGAGTACTTTCAAGAGAATGGTTATTACAAGTTTCGTGGTCCGTAAATACAGGTGCCGGTAGCGAGATAGCGGTACCTTTTCTGGATGGCCAAACTACAGGTTTGCTGGTAAGGGCATGGAATTAAGGACCCTACCGGCAGTGTTTTCACTGAAGTACTGGCACCGTAATCAAGGGTACGGGTGCTTCAGTGACCCCATTCCCGTGGAGTCCTATAGGGCTCCACGAGAATGGGGATTTACTGTTCCGCCGCCACTCATGATATCCCGGGGGCATCGGGATATCGAGCGGCGGAAACAGTGTTACGGAGTCGGCGGTAGCCTGCCACCTACCAGCAGTTTTTACAGCAGACCTCACAATGAGGCCCAATGTCTTACTATACTGTAGCAAATTCTGCTGATATGTTCGCTAGCAGCTGAATAGAGAACTCACCTTCACATGTGTGGACACTTACAAGGGCTGTTTCTGGACAAAGTACTTCCAGTTGAGCATAGAACAATATCATGTTTACCAGTAAATTTCTACCAAAGTCTTGCTGCACTTGGATGTTTTGAGAGCCAAGATGAAATTTGACTTTTTTAGGGAGTACTTTACCATTCCTTACACAAGAGATGTGTTGATTAATGGTGTGACCTACTCATGACCGCAGGGGCTTACAATTGAGGTTGCAAGAAATGTCTCATGTTTCAGGGACGGGACAACACCTGGTATGTTTTGGTCTGCTCCTCAAGCAAATTTGAAGGTGGCATTTCAATGGGAATTTGGATTATTCAAGACGGTTCCTGTGAAAGTCAAGTGTGGTACACAGCCATGAGGAGCAACAGGAAGGTAGGATTGTTCTTAGGATCGATTAATTAAATGTGTAATTCTGTTCCAGAAATACTCTTTATTTTTTATATAAGTTTAAAGAAAGTTCTTACTAATTTACACGCCAATTTGTTTGCATTTATACAAGAATTCTTCCACTCCTTCTCTTGCTTAAGGCTAGGGTTTTTGTCAAGTAGATCACTGGTGAACATGCAAGACACTACTACTTCAGTAATTGTATTAGAAGGGGACTCATGTCACTTGTTGAATGTTGTCAAGTCTGGAATATCATATATGATTGTTATGTTGTAAAAGTTGACATTTAAAGAGTTCTTGAGTGTACCTCAGCAGTGAACAGATATCGAGTAGCCTTCTCCCAAGTATATCACCAGCGTATAATTACAACGTTCTGTATGCTATTCATAATAGTGCAGAAATAAAGCGTTGGCCTGTGTAATCCAACATTGCACGCACACACACGTACACACATTGTGTTTCACACCATATCTCAACTGTACACAGATTCAATGTTCTCCAGTCTATTCCAACAGTAACGCCGTTCCAGAGTGCACCCCAATAGACCACAGACCCCTTTTCCATTGTGTACCAACAGTCTACAATGAGTGTTTTTCAATGTGTCTATGTATTCCAACAATTCACAGATACTGCACTCTCCAGTGTATCCGACCAACACAAAATACAGTGCTTTCCAGTGTATCCAAACAGTGCAATTACAGTGAACACCATTTTATCCTTAAGTTACAAAAATCGTATTCTCCAACATATCCCAACAATGCGCTGATATAGTGTTTTTCAGTGTATGCCATCAGTGCACACAGAGATCTCCAGTGGATTGCAACAGTATGCAGCCAATGTGTTCTTCTCAGCACCCCAACAGTCTAAGAGACAGCTCGGGGTTCTCCAATCGGAACAAATTACACAGTTGTCAGGTCTTCCCTGTAGAACCCACAGACAGCCGTCCAGTGTAGATCCCAAGAGCACATAGGTGTGATGTTCTTCAGTGTATCCCGACAGCCAGAGACGTGCCTTTCTTCAGGTTATCAGAGGCCGCAACCACTGTGTGCTCCAGTGCATGCCAACAGTGCACTGGCACATCATTATCCCGTATATCTGAGTAGTTTACGCTTTCTACCTTTTTCTGGGGATTGCGGCAGGCCACAGAAACACAGCTTTCTACTTTTTCCCCAACAGTTCAAATACAGCATTTTTTTTTATAGTTAATGAACAAAGCACCAATTCAGATTGCTTCCGTTTATGACAACAACACACATATACAGTACTTTATCATGTATCCCAAAAGTGCATAGGTATATTGTTCTTTGTGGCATATCAAGCGAGCACAGATACAGTGTTTTCATAGAATCTCGCAAGTGCACAGACACAGTGTTCTCCATATAGGCCAGTAGCTCACAAATTAATGTACCCGACTAGTGTACAGATGCAGCATTTCCCAATATTACACAGATACCGTGATCTCCGGCATAAAACAAATCACAGACATGATTTCCTGTGTTATCCCAAAAGTGCTCTGGCGTATATCGTCCCTGATTGTATACCAACAGTGTAGAGATAAGTACATACCTAAAGAGCATAGATACGGTGTTCTCTAGTGTTTACCCAAAGCGGACTGATACACTGTTCTCAAGTTATGCCAACAGGTAAAGGGTTCACCTGTGTACACTGACTGCAAACAGAGGCAGTATTCTTTATTCATTGCCTACAGTGCTCAGACACAGCATTCTCCCGCTTATGAAACAGTGCACAGGATGGGGCGTGCTCCAGTGTATCAAAGGAGGGAAGAAATATTGCATGGCATGGATACAGCCTTCCCCTTGTATGTCTACAGCCCACAGATACAATGGTCTCCAGTCTGTCCCAACAATTAACCGATAAAGCACGCTCTAGTCTGTGGAAGCATGCACTGATATGTTATTCTCCATGGTATCTGAACAGTGCACAGCCACAGCATTCTCCAATGTACCACACAGCCTACAGGTACAGTACAGTGTGTTCTCTGGTGCTTTCAACCAGTGCAGGAACACTCCACTGCATATCCCAAATGTCACAAATAGAGTGCACTCTAATATAGCCAAACAATGTCCAGGTGCATTGTTTACCAGTGTATCACAAAAGCCCCTGGGTACAGTGCTCTCAAGTGTAATCCATCAGGCTACACATACAACATTCTCCAGTATATCACAAAATCCCATGGATACAGTGCTCTGCAGTGTACTCCAACAACCTACATATACAACATTCACCAGTATATCTCAAACGGTTATGGGTACAGTGCACTCAGGTGTAATCCAACAGCCTACAGATCCAGCATTCACCAGTATATCACAAAAGCCCATGGATACTGTGCTCTGCAGTGTAACAGCCTACAGATCCAGCATTCTCCAGTGTATCACAACAGTCCCTGGGTACATTGCTCTCAAGTATAATACAACAGCATACAGATAAGGAATTATCAATTTTATCACAATATCCCATGGATACAGTGGTCTCTGATGTAATCCAAAACCCTAGAGATCCAGCATTCTCCAGTGTATCACAAACATACATTGGTACAGTGGTCTCCAGTGCAACCCAACAGCCTACAGATCCAGCATTCTCCAGTGTATCACAAAAGTACATGGGTACATTGCTCTCAAGTGTAATACAACAACCTAGAGATAGTGCATTCTCCATTGTATCACAAAAGCCCATGGATACAGTGGTCTCCAGTGCAACCCAACAGCCCACAGATCCAGCATTCTCCAGTGTAACACAAAAGTACATGGGTACATTGCTCTCAAGTGTAACCCAACAGCCCACAGATCCAGCATTCTCCATTGTATCACAAAAGCCCATGGATACAGAGGTATCCAGTGCAACCCAACAGTCCACAGATCCAGCATTCTCCAGTGTAACACAAAAGTACATGGGTACATTGCTCTCAAGTGTAACCCAACAGCCCACAGATCCAGCATTCTCCATTGTATCACAAAAGCCCATGGATACAGTGGTCTCCAGTGCAACCCAACAGCCCACAGATCCAGCATTCTCCAGTGTAACACAAAAGTACATGGGTACATTGCTCTCAAGTGTAACCCAACAGCCCACAGATTCAGCATTCTCCATTGTATCACAAAAGCCCATGGATGCAGTGGTCTCCAGTGCAACCCAACAGCCTACAGATCCAGCATTCTCCAGTGTAACACAAAGGTACATGGGTACATTGCTCTCAAGTGTAATACAACAACCTAGAGATAGTGCATTCTCCATTGTATCACAAAAGCCCATGGATACAGTGGTCTCCAGTGCAACCCAACAGCCCACAGATCCGGCATTCTCCAGTGTAACACAAACGTATATGGGTACATTGCTCTCAAGTGTAATCCAACAGCCCACAGATCCAGCATTCTCCATTGTATCACAAAAGGCCATGGATACAGTGGTCTCCAGTGCAACTCAACAGCTTACAGATACAGCATCCCCTACCATATCCCAAAAGTACCAAGAGAAAGCCTACTTCAGTGATTCCGCACAGAGCACAGATGCAGAGTTCTCCAGTGTATCCAGTGAGTCGATAGACAGAGCATTCCTCACTGCATCCCACCAGTCCATAAACACAGCATTCTTAAGTGAATTACAGCAATGCCCAGATATTATAGCTTTCTTCAGTGCATACCGCCCAGTGCAGATACAGCATGCTCCACTATATCGCGAAAGTGCACTGATCAAACATTATTTGGCGTATCATGGTGGTGCACCCATACAGTGTCTTCCAGCATATGCCAACACTCAACCTAAAAAGTATTATCCAGTATATCCCAGCGTTTTGAAGCCTGTCCCCAAAAAGTGCACAAGTATGTTTTTCTCCAATGCGGCACAGCTCCAGCATCCTCCAGTGTATCGAGGAGAGCACACATGCAGAGTCCTCCAGTGTAGCTCTACAGGCACAAGATTAATCAGTGTGTCGCAAAAGTGCACAGATCTAGTGTTCTCCAGTCTATCCCACTTGTGCATAGATGAAGCATTGCCCACAGCTACACACTGCCTCCAGTGTACGCCTCCACACTGCACTGACATAGCATCACGCCGTGTTCTTCAAACAGTTCACCAACATGCCCCTTTCAAGGGTATCTACGCAATGCACAGTCGCAGCATTCTCCAGTGTATCAACCAATGCACGGATAGGGCGTTCTCCGAGTCTATCCCAACAGCCCACAGATACAATATGTTCCTGTGTACCTGACCAGTGCACATACGTAACGCCCTTCTTCACTGAGCAGCCACACACAGGCTCTACACGACACAACCAGGGGTGGACTGGGAACCAAAAGAGGCCCTGGAAATAATTTTCTTAGTGGGCCCATATTACCCATTTTCAGCAAGCCCAACCCTTTTCCTATGGGAACATTTGGAAATACCACACAATAGAGGCCCAGAGTGCTGAGGCCTACTAGGAAATCTCCAGAGTTCCTTAAAGACCAGTCCCCCGTGGACTCAACACTGGCTTCCTCTTGACACATTTCGCTTCTCCACGTCAGCTCTGCTACAGTGCCAGCCACTGCTTTGGATGGCCTGGGCTCGACATAGCAGCTTACCGTGGAAGCGAGGGTCCCACAGGTAGATTTTGAAGGACGTCATGCCAGACCCTGCCCGCCAGATTCCCCATGACTGAGATCAGTAAAGCGGCCATCTTTTTTTCTCTCGTGGGCCCTATGGCTCTCCACAGTGGGCGCCAGCTCACGCAGCTGCCATCTTTGGCTCAGTTGCACGTGTACGCATGTATCTGCTCAGTGCATGTGCTGCAGGTCACACGACAGCACCAGTGGAATTTACAGTCGCACTGCCACACATGTGTGTATTGGAAGGTGTTGTATCCTCGGCCACAGCACATCAGTTCGCAGTTGTCAGCCTGCGGCGACGTGCGGTTGCACATGCGCCCCTGTGTACCCAGGCTCCCAGTCGCCGGCTCTTCCTCACAGAAGCTGGGCGAGCGGTCAATGTACACCAGGTCTGTGGCGGCAGGCTTGCGGTAGCCATGGGTGGTCTTGAGCTTCAGGAAAGCTGCTTGCATTTGCCGGCGTCCGCGCACTGCCTCCACCATCACTGCCTGCTCATATCTCTCCTTCAACACAAAGCCAATCTCCCGGAAGTTAGGTAGCGTCACCCAGCAAGTCTTCAGGGTGCAAGAGCCAGACACCCCATGGCATTTGCACTCCAGCCTCACATTCTTTTCCAGCATCTACTGGCCACCAGTCCAGTCAGACGGAGGACACAGGAAAGGGAAACAAAAGCAAAACAACAATGTCACCAAACTGATGGACTAAGAAAGCAGGTGAGATAAGCCAGTCAGCAAACACAATGTAGCATAGAAAAACATGTCCACCAAACACACACACACACACCAAAAACACTGTTGAGAAAATACACAGCAACTCAAATGAATGGTCTAGAGAGGGGTCAAAGGTTCGATATGGGTGAGACATCTTGTGTAATATTCTGCCCCTCACCTCGTAACCCTAGTCCTTGCTTGTTCTATCTTATGCTAATATGTAAATTGACCTGCTCCATGGTTACTGTTATTGTATAACATCTTTTTGGTGGAATGTGTGAGAAGGGTTCCAGATTGAGCGGCTAAGAAGAAATGATTAACACATACCTGGAGCAGGGTGTCAGGGATGGCACTCTATTAAGAGTGGCACAGGACACCCAAAAAGGGTTTGGGTGGTTGTGCCTAAATAAAGTGGACAGAGAAGCACACACACAGCTGAAAGGAAAGAGAACGAAGAGTAGGCAAGAGTAGCAAGGAAAAGGTACAGAATGAATTCCCTCTTGGGGTGTATGCAGATCTAGGAAAAGAGTATTCCTCGAACCTTAGGAAATACTCAAGCCTTCTGCACAGTTTGCTATAACAGAGGCCCACGCTGTCTGCTCATGACTTGGAACAGCAGCTATGGGTGTCTGTAATGTAGAAACGAGACAAGGGAAGGGGCAGAGGTTGACTGATGGGAACCAACAGACAAGCTCTGTACAAAAGGGTCTACAAACAGGACAAGAGAAGATACTTACAGACAAATCCAGGAAAAGGAGGTTGATAGAAAACTCGCAGAAGGAAATGAAGGGAAAGTCGTGTAACAGGATAGGATAGCAGAGGACAGTAAGGAACAAGGTTGAGAGCTCAGAGGAGCAGGAAAGCAATGAGCAAGCCCACAGGAGCAGGGCTGTAAGGTAGAGAGCCCAGAGGGAAAGGGCTTAGGGCAGCAGAGTAAAGCAGGCTGCACGGCAAGGAACCCAGAAGGACCGGGCAGCAAGGAGTGAGCCCTGAGGGGCAGGGCCGCTGACCGTAGAAGGTTGCAGAGGACTGTAGAGGGCTGCTAGGCCGAGAACCCAGCGGAAAAAGGTAGGTACTAAGCAGCGGAGCGTGATCAGCTGCAAAGTAGGAAGCCCAGAGGACAAGGGCTGTAGACAGCCAGAGTGAGGCAGGCTGCAGAGCAGGGAGCCCAGAGGACAAGGGCTGAGACTGGAAAGCAGCAGAGCGTGATCAGCTGCAATGTAGAAAGCCCGATAGGGCAAGGGCGGAGGCTGGAAGGCAGCAGAGCGTAATCGGCTGCAATGTGGAGAGCCCGGCAGGGCATGGGCGGAGGCTGGAAGGCAGCAGAGCGTGATCGGCTGCAATGTGGAGAGCCCGGCAGAGCAAGGGTGGAGGCTGGAAGGCAGCAGAGCGTGATCGGCTGCAATGTGGAGAGCCCGGCAGGGCAAGGGCGGAGGCTGGAAGGCAGCAGAGCGCGATCGGCTGCAATGTGGAGAGCCTGGCAGGGCAAGGGCGGAGGCTGGAAGGCAGCAGGGCGTGATCGGCTGCAATGTGGAGAGCCCGGCAGGGCAAGGGCGGAGGCTGGAAGGCGTCAGAGCGTGATCAGCTGCAATGTAGAAAGCCCGGTAGGGCAAGGGCAGAGGCTGGAAGGCAGCAGAGCGGGATCGGCTGCAATGTGGAGAGCCCGGAGGAGCAGGCCTGTGAGGAAGAGAGCCTGGAAGGCTATGGCTGTAGGCAGCGAAGTGTAACAGGCTGCAAGGCAGGAAGCCCAGAGGAGCTGGACTGAGGCAGGGAGCCCAGAAGGCTAGGGCTGAAGGCAGCAGGGTGTAGCAAGCTGCAAGGCAGGTCCAAGCAGGAGTGATGGCAAACAGCATACAAAGATCCGTAGAAAGACGTGAAAGGTGGAGGAAGGACTCTCAATGCAAGAGGCTGAGCCACTGCAGGCAGCAGCCTTTTATACTGCCTAGCCCAGCACAGAGGCAGGCTAATTGGTTGCACCTAGCTAAGCACACCTGCAGACAATCGGCCACCTCCCACTCTGTTCCTGAGCTGGTGGAAGCAGAGCATATCCCTAGGGCTTCTGGGGGGTGTAGTTCCTTTGATGACCAATAGGAACAGCCAGGAATCGATGCTTATAGCCAAGTGCATTGTGGTATGCGTAGTTTGTTGGAAAAAATAATAAAGCACCAAAGTCTCGCAAATGGGAAATAAAGTCCCCAAAGTAAATATAGATTGATCCAAGAGTCTGTTGTAAATAAATGATAAACAAATAGTCCATATTGAGCGCAAATGGATGCGCCCATGGCGCAGGCATGACAGTATGCCCCTCTCCAGGCCCCTCTCCAGGCTCCCTGAAGACCGACCTACAAGAAGAATGTCTGTCACAGCGTACAAGAGTCTTAATCCAAAAAGGCACATCATGAAGCACCAGAAAAGGTTTAAGGTTGCAAGGTGAGAGTCTTGAATGACGGAAACAGTACAAATGTTCTGAACTTTTGATGTAGAAATCAGAAAAGACGAAGTATTTTGAACACAAACCCCAACTGTGTGTGCATGAAGAGAGGAACTGCGAAAATCTGCTGCAGGCTCCATGATAGATTTTGCTTTGACGGGCAACAGTATGATGCTGGAAGGTGGAGACATAGGTACAGCAGAGTTGGTAGCTTTAGGAAGGTTTTCCAAGACATCCGGAGCAGCCATGACAACGTTAGGGTTAGCCGCAGAGAGTTCAGGAGTCACAGCGGCGGTTTCCCCATGATTAGTAGACAGTTCAGAGGTTACAGCAGCAGTGAGATCTTGAATGGCTGTAGAGAGTATCGAGGCTGTAGCAACTAGATGTGTGGTGCCATGAGAGAACCAGCGGGCTGGAACGCATCTGAGACTGGTAGAGTAGAGTCTGACAGTCTTAGTGCTATAGATACACCAGCAGGAACAACTGGAACAGTAGTCTTAACAGGGAAACCCTTCGCTGACTTTGCAACAGTTAGCATGGTGGATGTAGGATCAAGAAGAGAAGGTGCTGCGGGATCAGGTTGTGTAGCAGAGGATTCTGCTGCAGGTAGCACAGCTGCGAAGGAAGTAGAAATCTGGGCATCGGGAGCATCAGAATTAGCAGTAGCTTCAGGAATCACAGTAGCTATAGCAACCTCAAGATTTGCAGCAGGGACTTCAGGAGACTCAAATGTGGCAGGGAGTTTAGGAGCCACAGCATCAGGAAGATCATGAATTGCAGTTGGAAGTACGGGTGCTGTAGCAGCTACAGACAGTTCAGGTGTTGCAACCACTGGTAGATCGAGTACCACAACCACTGGCGATTCAGGGGGTATCGAAGAAACTGGAGATGTTGATTGCTCAGGAGTGTTGTCTGATGGCACAGCCACACTTTGGCAAGTCCCGCTTGCCAACTCAGCATGCTCGGTGTGAACTGCGCCAGTCTCCTCAGCTGACGTTGTCATTCCAGAAGAGGTTGTAAGTGTTAGTACTGGACAATAGGCAAGGGTGAGGGCGGAACCATCCTTTGACTCAGAGGGATTTCCAATCAGAAGACCACCCTTGTTTTGTGGTGTAATGGCTGTGTGAGTGATTTGACCCACCGGAGGAGTTAATTATTTTCTGTCAGTACAACAACCTGAGTTTCTGTGGCTGGAAGGTGAAAGAGCTGTGTCAGTCTTTAGAAGGGATACATATGCTATATTTAGGTCTTCCATCTGCTTGGTATAAGTCTGTATACTTTTCTGCGTGGCAATTCCAGGCCTTATCATGTCGATCTCTAAGGATAAGATGTCAGGTGTTGGACATAGTGTCAGATGGTCTGGTGACTTGTGTCCCTTCATAAGATTCTAATAATGCAAATAAACAAAGTCATCATAGAGGTCTTCGGTCTTTCTTTTAAGGCGTAGAAGTTGTTCGTGTAGCAGGTAAGTATCATTAGTTTGATCTAAAGCTTCAGAAGCTGGTGTGGCAGAAAATTCGGTTGTAGCAATGGGAAGACTGACCTTAGGGTTATTGTGGTTAGTAGATACTGTGGAAGCATTAAGACAACCGATGGTTAGTATAGGTCTTTTGTACCCAGGACCAGATGCACAAACCTCAGGATAATGACTGCCTTGTCCTGTCAAATAAGGGTTTCCAGCATTCTGGGGAGCTTGCCAAGCTGATCTTGCGCATATCACTCTGGCAACAGCGTATTCTGGTTTAGAGTCTCCCACAATGAGTGCTATATCCTTGGCTGTTGCGGTGTTAGAAGGCTTGTCAGAAGATGCAGGAGTGTTTTTCACTGTTTGGTTTAACAAGATCTGTAAGAATTCATTATCTTGCTGTAGCTCTGCAACAGAAAAGGACTGCGGGTCATAGTCGCAAATGTCATAATAATTGTACATGGAAGAAGGGTCAGCTAGCCAGTGAGTATAGTACCGTGCTTGTAAATCTTTGTTTACTAAGGCGAGACTGTCCTTTAGACTAAGGTTCTTGTTTGCTGTCTTTAGGGAAACCATAGGTTTATGCAAAGGTTTCTTAACCCGAAAGGAAAGCATCTTTGGTCTGTGTATGCCTTTCCGGCCTATGGAACAAGAAATTTTTGGCTCTTGCATTCTGTCAGGGATGGCACTCTATTAAGAGTGGCACAGGACACCCAAAAAGGGTTTGGGTGGTTGTGCCTAAATAAAGTGGACAGAGAAGCACACACACAGCTGAAAGGAAAGAGAACGAAGAGTAGGCAAGAGTAGCAAGGAAAAGGTACAGAATGAATTCCCTCTTGGGGTGTATGCGGATCTAGGAAAAGAGTATTCCACGAACCTTAGGAAATACTCAAGCCTTCTGCACAGTTTGCTATAACAGAGGCCCACGCTGTTTGCTCATGACTTGGAACAGCAGCTATCGGTGTCTGTAATGTAGAAACGAGACAAGGGAAGGGGCAGAGGTTGACTGATGGGAACCAACAGACAAGCTCTGTACAAAAGGGTCTACAAACAGGACAAGAGAAGATACTTACAGACAAATCCAGGAAAAGGAGGTTGATAGCAAACTCGCAGAAGGAAATGTAGGGAAAGTCGTGTAACACGATAGGATAGCAGAGGACAGTAAGGAACAAGGTTGAGAGCTCAGAGGAGCAGGAAAGCAATGAGCAAGCCCACAGGAGCAGGGCTGTAGCGTAGAGAGCCCAGAGGGAAAGGGCTTAGGGCAGCAGAGTAAAGCAGGCTGCACGGCAAGGAACCCAGAAGGAGCGGGCAGCAAGGAGTGAGCCCTGAGGGGCAGGGCCGCTGACCGTAGAAGGTTGCAGAGGACTGTAGAGGGCTGCTAGGCCGAGAACCCAGCGGAAAAAGGTAGGTAGTAAGCAGCGGAGCGTGATCAGCTGCAAAGTAGGAAGCCCAGAGGACAAGGGCTGTAGGCAGCCAGAGTGAGGCAGGCTGCAGAGCAGGGAGCCCAGAGGACAAGGGCTGAGACTGGAAAGCAGCAGAGCGTGATCAGCTGCAATGTAGAAAGCCCGATAGGGCAAGGGCGGAGGCTGGAAGGCAGCAGAGCGTGATCGGCTGCAATGTGGAGAACCCGGCAGGGCAAGGGCGGAGGCTGGAAGGCAGCAGAGCGTGATCGGCTGCAATGTGGAGAGCCCGGCAGAGCAAGGGCGGAGGCTGGAAGGCAGCAGAGCGTGATCGGCTGCAATGTGGAGAGCCCGGCAGGGCAAGGGCGGAGGCTGGAAGGCAGCAGAGCGTGATCGGCTGCAATGTGGAGAGCCCGGCAGGGCAAGGGCGGAGGCTGGAAGGCAGCAGAGCGTGATCGGCTGCAATGTGGAGAGCCCGGCAGGGCAAGGGCGGAGGCTGGAAGGCAGCAGAGCGTGATCAGCTGCAATGTAGAAAGCCCGGTAGGGCAAGGGCAGAGGCTGGAAGGCAGCAGAGCGGGATAGGCTGCAATGTGGAGAGCCCGAAGGAGCAGGGCTGTGAGGAAGAGAGCCTGGAAGGCTATGGCTGTAGGCAGCGAAGTGTAACAGGCTGCAAGGCAGGAAGCCCAGAGGAGCTGGACTGAGGCAGGGAGCCCAGAAGGTTAGGGCTGAAGGCAGCAGGGTGTAGCAAGCTGCAAAGCAGGGTCCAAGCAGGAGTGATGGCAAACAGCATACAAAGATCCGTAGAAAGACGTGAAAGGTGGAGGAAGGACTCTCAATGCAAGAGGCCGAGCCACTGCAGGCAGCAGCCTTTTATACTGCCTAGCCCAGCACAGAGGCAGGCTAATTGGTTGCACCTGGCTAAGCACACCTGCAGACAATCGGCCACCTCCCTCTCTGTTCCTGAGCTGGTGGAAGCAGAGCATATCCCTAGGGCTTCTGGGGGGTGTAGTTCCTTTGATGACCAATAGGAACAGCCAGGAATCGATGCTTATAGCCAAGTGCATTGTGGTATGCGTAGTTTGTTGGAAAAAATAATAAAGCACCAAAGTCTCGCAAATGGGAAATAAAGTCCCCAAAGTAAATATAGATTGATCCAAGAGTCTGTTGTAAATAAATGATAAACAAATGGTCCATATTGAGCGCAAATGGATGCGCCCATGGCGCAGGCATGACACAGGGGCTTTAAGTAGATGCTCAAATAAACACTTAAGTTGAACCTTCACCTGGTTGGAGTACCTCAGTTTCTCACAAATTGGTGACGCAGAGTGTGCCCCTGCTGCCATTGGGAAGGGAGAACCGCCGACACTGTGCTACGGTGCAAGAGACTGTGCTGAGGAATCGGGAAGCGAGTAACCGGATCGGAGAAAAGGTGCAGGGAAGCGCCAAGGCCTTGAGCCCAAGTGACCAACATGAGAAGAGATGCGCAAAGCGGCATGAAGAGATTGGGGCTAAAAAGTGCCCTCCGCAAGTGGCTGTGTGAGAAGGATTGGTGGCGCCTGAGACCAGGAACAAGCAGGCAGTCGATGGCTTGTCAAACAGAGTGTGAGCAAAGCACTGTGTGTGACAAAGACAGCCAGTGAATAGAAGAAAGAGCCTGGGCGATGCAACATTGTGCGCAGGGTCTCTCCATCCTCCCCCCTGACTATCACCACCATCTACAGGCAGCCTGGTAAATCTTCCCGGAGTGGGTTCCTTCCTCCCTCATACTCACCCAGCCCTACTCTTCCTTTGAGAGCCTGGTGTGCAAGTTGGTCATCTCTCCCTCCTCCTCCCTGACCATCGCCACCAGCTCCAGGCCACCTGGTGCTACCACCCTGTTCCTTTCTGAATGGGCTGATGTCTGCTCCTCTCTCCTCTCAACCACCTCTAAACTTCTTATTGTGGGTGACTGTAACATCCACTTTGACTCCTCTGTCACAGCATCTACGCTCTTCCTTAACCTCTGCAACTCACCCTCCCTCTCCATTCTCAACTTCTGGTCCAACACACTTGTCTGGAAACACTCTTGATGCCCTCATCCACTCTGATCATTTCCCCCCCAACTGATCACCCCTCTCTCCTCTTATCTGGGTCCCCTAGGCTCTCTGACCAAACCTCGTCCAGCCCTGCCAACCTCGTTCATGTATATCCGCACAATGAAATTAGTGTCAGTCGCTGCCTTCACATCCACCTTCATCCTCCCCGCTACCCCCACCCCAGACTCTACCTCTGACTCTGCTCTCAGAAACCTCCATTTGGCTATTACAAACACTCTGGACATTCTTGCCCCTGTCATGAGGATCCGCCAGAAGCCTGCTGCTAAGCGCAATATCTGGTATTACCCAGAACATGCAGCCCTGAAACATAAGTGCAGAGCTGTGGAATGGAAGTGGCAAACCTCAGGCACACCATCTGACAAACTGGCCTGGCGCCTGATCCAAAGGCAATCCAGACTCTCCATCCGTGCCAATAAAAGGGCCCACATCCAGGCACAGGTATCTGGTGCACCCAACAACACAGCTGAACCCTTAAAAATATGCAGTGAAATAGCCAACCCTTCCACAGACTCCTCCTCCCCTCTTCTTTCGCAAGCCCTCTGCAACGCACTGGCCACACACTTCACCACCAAAACTCTGGACATCCTGAGCACCTTTGCTACCCTCTCTCTAAACCCCTCCCCGATCCCCTTACCCCTTGCCTCCTATGGCCTCTCTCCCTCCTCCTTCCTCTCTCTCCTCCTCCCCTGTCACACCTGATGAGGTCACGAGAGTTTAACGCTCTATGAAGGTCTCCTCCAAACAGGATTCCCCTTGCTCCCCCAGAACCATCAAGGACCACATTGTCTCCCTTGCCCCCGCTCTTGCTGATTTCTGCAACCACTCTTTTGCTACTGGATATTTCCCCTCCTCCCTCAAGCACTCACTTGACCCCCTCCTGAAAAAACCTTCAGCACACCTGACTTGTCCAGCTAACTACAGCCCTATTTCTATTACCCCCTTCCTTGGGAAACTCCTGGAGAAGTTGGCTTTCCCCCAACTTACCTCACACTCTGAACTTGGCAGTCTCCACGACCATCAATCTGGATTCCGAGCATCCAGAGGCACGGAAACTGCTCTTCTGAACATCCGCGAAGAACTGCTCGCATCTCTGGACTCTCCATCTGTCCTCATTCTACTTGATCTCTTGTCTGTCTTTGACACGGCCGACCACTCTATCCTCATAAAATGGCTCCATGATACCCAGGGTATCTTGGAGCAAGCACTGGACTGGCTGACCTCCTTCCTAACTGACGGTTCATCCCAGGTTATACTGGGCACCTTCTCCTCGCCTGGCTCCTTCTCCACCTGTGGTGTCCCCCAGGGCTCCAACCTCTGCCCCTGGCTCTTTAACACTTACCTTGCTCTGCTGGCAAGTATAATTTCCTCATTCTCCCCCAACTTCCAGTGCTACGCAGATGACACTCAACTCTTCTTTTAACTTCCTGCTGACCCCGTTACTTCTTCCATTATCGCGGACTGCCTATCTGCTATCCAGTCATGGTGCACTTCCAATGATCTCTGCCTCAATGCCAGCAGGACTGAGATTCTTCCTATTGGGACCCCTGCTCCCTCTTTCTTCCCCTCATGCTGGCCATCTTCTATGTACCCCCCTTCTCCTTCATCTGAAGCCAAAAACCTGTGTGTCATCTTCAACTCCTCTCTCTCCTTCCTCCATCACATTCAGGATATTGCCAAGAAGTCCAACTTTCAACTCTTCCTTCTCAAAGGAATTCTCCTTTTCCTCACTTTCCTCCAGAAGCTCAATGTTACCAGAGCTGTGGTTCTCTCTAGGCTTGACTACTGCAATAGCCTACTCTTGAATCTACCCTCTTCCTCCCTACAACTCCTCCAGCCAATCCAGAATAGGGCAGCAAGACTTATCCTTGGCCTCAAACCAAGGGACAGCACCTCTCCTGCTCTAAAACCTCTTCACTGGCTCCCAGTTTCTGCACAAATTAAAGTCAAATCCCTCTGCATCACCCACAAGGTTGTCTGGGGCCTGGGACCATGCAATCTGCAACTTGCTATAACTAAATATTCTCCCTCTAGACCTCTTAGTTCTTCTGGTACCAACTATCTGTATGTGAAGCAGGGGAGTTGCTAGGTCTGGAAAAGACCCAGGGCTACGCTGATGTTGGAACTGTTGGGACTGGGGGCTAGCTAGTCTTTTGGCTGTAGCTCCTGAGATTCTATCCCGGGCTACAACCAAAAGATCAGGGGCTATAGCCCCCTTAGATCCCCCTAGCAACGTCCCTGGTGTGAAGGGATTTGCTAAACAGAGGGCGGGAGGCGAATCTCTTGCTTTAGTAGGCTCCCTCTTGTGGAACAGCCTCCCCCTTCTTCTTTGTCTTGAGCCAGACCTCCTCAAATTCCGGAAGCTCCTCAAGGCTTTCCTTTTCACATCCTCCTTCCCTTCTTGCCTTCTCTGCTATCCTCACAGTCGCTATGATTGGTGACCAGGGACCTTATGTGTCCTCAGACCCTGGCATCCCACACCCAATCGCCTCAGCTTCTACCTACACACTTGCCTTGGCGCCCACTGTCCTACACCCACTGTAGGCCGACCCTTACCCACTAATTGCAGCTGAATGCTCCCTAGCACTTACTATGTTTGCAACTCACCCACGAGCACGGACATTACAGCACTTACCACCACTCCCTCCCCTTTTCACTCTTTGCACTTACACATTCTGAATACAAGGCCTAGTCCGTTCGTCTTTACTCTCCAGTGTATATATTGTTTTCAATCCCATGTTCCCTTCATGTTGCCATGTGGGCGCTTTGAAACACAATTTGCTTGTATAAGGGCCTAACAAATGCAAAATAAATAAATAAGGAAAGGACCCTGTGGTGTCGTCGAAACGTTGCCAGTAAGCAAGATAACGAAAACAAATGGTAGTTCGAGTTGTGTCTCGAAAAAGAGACAAATACAACTGTTGCAACAAGGGAAAGACACAGCCACTAACAAGATAGGTATCTCTGTGGAAAGTGAAATGAAATTAGCACTAGTGCGTAGTGCGAATTTTACTGTCAATAACTGTGGTGGATAAATAAGCAGTCTGAGGTTTATTTTTTTAAAAGGAGGAAGAATGCATACCATGCAAAATGTGACAGGTTCGACAGTATTACTGGTCCACCCTGGGCCTCCTAACGTGCTGTTGTGACCCCAGAAAAAAGGGTGTTTACATTACTTAAGTCAACGTGTGCAGGAAATGTGGGGATGGGTAGGAAGGTCTGCCTATGCTCTGTCTGGGGTATGAAGAGTGCCTGAACTTGTGGATGGGAAAGGAGTGAGTTAGGGAAGAAATGAGAATAGGCATTGAGGAAGCTTGACAGACACTTTAACCTCAAAGTGAGCACTATATAGGAATGGTACAAATTTGCTATGCGTCAACAACAAGCTAGGGAGGGTGTAGAAGGATATATTACAGCCTTGACGGGGCTTGCAGGGGTATACCGTTGTTTCTTCAACAGTTATTTTTACGAATTCTTTTTTACGAGTACATAATTACGAATAAAGTCATCAAAATGTTGGGGGGTGGGAAAGGGCAGATAAGGGGTTGGGGGTTGGGAATAGTTAAAAGTAGGTGGGGAGGGGCAGCTAAGGGGGTCAAACCCCTCCCAAAAAATAAATAAGATGACTTTTTTCGTAATGGTGTCCTCGTAAAAAGGCAGTCGTAAAAATGCTTGCCAGTGAAATTACATAGAACCCTTGAGGGACATGCAATTTTGGAAACAAGTTTGATGAGCACTTTAAGGATTAGTTCATGAGTTCATGGTCAAGTGTAACTAAGATAAAATAAGAGAACTGTGGTTCAAGGATGACCTGCCCTTAGATGAGGTGATTGCAATTTGCAAAAAAGATGGAACATTCCTTGAACTGTCTATCATGCCTGGCAAAACAGAAGACGTCAGAGAAGGATGTTGTTAAGGAAGTGATGAGAATCGAAACAAGTGCATGGGCCAAGAAAAGACTAGAAAGAAGAACAAAAAAGAACCATACAAGGAGAGTGATTCGAAAGGAGTAGAGGGTATCATGAACGAGATGGCATGTTATCGATGTGGCAGCAAGGTGCGTCTTGCGGGAGCTCCAAATTGTCCTGAGAGAAAGGTCATGTGAAAAAAGTCTAACCGCTGGGGTCATTTTCCAAATTACTGTAAAAACTTTAAAGTGAATAGGAAAAGTGTCAGTGCACTGATGGAAGATGATTCGGATGATAGCGATAGTGTGGTGGGAGCAGACATATACCCCATAAGTGTGGTTAGAGAAGGAGATGATAGTGAATAATAAATTATTATTATTATTATTATTATTATTATTATTATTAAATTATTATGATGACAGCCCTATTGCAGAGATAAGTGTAAATGGGGAGGTTGTCCACATGATGGCAGATTCGGGAGCTAAGATGTCCTTGATCTCAAAGTGTGGGAGAAGGTTTTGGGAAGGAGTGAGGATGAATTGATGCCACCAGATATAAGTCTTGGTAGGTACAACATGGACAACATTGAAATATTAGTGTATTTCCCTGCCACATTAGTATTCAAAGGCAGGAAAGCAGTAGGTGAAGTCTTTGTGACAAAGAAGGGAGCTGGAAGGAGCAGAGGAAATAAAAAAATCAGGTTGGACCCTAATATGTGCAAACAGGTGTTGGCTGTTGTAGACAATCGTAGTGTGACAGAAGTATTGAAATATCTGGATTTCTACTGATAGTATGTTAAAATTACATGTAATAGTGCACAAAACAGTCTTGAAGGAAGGAGCGATACCCATAGTGGCAAAGTTCAGCCTGGTGCCTATGGCCTTGATAGAAGGGTTCCATGTAATAATGTTGCCACAAAAATCTTGCTATGCAAAAGTATCGCCGAAAAATGGCAGTTTTTTGTGGCGACATCATTGCATGGAACATGCGGGGGACACCCCCGCAACCCACACATTTCTTTTTTCTTTTTTAATTTTTTTTGCCCCTGTCCCCATATATATGGTCACCCATATAATATCGCTGCGACCTTTTCCCGGCGATATTATTTACGGCGACCATATATATGGGGATAATATTACCTGATACCGATAGAAGTTGCGGGGAAGGAACTGAAGAGGTTCTGTGGTAATGGAATTATAGAGTGTACTCGAATTTTTGAACGGATGTCTCTGTTAGTTGTGGCAAAGAAACCAAATGATGATGTGAGGTTGTGCATAGACTTACGTCACATAAACAAGAGTGTTGTTGTAGAATGCCATCTGTTGCCAAATATGTGGGAACTGCTGAGTTTGATTGGGGTGGTAGGATACTCACAAAACTTGATTTGACATATGTGTATTGTCAAGTGTATTAACATCCCAAGTCCAAGAAACATACTACGTTTGTCTCTCATGAAGGAATGTTTCAGTTTGGGCGCATGCCCTTTGGGCTAGTATCCACAGCCGCAATATATTCCAAAAGGTTATGTACATGTTATTCAGGGATGTAGAAAATGTGTGTTGTTTCCAGGACGACATAGTGGTGTGCGGCAGAGATGAGAAGTAACACAATGAGGAGCTGGGGAAGCTCTTGAGCATTTGAGTGCTAGGGCACTCACTGTTAAGAAGGAAAAGTGTGTCTTCAGTAAAGAAGAAGTAGAGTATCTCAGACATAACATTTTGAAGGAAGGTATGGGGCCAAAGGATGAGTGGCAAGCACCTTTAAAGTGATTAAGGCACCAATATTTAAGGTTGAACAAAGCTAATTTCTTTGTCTCATGGATGTTTACCAGACGGTCATAAGGAATTTCTCTGAGAAAGTAGAAGGGATGAGAACAATGTTGAAAGACCGAAAATGAATCCAAGTTGGATATGAAGTGTGAGGCAGAATGTTAAGCGATCAACGTTGAAATTGATTTGGCTGGACCATTAAAGTAGTTTAACACTAGAGGTAAGACAGTCATTACTACAGATGGGAGTGATACTGGTTTGGGGGCTGTATTGTCACAAATAAGGAAAGTTGGAAACCAAATTGTGATTGCCCATACCTCAGGGGTTTTGAAAGGAGTGTAGAGTAGGTACTCAGGGATATAAAATGAGGCTTTGGGGTGTGTTTGGGTGGAAGAGAGGTTTTGAACCTTTGTGTGGGATCAGAAGTTCACTTTAAGAATGGATCACAATCCCCTTAAGGCGTTGTTTGAGAATAAGGGAACAGACAAGGTATCGAGAAGGCATGCTGGATGGGTAACACGCATGCAGTGTCATGACTTCAATGTTGAAGTAGTGCCGGGAAAGCACAATGTTTTTGCTGATCACTTGTCACAAGTATGTATGGTGGTGAGGAGTAGTGACAAAGAAGAAGAGTGGAATGTGCAAGTATATGCTACACACAATAGGGCCATAGGACAGTGTCAGTGGGAGGCCAAGTGTGAGAATGACAAGTGTGTTAAGGAGTAATCAAATATGTGCAAGGGTCTATTCTAGATAGACCTAGTGTCCTAGTCCAAGCCCAAATACCTCTCTACCAATGAAACACAGCTCCAAGGACAGAGCATCCTGCAGCAAGTTTCCCAAATGATCAGAGTAAGAGGTTGTTTTTTACAGTTTCCCAGAGCGTTTTCTTGAATTTTCCTTGGTTGCTTCTTGGTTCAGGTGTTTTCATTGATTGTCTCCTGGGTGCAAAAATCCGAACCCTCTGACAGCGGGTCACCTTCCTAGACACATCAATCGCCTACTGCATAAGAACTTACAATTCCCCTTTGCCCTAGGGGATAATGAAAACGATTACCAGCAGGACCTCTTCTCCCCTCCTGCTGGGGTACTTCTCAGACTGATGTTAACATAACCCACCAGCCAAGGATTGCTTTCATGTGCTTGAATCTCAAGGCAAGCTCTTGTCTGTTCAGATATCACTAGAATCCGCCTTGCAACAAGGTTGGAGCCCTCTTCAAGCTCTGGTTGTACTTACCCTCCCTGTGTGTCACTGGATGCTGCCAGGCTCTGGGCTATAGCTCCCAGCAGGCTTGCAAAAACTTGCTTTCTTCTGCTGTGATCTGGCCCTTGCCTGAACACTTTTACTATTCTCTTGTGGTGTAAATGTAATTGTGTAATGGGAGTGGATCTTGTGATCTGAGGGCTCAAAAGAAGACTTCGCCATCTTGGAGTCAGTAGGTGCTACATGGCTCGCCTGTGCCATGAATCACTTCCAGCAGGAGTTGGATCCTGCTCACTTTTTTGCGTTTTGCCATGAGCCAATATATGTGTGTTATTACAGTACGGAACTGCCCATGAATTCCTAAACACAAGTATAGGGTTTTCCAGGTTTTCCTGTAGTTTTTAATGAAGTGCATTGACACACGAGATGAGGGAGGAGAGAGAGGCTCTGAGGGATCTCACATTTATCAACTTGAGGGCTCTCCTCACAAAGCGGGTGGATGCTCTTGGCCTCTAAGCCTCCTGGTTCCTCCCTTCCGGTGCCTAATAGGTGAGGTTGTCACACGCATGAACTACCTGAAAACAAAGAACCTGAAACTTTACAATCCAGTGAAACCCTTCTCATCTACATCAGCATTCCAACTTAATTTCGGTTGTCGTCATTGCTTGTCAAAAAATACCACAGATCACTGGAACAACTCACCACACCATCTACGATTGGAAAAAGAACATTGTGATATTCTAGAAGTCCTTGATAACATACCTGTTTGCATCTTGTGATCAAGTCCCATGCCTGTTACTGGGCTAGATGGCAAGGTCACTGGGGCCAGGTGCCATCACACACATGGTATGTACCCGTGGGGCCAGCGAGCAGTGTGAAACTTGCTTTTACCACTGCCTGGTTCTGTGGCATTTAGAGTAGGACAGACATCACTGCTGCTTGCAAAGCCAAAACTGAGGTTGGCAGGATTGGCAAGAATAACCATCAAACATAATTTGTTTACTAAGAGGAAATTGCAATATTGGTCATATGCAATATTATCATTATAACCGCAAGTCTAGTTTAGCCATAATGATCTCAGACAGGATTACCAAATATAACACATCAGACAACTCATACACAGTATCTGTTGAGTATCCAACCAATCGCAACCAACCATCCCCACAGTCATCACCTGAACCTCACCTCCCCTCAAAAGCATGCCTCAGCCCTCCATCAACGCAGCCACATGCACATCTCTGAACCCCATTCTCCCAAACACTCCTATGGACACATTGCCACATTCCAACCACACCCCATAACCTTGCAGACAAATAACCCCTCCCTATGCCTCATCCACTCACATGTAAATCCCTTGTTTTATTCTTCCCTGCTAACACTCTTCCCCCGCATCCTCCACCTCCTCACATATCCTTTCCTCCCTCTACTCTCTCTATTTCTCCCACAGCTCACAATCTTGGCCTCTACTTTGACTGTAATCTCTCTTTTGCTCACCACATTTCTCTTACCTCTAGTTCCTGTCGTTTCCATCTCTATAATATTCGTAAAGTTTGTTCTTTCCTCACTTTTCAAGCTACTAAACTTCTTTTCTCTTCCCTAATCTTCTCTGGACTTTTCTACTGCTCTACCACACTTTTTGGTCTCCCAAGCTCTCGTCTTGCTCCCTTAAAATCAATCTATAATTCTTCTGTTCGTCTACTTTGACTTCTCTCTTATCGAGGCTCTATTTCCTCTTCACTTGCCTCACTTGGCTGGTTGCCCTTTCACTCCCAACTCAAATTTAATTTCCTTTGCTTAGTCTTTCAATCTCTCTATGGGCTCGCACCAGACTATCTTCCTGTACTATTATCTTTCTATACTCCCTCGTGTTCTCTCCACTCGTCTTATCTCTTTAGACAGAACGTTCCACGTCCTCCATGCACCCAGTCCCGTTTCCGATCTTTTCAGCTTCTTGCTCCCTTACATTGGAATGCTCTCCCACTCTCTCTCCGCTCTAACACTGTTTACACTCTCTTTCATCTCTCTCTGAAAACTCATCTTCTTCATTGCGCCTGATTGCTTGCTACCAGAATTGACTGATGTCCGATATGTATTATCTATCATTATTTTGTACCGTGCGCCAGTGATTTGGTGAAATAATGCAACAGACTCTATTCTAGTTTCCCCTCTGGCTCTGAATTGTGTGATCATGGGTAAATACATTTTCTCATATGCTTATTTGAAACATGTAGGAATGCTTAGAAGTAAATAGTCGTGACAATACCATAAAGTGCTAAGTCTAGTTTAAAGGAAGAGAGGTGGCATGGATGTGATTTAGTGAAGTGCCACGTTAATGATTTGGGCACCAGAATATCTTGATCCTGATCTGGAGTTCCCTTCAGACTCAAGTGGTTTGATCTTTCTTCTTCAAATCAATGTTTCTTCCAGCGCTTCAGTTTCCTTATCTTTAATGTTTTGTTTTTCTCACATATATGGGCCAGATTCTCGAATAATAGCACAAATGAAAGGAGTGCAGGGAATGCACTCGTTTCATTTGCACTATTTTCAGAAAGGCTCAGGTCACTGGCAGCGCATTTCACAGAGATGGGCCATTAAAGGGCCCGTCTCTGCGTAATGACTAGAAAAAAAAGCATTTGTATCACTGTCTGGGGGATGAAGATGCAAATGTGACAGCCACGACTTAACACGCGGCTGTCACACTTCAAAAACAAATCATGACAGGATCAGGAACGACCCTGTAATGATTTGCATTACCCTCTGCCCCTGTTTCAAAAGATGCAGAGGGATGCCCCTGGTTTCTGGGCATTTTAAAGCACATCCCGTTCATGAATTCGGGATGTGCTTTCAAATGCCCAGAAACACCCCCTTATTGGCACAAATGATGCAGCCATTCAGATGGCGTTTGTGAATTGGGCTGATCCTTTTTTGGGCGAATGTGAGGAGATGCGCTGGCAAAGTTTGAGAATCTGCCCCACTGAGTGCCTGTGAGCCTGTAATCTCTCTACGCTTTACACTTGTTAGTTTGCCTTTTCCATCTGTCACTGCGTTGGAGCAAAGCGATGAACTTGCAGAGTGATCGCAGCCATTAAAACTGCGCTAGCAAAGCTGCCAAATACTTCCTTCATTGGAGTCAAGTGATGTGAACTGGGATTTGCAGCACGCCAAGCCAGTAGTCAGTCATTGGAAGCTTGTAGTGCAAGCGGGAGTCCAAGGGTTGACAAGCAAGACCTATTTCCCAAAACGTGTGGAATCTCCACACTTCCGGTTGCATGGTTAGGGCATACCATACACAAATGCAGACATGCTCACTCTGGCAGGAAGGCATTAATTAAAGTGAAATAGATTGCAATATTGTCTACTGAAGACTCTTTTATCTAAGTTTCTGTTTACAGGGGTGTTACTTTCATTAATGGTCTCCGAAGTCGGTTCCTTCTCTCTCAGACAAGATGTACTGCAAGAGACCCACTGAACTACTGAAGATTCTGCAAAACCCGGCAAATAACGGGGTGCCCGAGTATTCAATAGGTCATAATCTACAGAAACGAAAGGGATTTCGTTATGGACAGCCAATGGTGTTCCATTTGAAGTAGTGAATGTGGATGTCAACTGCCGATTGGTCGATGTGTTATCTTGCTGGGGTCCCTTGATGGACAACAGATTTGCATAGTCAATGCATGTGCCCCCACCCAGGAGGATAAGAACGTCTACTAGGAGATGTTTAAAAGTTGCTTTCCTTACCTTGGGGGGGATAATGTAGCGGGCTGGTGACTTTAACTGCACGGTTGACGAATCATTGCATCGATCTAGACCCACTAGATCACCTAGGGGGCGCTCAGCTTGATTTTTGTGTGAGGTCCTGATGCTACTTACCTTAATCGACACCTGACGGCGATTAAACTTTGATGCCTGAAAATTAACCCCCTGAAACGCACAAACATATGTTCCTATTCATTAATATCATTCATTCATTCATTCATTTTTGTCATTTGAATAGCGCCTTTCACTATAATTATGATCCCAAAGCGCTGTTTGGTTGAACGCCCTCGGAATGAGCAGAGTACAAATTTGGGAGAATTGGGAGGTGCTGTTATGTGTGTGTGCATTTCGGCCATTACAGTTATCTGAGTGTGGCCAAGACCCTACTAGTCACCCATGTCCGAATGGCGTGTGGACGGGCGCAGCGGAGGTGAACTATGAACTGACAGGGTGAATTGTTTAATGAGATAGAGAGTTATGTGGGAGGCTACAATTTGAATTTGTGTCATTAAAGGTAGCTTCATTCTTATGGCAGAGGTGTTGTACAACAGTGTTTGTGTTATATGTGAGTGCAGGGTGTGTGAGATGAACCCATGATTTCCGCTGAGTTACGAAAGGCACGGGTGTGAGGTGTGAAAATGGGGTAGTTGAACAAACAACAATGTTTACATCCTGGGTTTCATTGATTTAAAAAGAGCAGTGCTATGGTTCACAGGTGATCTAAGTGCTAGATTAATGCATACTAAGTGATGTGAACTGGGATTTGCAGCACGCCAAGCCAGTAGTCAGTCATTGGAAGCTTGTAGTGCAAGCGGGAGTCCAAGGGTTGACAAGCAAGACCTATTTCCCAAAACGTGTGGAATCTCCACACTTCCGGTTGCATGGTTAGGGCATACCATACACAAATGCAGACATGCTCACTCTGGCAGGAAGGCATTAATTAAAGTGAAATAGATTGCAATATTGTCTACTGAAGACTCTTTTATCTAAGTTTCTGTTTACAGGGGTGTTACTTTCATTAATGGTCTCCGAAGTCGGTTCCTTCTCTCTCAGACAAGATGTACTGCAAGAGACCCACTGAACTACTGAAGATTCTGCAAAACCCGGCAAATAACGGGGTGCCCGAGTATTCAATAGGTCATAATCTACAGAAACGAAAGGGATTTCGTTATGGACAGCCAATGGTGTTCCATTTGAAGTAGTGAATGTGGATGTCAACTGCCGATTGGTCGATGTGTTATCTTGCTGGGGTCCCTTGATGGACAACAGATTTGCATAGTCAATGCATGTGCCCCCACCCAGGAGGATAAGAACGTCTACTAGGAGATGTTTAAAAGTTGCTTTCCTTACCTTGGGGGGGATAATGTAGCGGGCTGGTGACTTTAACTGCACGGTTGACGAATCATTGCATCGATCTAGACCCACTAGATCACCTAGGGGGCGCTCAGCTTGATTTTTGTGTGAGGTCCTGATGCTACTTACCTTAATCGACACCTGACGGCGATTTAACTTTGATGCCTGAAAATTAACCCCCTGAAACGCACAAACATATGTTCCTATTCATTAATATCATTCATTCATTCATTCATTTTTGTCATTTGAATAGCGCCTTTCACTATAATTATGATCCCAAAGCGCTGTTTGGTTGAACGCCCTCGGAATGAGCAGAGTACAAATTTGGGAGAATTGGGAGGTGCTGTTATGTGTGTGTGCATTTCGGCCATTACAGTTATCTGAGTGTGGCCAAGACCCTACTAGTCACCCATGTCCGAATGGCGTGTGGACGGGCGCAGCGGAGGTGAACTATGAACTGACAGGGTGAATTGTTTAATGAGATAGAGAGTTATGTGGGAGGCTACAATTTGAATTTGTGTCATTAAAGGTAGCTTCATTCTTATGGCAGAGGTGTTGTACAACAGTGTTTGTGTTATATGTGAGTGCAGGGTGTGTGAGATGAACCCATGATTTCCGCTGAGTTACGAAAGGCACGGGTGTGAGGTGTGAAAATGGGGTAGTTGAACAAACAACAATGTTTACATCCTGGGTTTCATTGATTTAAAAAGAGCAGTGCTATGGTTCACAGGTGATCTAAGTGCTAGATTAATGCATACTACTTAACCTATCAGAGTGCTCCCATGGATTTCTCTTTGTAACCATTACAAACGGATTCTTCCTCCTCACAAGATGGGGCCCGCTCTGTGTCTCTACGGCGTTCCCAAGATGGCAGCCAAGCACTTCCAGTTTCGACTACGGCATTCGAGCATCATAGCATGGAACAGCGCCCTCACTACAAGAAGCTGTATCTCCAGTAAGGCTGCGCGTTGTGACTTGCTTCCCCCCGTTGCCAGATGCTCGCTTCTCTCCTTGGACAGCTCTCCGCTTCCTTGGTACTTCTTCTCCTTTCTTCCATCGCTCTACTGCCTTCTCTGGTTCCTGCTCCTTGCCTTTTAGCTCCTGTTAACCGACTGCTGCTGGCTCTGGTTCCTTCTCAGTTTCTGGCTCCCGCTCTGCTGTTACTTCCAGCTTCTGTTCCTTGTCTCCTAATACTCTGCCTTGCGACGGATACAGAGTCTTCGTTTGCAGTCCACGTACCTATCCTGTGAACTTGCTCTGGACTACTGCGAATCTCCTATCATCACACAGTGTTTTTTTCTTTTCCGCAAGGGTTTTTCCCCGAATTCCGGGCTTATTCTGAAATGAAGCTCCCCTAGCCTTCCTGTGCAATCAAGGGTCAGGGTGGCTTCGCGACAGCATAGACATTACCTCTTACCTGAACAAATGCACCAAAAATCACAGGTGTGGTGCAAACCTCAAAGTTTGCAACGCCCACAAAAAGAAAAAAACAGCTCAGTTCGAGGAAATGGTAGCCGCTGTACAGAACCTATCAGTGGAGGTACAATCACTGAAAGACAAGAATGTTAACCTGAGACAGGCCCTAACTAATCACGATGCTTTACCTATGGGATCCCTGACTGGAATAACCTCAGTGGAAAAGTTTAGCGGAGACTCCGAAAAACTCAGCGAATATCTAGGTGCCTGTGGTGTTTTCCTTTCGTCAAGCCCTATTTCAGACTGACAAAGCTAAAACCGGGTTCATGATCACCCATATCACATCTAGCGCTCTGGCTTGGGCTACCCCATTATTCATGTGGGGTGATCCACTCTTGAACAGCTATGATGGATTCTTTGCCTCATTTAAAGCCTATTTCGATAGGCCAGATTTAACCTACTCTAAACATGAACAGCTGTTGGACTTTCAACAAGGCCATATGGATATTTTGACTTCCACAACTCGATTTAAACAGCTTGCTAAAGAAGCTGGATGGCCGGAAGATGCATGCTTTACATTGTATCGATGAGGACTGACTGCGGAATTGAAAGATGAGGCGGCTCGAACCCCTCGACCTGCCTCATTTGAACAGTTGGTGGCTTTGGTTCTACAGATTGATTTCCGTATGCAAGAAAGTAAGACGGAACGAAAGGAAACAAGACTCCCTCCAACCCGTTTTTCATCCATGACCAGCCCAGACATATCAGCACCAGCTCCTACTGATCGCTCCGAACCAATGCAAATAGAAGCTGCGAGAGGACCCTTGTTCTCAGAAGAACTGCAGCGCCGGCGATCCCAAGGTTTATGTATGTACTGTGGATCCTCCATGCATCTACTATGCTCCTGCCCTTTGGCACCTCCTAGGAAACAGAGAAACACCAGCTCCCACACTTAGTAGGAACTACGGTCCGGGAGGCAGAAAGAAGTCCCTTGTTGAAAACACCCGCTGAAATTCCTACACTACCGAATAATGGAGTTTCTATGTTGGTGATACGAATAACCCATTGGCATACTGAAGACCAGGTATGGGAAGTACCCACCATGATTGAATGTGAAGCTGCGGGTCTGTTTATGAACCGATCCTGGGCTTCCAGATTTGGAATTACGTGTGTTGCTAAAAAGCTAGCATTACCCATTGAAGGTGTGGATGGCCGGCCTTTGGAGAGCGGTCCTATAACAAAGAAAACGCTGGTACTGAAGATGCTGATCGCACAACATCGAGAGACTGTCTCCTTCGATCTCATAAAAGTGGCACATTATCCCGTTAAACTCGGTATACCATGGTTAAATTTGCACAATCCTTATATAAATTGGGCTGCTCAAACTTTGTTTTTAGGTTCTGAGCATTGCGTAACATCTTGTATTACGACAGCCAAATGCCCCAAGCATTCCAATTAAGTATTCATCATTCTTTAAGGTGTTTCAAAAAGATGCTGTGAAGAACTTACCACCGCATTCTTCTGAATACTACACCTCCCTTCAGCAGAATGTTAATTCTCTCTCCATCTGAAAAAGAAGCCCTCGAGGCTTATCATGGGGCAAATCTACCTAACAGATTGATCAGGGAATCCACCTCCTCAGGAGGGGCCGACTTGTTCTTTGTATCAAAAAAAGACACTACGGATCTCCGCCCCTGCATCGATTACCCACAGACTTACCAACATCACCCTGAAAGATAAGTATCCTCTACGACTAGTACCAGACATTCTAGAGGCCGTCCTGGCACCCACGTTTTCACTAAACTGGACTTCAGAGGAGATTATCATTTAATCTGTGTTAAAAATGGGGACGAATGGTGAACCGCCTTTAGAACACTGTTTGGCCATTTCGTGTATTGTGTCATGCCATTCGGTCTCTCCAATGCCCCAGCAGTTTTTCAGCATTTCATTGACCATCTGTTATCCGATTTGTTACATCACTCAGTAGTTGCATACCTGGATGACATCTTGATCAATTCCAAAAATCCAGAAGAACATCGAAAACACATAGAAGAAGTCTTGCATCGCTTGGAAAAAAAACATTTAAGTGCCAAACCTGAGAACTGTTTGTTTGATGTCTCATCGGTCCTGTATTTGGGGTACATTTTATGCGCTATTGGTATCACTATCGATCCACGGAAAACAAGCGCCATCCTCAACTGGAAGGCTCTGACATCAGTTAAAGAAGTGCAACAGTTTCCTGGCCTGCCAAATTTCTATAGAAAGATTTTACCTGCCTTCTCTATATTGACTTTCACATCCTTGTTATAAAAAGAACTCCTTTCATATGGAGCAGTGAGACTGACAAAGCATTCCAGTCCCTTAAACGAGCATTCACAGAAGCACCAGTCCTTGTCCAACCCGACACCTGGAAGCAATTCTTCTTAGAAACTGATGCCTCCGATAAAGCTGTCAGTGCCGTCCTCAAACAATGTCAAGATTATCAAAAGGAACATCCTGTTTGTTAAGACATTGTCCGAAAGAAACTATTCCTTCTTGGAAAAAGAACTACTTGCGATCAAATTGGTTTGTGTAGAGTGGCAACACCTTCTACTTGGCGCCCCAGAAGTGATTGAAATACGAACCGATCACAGGAACCTAGAGATGTTACAGAATTTTTATTGCAGGAATAGTAGACAGGCACGCTGGGCCCATTTTTTCTCCCAGTACTGTTTCCTATTGACTTACATTCCTAAAATAAAGAATTTAGTGGCGGATATGTTATCTCGCTGGGGTCAAGTACATAATGCCTCCTTACAAACAGAAAGGATGCTTTCAACCTCCACTTTTATATTAAGCATTTCAACAAACATCCCCACCCATGCCTTTTGTGATAAGTGGGGTTTAAACTTAAGGATGGATATCTGTTCTAAAACACTTGCCTCTTTTTCCCTTTACAAGACTTGCGCTTAGTGATACTTGATCTTCACCATAGTGGCCCAGTTGTGGGTCATAGAGGGATCACCACCACTATTGAGAATATTACTTGTCAATTTTGGTGGTCTGGAATTTGAAAAGATGTTCAACATTTCATCTCTAGCTGTCCTGTGTGCGCACTGACAAATATCCCTAGACGAAAACCTGTGGGATACTTGCTACAAGCTGAAGCCCCTACGAGACGGTGGCAGACCACATCAACTGATTTCATTGTTGATCTTCCTTTCACTGAAGTATGCACCGTTATCATGGTAACCATAGACTCATTCACTAAAATAGCTCACTTCACTCCACTGGATAAATTACCCACTGCTTCCCAAATGGCAAATGTCTTTGTGAAAGAGATCTTTCGACTGCACGGTCTACCTGTACAGGTTTCTGACAGTGCACTGCAATACATCGCCAAATGTTGGGTTTCTCTCTGTGAACAGCTAGGCATACAAAGGAATCTCACTTCTGGATGCCATCCTGAATCCAATGGCCAAACAGAATGGGCTAATCAAACCCTTGAACAATACTTACATTGTTTTGTCACTACTACACAAGACGATTGAGTTCAGCTACTGGCCTCTGCAGAATTATCTTACAATAATTCATACCACACCTCGATAGGCATGGGTCCTTTTCAGTGTGCCTATGGATTTCACCCCAAATGCATACCTGACACCCTACCAGCAAACATCATGTCTCCCTCTGTGAATGGTTTTTTACAACATCTCCAGAAGACACAACAAGCAGCAATAGAACATTTAGCCAAGGCCAGACAAGACAAAGAAATATGCAGATCGTAAAAGGTCAGCAACCATTGCCTTTAAACATGGAGATCAAGCTTGACTCTCAGCTCGCACATTGCCTTCTAACCTTACTTCTGGCAAACTTGCTCCACAATACTTTGGACCTTTCCCCGTTCAGAAGGTCATAAATCCTGTTGCCTTTCGTCTCTTATTATCCCCTTCTTGGAAACGCATACATCCAGTGTTTCATTCATCGCAACTCAAGCAATACCAGTCAGATGGTTCCATGCATCCTGTTCCCAGGAGACCTCCTCCTGTGATAACTAACCAACAGGAAGAATATGAGGTTCATCAAATCTGCAATTCCATGCTACAACGTGGGAAGTTGCAATACCTTATTGACTGGAAAGGCTATGCTCTCTGTCAGCGTACTTGGGAAAAGAACTCTGATGTTCTTGTTCCCTTTCTGGTGCGCCATTTTCATCTTTGTAATCCCGGTAACCCCGGTCCTTTCGGGCCTGGTTGGGGGCATGATGTCAGGTTGTACCCACGGATTTCTCTTTGGAACTGTTGCAAATGGATTTGCCCCCCCACAAGATGGTGCCCGCTCTGTGTCTCTATGACCTTCCCAAGATGGTGGCCAAACACTTCCGGTTTCGGCCACGAACGGCACCCACACTACAAGAAGCCATATCTCCGGTAAGGCTGTGCGTTGCAACTTGCTTCCCCCATTGCCAGAAGCTAATTTCTCTCCTTCTTCCGCTCCTTGGACAGCGCTCCCGTTCCTTGGTACTTCCTCTCCTATCTTCCATCACTCTGCTGCCTTCTCTGGTCCCTTCTCCTTACCTGCCTTTGGCACTTGTTACCCGACTGCTGATGGCTCTGGTTCCTTCCTCGTTGCTGGCTCCTGCTCTGCTGTTACTTCCTACTTCTCCTCCTTGTCTCTTGATACTCTGCCTTGAGACAAATAGCAAGTCTTCATTTGCAGTCGACCTACCTTTCCTGTGAACTTGCTCTGGACTACTTCAAGCCTCCTATCATCACAAGGTGTTTTCCCACAAGGGTTTTTCCACAAATTCAGAGCGTATCCTGAGACGAGGCCCCGCTTACCTGCCTGTGCAACCAGGGGGCAGGGTGGCTTGCCGACAGGACAGACCCTACTTCTTCCCTGAATGAAACCTCCAAAAAGCTCAGGCCAGGAGCGAACCTCAGACAACCTTTGAGGGGATCTTAGAGTGAAAAATAGCCATCCTTAGTTCCTTCTAGTGTGAAACAAAGTCCCCACTTCATGATTACATGCGGCGGCATGGCCCACCCTCCTGTGCTATAGAGTTACATGCAGTGCCTATCATGAGCAAGTGATCCAAAGTACCTTCTTGTCCTGCTCCCCGATGATCAGCATGATTTTCCCAAGGTGCATTTTAAGTGTGATGCATTGCCCAACTTCCAGGACCATATGAGCGCAATACCCGACCCCACTAATATGATTGGTTCCAACTGTTAGATATTGGAATACCCGCATGAGACCTCTATGTGTTGTTGGCGGCCCCCAAGGAGGGGTTGAGGTGGCAGAGCAAAGTGGTTGAAAGGAAGGAAGAGCCTAGTAGCTGACAGTGGGACAGGAGGGGGGAGTGTGCGTGAGGGACTACTGGATGAAATGTGTGTGCTGGGGAGTGAGCGCAGGGAAGCAGGGAGTCAGAAAGTCAGGGGAACAGCCAGGTTTTGAGGGCTTTCCTGAAGGCCGGGTGATCCTCTATGAGGCGGAGACCGAGCTGGAGGGAGTTCCAGAAAGTGGGTGCGAAGACACAGAAACAGGCACCTCTAATCTGGAGAACTTGAAAGTGGGGACTACCACGAGGTCTGCATAGCCTGATCTGAGGATTCATGTGGGGCGGTATTGTGTGACCTTGTTTTGGAGGAATTCCAGCCCTTTTTTGTGAATGGCACAGTGGGTAATGCACATGGCTTTGAAGGAGGCCTGTCGGCTGAGTTAGAGTAGTCAAGGCACGAGAGGATGATGGGCATGATTGCGGAAACTCTACAGGGGTAGGAGAGATAGGGAAGAATCTGCCTCAGGATGCAGGGATGCAAGATCTGGAGACTGCATTGATGGGCTGGGTGAGGGTCAGGTCCGAGCTAAAAGTGCACCCTAGGTTTTTGATGGAAGGGGATGCAGTGTGCAGTGGTCCTAGTGAATGTGGCTAGGGGATAGGTTGGGGAAGGAAAGCTGTTTTGCTGTAGACTAGGATTTCAGTATTTTCCAGAGTTGAGGAGCAGGTGGTTGTTCGTCATTCAGAGGTCAAAGTCTGAGAGTCTGGATGCCAGGTCTGGGTGGGGTGATGAGGGGGAGTTGGGAATCTTGAGGATGATCTGCGTGTCGTCAGCTTAACTGTAACAGGTGCAATTATGGGAATGGATGAGCGTGGGGAGGGGCGAAAGGTAGAGGTTGAAGAGGGGGGACGACGAGAGGAACTGGACGCGGGGGGCAGAGGAGAAAGAATGGAGAGAGATGATTTGCAAGCAGTTGGAGAGGAAAGAAGGGATCCATCTGATGGCTGAGGGCCTTATGCCTAGGTCAAAGATGCTGTTCGTAAGGATGGAGTGGTTAATCATGTCGAAGGCTGCTGAGAGGTCAAGGAGGACTAGAGCAGCACAGACCCTAGAGTCTGCTATTCTTTTCAGGTTGTCCCATATAGAAACCAGGGAGGATTGAGTTCCATGGAAGGGTCTGAAGCCAGACTGGGCAGGGTCAAAAATGCCTTGGGATTTGGTGAAGAGACTGACCTGGTAGTATCTAGTAATTTCGCTATGAAGCGATTGTTGCAGATGGCGCAGTAATTGGAGGGCAAGAGGGGGCAAAGAGAGGGCTTTTTAGTAGTGGTTTGACGTGAGAGGTTTTGCATGCTGGTGGGAAGATCCCAGCTGTTAGTGAGTGGTTGATTATAGATCTGGTGAGGGTTCATGCATAGGTGGACGAGAGGAGGTTTTTGAGGAGAGACATGGGGGAGGGGTCTCCCAGGGAACCTGAGCGCTGGCTATTGGAGAGAAGGTTCAAGTTGGGAGATTGCTGAGAAGGAACTGAAGAATGTACTTATCCAGATATACATGACCATGTATATTACTATTGGAAAATTAGATTGCAATGCCCCCTTTTTAGGAGGGAATAAAAGTGGTATTTTATCATACACTGACGATGTTGTTCTCATTTCGAAAACCACCTAGGGAATCAATAAACAGCTAGAAGCCTTACATGAATTTTGTGATAAGCGCAGTTTAAAGTTTAATTTGCCGAAAACTATCTTTATGACCTGAAGTAAGGTGTCAAATTTTATATTCAGATTTAAGGGAAAAAACATAAAAACCATAATTATTTTGATCACCTAGGAAATTGTCCGGACATGGGAAATCTCACCATCATATAGAAAATAGGTACAACTAAAGGTCCAGAGAATAGGTGCCATACATAGGTTTTTTAACAACTATGGGGGCAAATTAATTGTTGTGGCAGTAGAACTGTACAAAGCCACGGCAGGTTTACCAACATTATACAGCGCCGAACTGTGGGAGCATGTATCTCAAAAAACATTCCAGAGGCAGAAGAGAGATGTTTAAAAAAATTGCTGTCCCTCCCTGAAAATGCATCCATAATTCCAATTTATATGGAGTTAGGACTCCACCTCTTTCTCTATGATATTCAAATGATGCTGATCCTATTTTGGCTCTGCATGAAAATAGCAAAGGAGCTCTGCTTGTGTAAACAAATTGTCTGTGGTATGATAAATTCAAATGAGGGAGCAACATGGGGCTGGTTAGCCCATGTTAAGGAAAAGCTAATTAAGATAGAATGTGGATATATGTGTAATGATAGCAGTATAATAGTACCCAAAGATGTTGCTAAAGTCAAAGGTGCGCATGGTGACTGGGCCAGGTAATATTTTTCAATGGCAAATGTATTGCATCAGTGACTCGCGATTATCTGACCTGTAAGATGGTCTTTGGCCATTCATTGTATAATTTTTTATTTTTTTTAAAACTTTTATTTTTGTTGGCAGAGACAAATGACACACACACACACATCAGGGCAGTTAAGATATGACAATCCGGGCAATCAATCAACAAAAAAGAACAGTGGCACATATGCATGGTAAGAAATAGTCACGTAAACAGTACAATTACACAGGGCGACCGGTGCCAAGGCACGGAGCAGTATTGATCACGGTGAGGTGTCTGCTGAGGAGTGGACATCGAGGTCATTAAGGTAAGTGTTAAAGTCAGACCAGATGTTTTTAGGCCGGGCCGGGAGGGTACTAATGTATTCCTCCTCGCAGTTCCAAGACCAAGTCAATAAGTTCAGCCATTTCCGGAAGGTAGGAGGGGCAGAGCACTTCCAGTTCTGCAGAACACACTTTTTGGCAATTATACAACATATCTTAATGTAATTACAAAGCCCCCAAAAGACATGCCTCTTTATGAAGTTTCAAATCAGTATAATGCCCTTGGCCTCTGTATAGGCCAGAAGGTCTAACAAGCACTGGTAATGCCAACAGTTTGGGATTTTGTGTAGGCATGTGAAAGGCGCTTGCCAGGCAATAGTGTTATTATATGCTCATTGATGGTAGCAGGTGCAAAATGGTGCAAGTAACTGGGCATCTAATAGCAGTACCTGGCAAATGCCTAATAATTATATACAAGCCAAAATTGCTGGCTTTGTCAATGCTTGTTTTTCACAGGATTTCAGTGAAGGTCGCGCGTAGTGCTTATAAATTGAGTGGCTGAAGGCAGATTTGGTCAATAAATGTTTATCACACCAGTAGCGTGTTTACAGTTCCAATTAAGTCACTAACTCTCAGAAGACTACTGGCAGGCACTTTAAGTGCAATGTTTGATGGTGAGGCTTGAATAAAAGGAGCTTAACGAGTATCCGGGAGGAGGTGCTTTGGATGGGGAGGGACAGTCAACAGGTGGGCAAATTTCCAAACAACACATACAGGTTTTGTATCCATCCTCATATGCCATTTTGCCTTATCTGTACTCTAATGCAATAGTTTCGGCTTATAAGTGGCACTGAAGAACCACCCAATAACCCAAACAAAACAAAAAATCTGGTTTTTGACCATATTGTAAACATTTTTGTGACACCCTCATACACTTTGGTCTAGTGTGCCCCCTTTATGGACAGCTAAGAAATAGATGAACTCTTCTGCATCTAAGGAGGGAGCACATTAGTCTACTTGGAAGCTGCTAGTACCCAGGACTTAATTGTATGTGCAGATAATTATTTAGATGCTACAGGGGGTCAAAGGGCTAGATTTGTGAACACAATTATTTAATTAATATGAACTAGTTTAACAAGCTTTTATACACTTTATATGGTGTATTTTTTACATTTGTATTGCTGAAATTGTTAATTGTTGATTCATAATTAATTAGTATGCATGCAAATGTGTTATTTAATGGAAATGTATTATTTACAAATAAACTATTGATCGATGCATGATAATTACTTATTTGGAAAAAAGATTTTTTAGATTGGTTAGCCCTACCTATCTTATCCTATCTGTGCAATTTGCTACCTGCCTAAAATGATAGTTCATAAACATTTGTGTCCTCGCAGTGACATTCTCACCAACCCATCTTTATACCAAACCATTATTTCGTTTTGTTTTGCTATCTTTAATAGTAGTTGTTATTTGAGGTATTGTTAATAGACGTTTGCATTTAAAAATGACTAATGTCTAATGTTGATTATCCTTAATCTCTGTAAATCCACCCAAGTTTTGTTCCCGGTGACTGTTCAATTTACTCCCCACCACAACCTGGTCAGAAGGTCACTCAAACTCACTCCATTGTAAGTAGCTCACTGCTTCCCATCAAACCTGATATTTTATCTATTGTGTGTTCTTTTACGATCAAAAGAGCATTGTTGTACCCAGTGCATAAAAAGGAAGAAATACACGTTGAATTTGGGTACACTTGGCATGTGCGTTTGCACAAAAGGATTGAATTTGAGAAACGGGCTGTCTCATATTGTTTACATCATTGCTATTGGATGACGATGATAAGGAATTTAACTACCTCAGTTCACTACCTTTATTTTCTTTTGTTTAAAGTGTATTGCTTCTGACCTAATAAAGAGATTTAAAAATAATATTCGCTGAGATGTCAAAAATCTGTCTTTCTATGTCAGTTCTTTATTATACCTGACTGTTTGAGCATTTCACTCCAGTACCCAGAATGCCGTGTTGTCTCACAGTCCCCTTCTCATACATGAACACTTTAAGAGTTTCACTTCGATTCCCATAATGCTGTGCTGCCGTATTTTCCTTGATTCATTCTCATCCATGAAGGCCTTGGGTTTTCACTATAATTCCAAGAATACAACATTGTTTCACTTCACTCGGGCTCTTACTCATATGTGAGGGACTTGTGGCTGCCCATTAACATTGGTAAAGTCATGTCGGGAGATGTCATTGTCAATTCCATTAGTGTTTGTTGTGAGATAATAGCAAATCATGTAAGAATATTATCACCCTGTGTAAAGAATCTGCTTGTAGTGAATATGTATTGCCATGCGGGATGGGTGACTTGGATAGTTTCATTAGCCACCTGACTATTTATAAATGAATGGTATGATTTTTCCCCCGGGGGACACATTATTCTGACTAGTGTCTAACGCCTAATTCTAATTGGGTCTCATTCCCTATAAAGCAAGGAAAACAATTGTATGGATTGAAATGATGGAAAAATCTGTGTGGCCTAGGTTTGAATATGCTAAATGGGTCCAAGATGGGAGCTAGTCCCGCAAATCATACTTGCTTTAATGCTGAGACATCTTCCGTTTTGGATTATATTTTTGTCGGGACGCATCTGTTTAAAAAGTGTAATCATTTACATATTGCCCGCACGGAATTTAGTGATCATTGTACCCTGTCTGTCACCTTTAATATGGGGACAAAGGTCTGGTGCGTGTCAGGAATGTATGCCATCAGCCTAAGGGTGAATCAGGCAGGGAATAAAGTTTCATGGAATGTGGGTACACGGGTAAATGAGACACTGGTAAATGATCTCTTGTTGGTGTCGAAAGATTGGCTGGGTGAAACCTTGAGTGTGCCAAAGTACAGCGATTTTCTTATAGATTTTTTAGAAGTCAGTGATGTTCCAATAAAAAGGGTTAATGGCGGGTTGCCAAGGAGCATGACCATGCATACGTTGCTGAGGTATTTCTTTATTTTTTATTTATTGAGTATTTATAAAGCGCCAATACAGAAAATTATGTTTCAAGGCACTACAAGACAAAAGGGGGGGAGGCAGGGATGAAAATAACAATAACAGTCCTACTAGGCCTTGTGACATTCAGATTGTGCAAGTGCAGTAACAAGAAGTGCAAGGGAGAGTGAAATGGGGAGGGGGGAAGGCAGCCTCTGAGGCAAGGCACGTGCTAAGGGTAGGCCAGGTGGCCAAGTGCTATGGGCAGGCCAGGTGGCCAAGTGCCAGGGAAAGCAGGGAGTGCAGGGAGTGAGGTCCACATCCTAAGTGCGAGGTTGGAGGTGGACTGGGCGTGGAGGGCCTGGTGCCATGTAGCACTCAGAAGGAAGCAGGCAGTAAGTCAACTGTGGCAGAGGGGGTATTAGCAGGGGAGGGAAAGAGGGAAGGAAGAAGAGAAGAGGAGGGTCTTGAGGAACTTCTGTAACTTAAGGAGATCCCGCTCAAGCCTGAGAGGGGCCGTGAGGTCATTCCAGAGGGAGGCTCCTGAGGGAGAGAGAGATCTAACCCCCACTCTTTACTTGGAAAAGTGTCCGATCTGTCGAGAGTTGGAGGTAGTTGACCGAAGGGCTCTAGCAGGGGGTATTTAGGGAGAGACTTGGATGTAACAGGGTCCCAAACCCCACAAAGCCTTGTGGATGATGCAGAGGGTCTTGAACTTGATCCTTGCAGCAACTGGAAGCCAGTGGAGAGACTTTAGGGCCGGAGAGATGTGGTCTCTGTGCTTAAGGCCAAGTATAAGCTTTGCAGTCCTATTCTGGAATTAGTTGAAGGGGCGAAGGGAGGGTAAAGGCAGATTAAGGAAGATGCTATTGCAGTAGTTCTACCTAGAGAGGACCAGAGCTCTGGAGACATTGAGTTTCTGGGGGAAGGTAAGCAAAGGGATAATGCCTCTCAGGAGGTGCAGCTGAAAGTGAGCCTTCTTGGCAAGGTCTGTGATGTGAGGAGGGAAGGAGAGAGAGGAGTCGAAGATGACACCAAGGTTTATTACATCACAAGAGAGTGAGGAGAGGGGACCCATGGAGGGCGGCCAGAGGGTAGGAGGGAATGAGGGTGCTAGGGTCCCAATGTGAAGGATCTCAGTCTTAATGGCATTAAGGCAAAGATCGTTAGCAATGCACCAAGAATGAATAGCAGTCAGAGAGTCTGGAATGAGAGAGGAAGAAGAGGAGGAAGTGGAGAGAAGCTTGAAGCAGAGCTGCAGGTTGTCTACATAAGACTGGAAGTGAGGAGAGAAGGAGGAGATCGAGTGGACCAGAGGGGTAAAGTAGATATTGAAAATCCACAGCGAGAGTCAGTGGCTGGAGTGAGAGGGGGAGTGAAAGTGGCGGCAAAAGCAGTAACCGACACTTGCTTTGTCAGTCGAATGATGGAGAAGGAGACTGGTAGTATGGGCAAAGGTTTAGCAGGGGACCCAAGAGATCCAGGTGAAAAGACAGGAAATCATGGTCAGACCAGGATAGAGGTGTAGTGAGAGGGTTGGAGATGGGGGTGTCTGTTGAGATGATTGCATCCAAGGTGTGTCTGGCTAAGTGCGTCAGACCGGAGGGAAGAATGGTGAGGGAAAGAGAGTCACAGAGGCTGCAGACGAGTCCAGTGGCCGCATCCGGGAGTCAAGGTGAATGCTGAAATCTTTGAGGAAGAGAAGTTTGTAAGTGAGGGCCAGAAGAGACAAGGTGAAGTCAGACTACTCTGAAAGGAAGAGGGAGACCGGACCAGGGGTCCTATAGATGTTGGCAAGAGTCAGCATGAGGGTTGCAGAGAAACCAAGCCTCCCAGAGAGGGAGCAAAAAGAGGATGTCAGTGAGAGTCTGCCTGGATGAAGCGTTGATGTAGGTGTCAGTGATAGGCAAGCCTGGATCCTTCTTGAACTTTTTCCTTCCAGGTTTTTGAGAGAGAGGTAGGATAGGTGATAGAGTAGAAGTTAGAGTAAATAGTGGAGATGGGGAGATGGGGAGCATCATGGAGAGAGAGTGCAGAGAAATGGAAAGGGGGAGAGAGAGAGAGAGAGAGAAACAGAGACAGAAAAACTGCACAATGCACAATGAACTCACTAGGAGGCCTAGCAGCAAGACAGGTGCAGACGGAGTAGGTGCTCAAAGCATCCCAAAGGTCACCAAAGAGAGGGTGCTGTGCTGCTCCAGAAGCAAGAGGGGGAATGCCCCAAGGCTCAAGCATGAGGGAGGAGTGATCTGCAGTGTCTCCTGATTGTAGGGAGGTGCAAGGTGTCAGGACTCATGGGCAGCAAGGACCACACAAGCTCCTGCAGCAGAAGGGGAAAGGAAGGTAAAAGCACAGGTGGAACGAACCCCGCTCTGAAATACTTCCAGCACTTATCTTAGCACAAGCTTGAGTGGTAAGGAAGGGCAGGGTCATTCACACGTTGGACCCTGGGGCGTATTTGTCAAGCCTCTTGCCTACACTTGATTGGATTTGCAGGTCATCCAGGCCACCAAAATACGCCTAGCGTGCATCTTTGTACAAGCTTGAGTGGTAAAAGAAAGGGCAAGGACACTGACACGTTGGTCCATGAAACAAATTGTCTTTCACTTCTCCCAGACAAACCAGACACTCCACCGGACCGATCTGGGTAAATGCTAGGTCACAAAGATAGGTAGGGCTGTAGTAATAATGCGGTTCAGTTCTGCGGGCTCTACCCCCTACTCCCACCAAACCAGCGTGGGCTCATGGGTATCCAGGTCCCCTAGGTGTGTCACGCCACCAGCAATAGGACCTCAGCCTGCTGCTGGTATTGATGCTTGTCAATCAGGCCAAACCACCTGGTGTCCCCCAAGAAGAAGGCCACTCACAGAGAAGTGGGTGCCTGGCTGTTCTGGACACCCCCCCAATGCTACGCCTCGGCTTCAAGGGGTGAGGGGGACATGGCGGATCCTGCCTCACACGGCCATCGGCCCACACGCAGCCAATCTTCTCCTCTGCGCCTTGATGCAGGGTCGGCTGTACTGTCTGCAACCCTGGGTTAGGCACCCAGGGCCCAGCTGAGGATGAAGGCTCTGACCTCAAATGGGGCGACAGTTCCCACGTCAGCAAGTTTGCTAAGGCTTGGCCTGCCCAGGAGGTGCAGACCAACTTCAACCCAGCAATGTCGGGGAAAAAGAGAGATATGAGACTCCAAATAAAAAGCCTGAAAAAACAGATTGGGCTAACATAAGTAGAATTGAATATTGAAATAAAACAGGTAAAACTGACCCATAGGAACAGGTTACGGGGTAATCGTGCCATTCGATGACAACAGAATGCAGAATCCATGCTTCAGGTATAACGTTATAAAAGTTCTCTGGTTTTTTGAAGGGTAACAAACAATTCTGAAGCTCCACAAGCCTTTTGCCAGATAAATGTGATCTCTGAAATGAATATCCTATTATCAGACGGTCTTTGTGCTTCCAGTGACTCAGGATAATTCTGAACTAGTTGCTGTTTCTCCTAAACAGGGAGAGTGGAAATTTAAGGTTGAGAAGGAAAACGTTGAGGAAGTCATAATAAAAATCAGCACTTCTCGTGCTGTTGGCCCAAACCAACTATTGAATGTATTATTTAAGGGGAATCCGTCGGTGTAGGCCTCTACCCTGCAGCACTGTTTAATCATGTGGGAAATTCTTACTCCTTTCCCAAATCATGGGCGACTGCCTATATTGTCCCTATCTTTAAGAAGGGCCTGCGATCAGACCTGCAAAACTATCGGCCAATAGTGATTCTCGACACAGACAGTAAGGTATTTTCAGCCTTCCTGTTGGAAGATCTCAAGAGTTGGCAAAGCAGCCTGGGTCTAATCCAAAAATGGCAGACAGGCTTTAGAAAGTTTCTTAGCACCTCACTCAATGGGATCCTGTTAAAAACAATCTTGAGTCAGGTCTGGCAGGACAAATGCGAATCAGTTTATGTAGCCACCTTAGACCTTTCTTCCACATTTGACGTGGTAGATCGAGGGTTGCTATGGAAATAACTTGGAGCATGGGGCATTCCTGAGAGACTGCTACATTTGCTAATTGGTTTGCCTCAGGGATTGAATGTGCAGATTAGATTTGACCAGAGGAGGGCCTTATCTCGTAGCGTATCAACATCGAAAGGTGTGAGGCAGGGATGCATATTGGCTCCCTGCCTTTTTCATCTCTATTTGATTTATTTATTTATTTATTTATTTATTGAGCGCTTTACACCAAGGCGCTGTACAATGGAACAACAAATACAGAGAAATAACAACAATTAACATTGTGAGCAAAAAGTTACAACTTGAATCATTCCACAAAAACAGTGCAAAGAGCAATTAACTGAGAGGGGGGAAGTGGAGTGGGAGTTAAAAAAGGAGAAAACCACGGGGGGGAGTAGAGAGGGCAGGGGGGGTTTCAAGGTGGGGAATGGAGGAGGAGGGATTTAAGGGAAGTGCGAAATGAGGTGAGGGTAGTGGAAGAGAGGATTGGGAGGGGGAGAGAGTTCCAGTGCAGAGGAGCAAGAAGATGGAAGGAGCGGAACCGGGAGAAAGCGCAGGGGGAAGGAGGTACAGTGAGAAGGAAGTGATCAGCGGAACGAAGGGAGCGAGAGGGGGAGTAGAAGGAGAGAAGGGAGGAGAGATAAGGAGGAGCAAGACCATGGAGGGATTTGAAAACAAGGCAGAGAAAGTGGAATTTAGTTGTAGGTGGAAAGAGGAGAGTTTAAGATGGAGGTCTGGTGTGAACCAGGAGAAAGAGTTGAGTATCATCCGCATAGAAATGTTGGGAGATGCCAAAGGAGGAGATAACAGGGGCAATGAGGGAGGTGTAGAGAGAGAAGATGAAAGGGCCAAGTACAGAGCCTTGAGGAACACCGTAAATTAGAGGGAAGGAAGGAGAGGTCTGGCCTCTCCATGAAACAGCAAAGGAACGGGCGGAAAGGTAAGAGGATAGCCATTGTAGAACAGGTCCTTTGAACCCGAAGGAGGAGAGAGTGTGGAGCAGGAGTGGGTGATCGACAGTGTCAAAAGCGGCAGAGAGATCAAGGAGAATAAGAATAGAGGATTGTTTAGCATGACGAGCAGAGAGGAGCGAGTTGAGAATAGAGGTGAGAGCAGTTTCAGTGGAATGTTTGGGATGGAAGCCAGATTGGAAAGGAGGAAGGAGAGAGGAAGTAGAGACAAAGGAAGAGAGTTGAGAGTAGGCAAGGCGGTCAAGGAGTTTAGAAAGGAAAGGCAGAAGAGAGATAGGTCTGTAGTTAACAGTGAGCAGTGGATCAGCAGAGGGTTTCTTAAGAATTGGAATAATCGTTGCATGTTTGAAGGCAGAGGGAAAGGTAGATGAGGAGAGGCAGGAGTTGAAGAAAGTGGTAAGGTAAGGGATAATAAGAGGGTAGATCTTAGGGATTAGAATGGAGGGGAGAGGGTCAGAGGGGGCGGACGTGGGGTGGGCTTTGAATAGAAGGGAGGAGACATCAGAAGGGGACACAGATGAGAAGACACACATGATGGAAGAGGGTGGAGGGGGGGAGGAGGAGAGAGAGAGTCATAGAGGGAGTTAATTTTTTGCCTGAGGGTGATGATTTTGGAGGAAAAGTAGTTGGCAAAGTCAGAGGGAGAAAGTGTGGAATTGGATGAGGGATCAGGAGTGGGAGGAGAGAGAAGGCAGGAAAGAGTTTGAAAAATCCGACGAGGATGGGAGGCTTGAGACTGAAGAAGGTTAGAGTAGTAGGAGGATTTGGCCGTTTCAAGACAAGAGTTGTAAAGTGCATAGAGCGGAGATGGGAAGTAAGCCAGGGTTGAGAAGGTTTCTGAGTAGGGCGTAAGAGAGAAAGGGGGTAGAGTTGGTCTAGGGCAGTGGTGATAGAAGATGAAAGGAAAGAGAGAGCATCATCGGGTGAGAGTATTGCAAAGTCTTGGTGAGATAGAAGAGAAGAAGAGCAAGTGTCGGAGAAGAGGGTAGTGTCGAAATCACGAAGGTCACGATGTGAGTAGATTGGAGGGGAGGGATTAGTATTAGTGGAGGGTGAGAGAGGAGAAAGGGAGAACGAGAGTAAGGCATGGTCAGAGAGATAAACAGGAAGAGAAGAGACAGGGGAGGAGGGATAGGAGGAGTTAAAGATGAGGTCAAGAGTGGAACCAGAGGAGTGCGTAGGGGATGAAGGAAGGGGGGAGAGGAGGTAGGAATCAAGGATGGAGAGGAGGGAAGAAGATTGGGGGGGAGAAGGAAAATTAATATTAAAGTCGCCAAGTACAGTTAGAGGAGAGAGAGAGGGAGAAATAAGTGAGAGGAGGTGATCTAGGTCTTCAAAGAAGGAGGAGAGAGGGCCAAGGGGACGATAGATGATCAGGAAGGAAATAGGGTGGGGAGAGGAGAAAGACTTGTAGAGGAATTCAAAGGAAGGGAAAGAGGGGAGAGTTGGAGATGAAGAGGAGGAGATGTATTTGGAGTGGTACAGGAGACCGACGCCACCACCACTGTCATGAACCGTCGTCTACGTCCTTTCTGGACCTCCTGGTCCCTGACTCGCAGGGGATTGCATGCAGTTATCCTTCCAACATGGCCGCCCGGAACGGAATGCTCCGGATCAGTCTATGGTTCCACGCTGCTCATCCTACAAAAGAGACACGCCCCCGCGGCTCTGCACGTCTCAACACTACCGCTACCTGTAGTCGGACGTGCTTAGCCGGAGTTCGATCGGGGCTCTCGCTTGATTCCTTGTTCCCAGTTCCTTGAATCCCCTCCTGTTCCCTTCCCTCTCCAATCTCCTGGAAAACCTTCCGCGCTCGAGTCACGGTCCTCCGTGCCTCTGAGCGTACCATATTTACTTCCTGGAATTACCCTGGACTTTTTGAATGCTCCTGGAAACTGAACCGCTACTCTCACGCTGGACGCCGAAGATCGGCATTCGGGTCTATACAAATCCCAAACCGTAAAGAAGAAGAAATCCCAGAAGGTCGCAAGTTCACAACAGAAACAGGTGAGAAGGGGAGAGACTTGTGACAGATTGAGACGCCTTAAAAATGATACAGATTCAGAGATGGAAGCCGCCGTTCAAGACCTCATGCGAGGCATGCAGGAATTAACAACGGAGGTACAGAACCTCAAGGCAGAGAACGCAGCAGCTAATTCTATCACGTGATTCTGCAACCAAAGAAAATGTAATATTGGGAGGAATAGTGGACAAGTATGACGGTTCTTCCAAGACTCTCTGCCCCTTCCTTGATTCGTGTTTAGTTCACTTCACTTTCAAGCCCTACAACTTCGCCACTCCTAGAGCAAAGGTGGGTTTTATGATCTCACACCTCACTGGAAATGCATTGACTTGGGCAACCGTCCTAGTCAATACAAGGGACGCTCTCCTGGATGACTATGATGGCGTTTTGAGAGCCCTTAAGGAAATGTTTGATCGCCCAGAGCAAGTGTATAGTGCTCAAGAGAGACTACTCGAGTTTCAACAAGGGTCCCAGGATATGCTCACCTATGCTACTCGTTTCAAACAACTTGTGAAAGAAGCAGACTGATCTCCTGAAGCTAGTTTTACACTCTTCCGAAGGGGGCTGAACGAAGAAATAAAAGATGAGCTTGCTAGGGTGGCCCGCCCAAGCTCCTTCCAGGCTCTTATGGATCTATCCTTACAGATAGATTTCCGAATCCAAGAAAGAAGAGCAGAGAAGAGGAAGTCTCAGGCAAGTTTCCAAAAGACCATCACGGAACATGCCCCTAGAGCAGAGTCTACTGTTCCTTCTACCCCGGACCCGGAACCTATGCAACTAGGAGCCTTTCGTGGACCCTTTACCCTTCAAAAAAGGATGTGACTAATCCATACTGGTCTGTGCATGTATTGCGCCTCCGATAAACATCTTGTGAGAGAATGTCCCATTGCTCCTCCACGGCGTTCGGGAAACGCCAGCTCCCGATCCTAGATGGAGCACGGTGTCGGGAGAGAGATGTTTGCTCCACATCAATTCCATCCTTGAACTCTCCTGGACAAAATAACCTTGTGGTTCTTCAGACCCTACTATCGCCTTCCAAGACAGAATCCTATCCCATCCTGGCATTGGTTGACTGCGGAGCTATGGGCGTATTTCTAGATCAAGATTGGGTCACTGTTCATAACATTCCACATGAAAGCCGAGTTACAATGCATCCAGTAGAGGCAATTGATGGAAGGCCTCTTTCCTCAGGACCCATTACCCTTCAGACTAAAGAGATTCTACTTTCTATTAATCACCATCAAGAGAGAATCAAATTTGACCTCATTAAATCAGCCCATTATCCGATGGTTCTTGGAATGCCCTGGCTGCAGAGGCACAATCCTTACATCAACTGGGCAGCCGGCTCACTGTTTCTTGGATCTGAATATTGTATGGCTCACTGCCTATCCCTGGATACCTTACCAAAGCCTTCTAGAGACTTTCAAGAGAACCAACAAAGTCCAGTCGCCGTTTCTAACATCATCCAGATTCCCAGGGCCTACCAAGCCTTTTCTGATGTTTTTTGACCGCGATAGTTCAAGCTCTCCCTCCTCATAGGCCAGAGGATTGCGCCATCGATACCGAACCCACAGCTGTGATTCCTTTCGGCAGAATGTTTATATTATCTGAACCTAAAAAGAAGGGTCTCCGAGACTACCTGGATACTAACCTGGAAAATGGCACCATACGCCCGTCCAAATCTCCAGCGGGTGCTTCATTGTTCTTTGTTCCAAAGAAAAATACCAAAGAACTCAGACCATGTCTGGACTACCGTGGTCTAAATCAGTGCACTCTCAAGGATCGTTATCCTCTACCCCTCATCTCGGATATCCTGGAAGCAGTCAGAGATGCAGTAAGAGGTGCTTACCATCTCATTCGTATAAAGGAAGGTGACAAATGGAAAACGGCCTTTAGAACTCCCTTCGGCCATTTTTTTTTTTTTTTTTAAATTTTATATTTATTGGTTTTACAAATAACAGAAAAATGCAAACATTGCTCAAACACAGTTGTACAGTTGTACATCCCTCAGGAGGGCAAGTCGGGCACGAGATGCAAATCAGAACAAGATATCAATAGTCTCATTGACGTCCGACAGTCCCAGTTACCTGAGTATGTTTCGTTGGCTGTTTGCCATACTTTCCCCCCACCCTCCCCCCGCCCCCACTTGGTTTATTGTACATCACAAATACAATCATCAAACATTAGTATCGGTATCGTGCAGTTGGCACAGGGCTAAGCATTGCAAGATGTTAGCGGTCGGGCTTAGGTGGCTCGTTTTTTTGTATTTTGTATTGTCCTTTGGGCGTGGCATCATCCGGTCGGGTTCTGAGGCTCCTCTGATTGGGAGGCGATAGGGGGTGAGATATACGTGTTCTTGAAGTCCATCCATAGGGTTTCACATTTCGCAGATTTATTGTGCAAGGAGGCGGTGATCGTTTCCATCACATAGATATTTGTAGCAATTTTGATCCACTCGGCCTTCCCTGGGATCAGGTGGGACTTCCATTTGGTCGCTATGAGAGCTCTTGCCGCCAACAACAGCTGGGGGGCCAGGCCTTTCACCCGGAGCCATTCTTCCTCATCTCTTTCAAGGTCAAACAAAACCAGGTGTGGGTCGGGTTCCCTGTGTATATCATCTATTTCCTTAATCCATCCCAAAACCTCAGTCCAGAACACCTTGATGTGCGGGCAGCTCCACCACATGTGCCAGTAGTTGGCATTTTCCCCACACCTCCTCCAGCATTTCGGGCTCATGGATTGGGACATTTTAGAGAGGCGTAGTGGGTCATAATGCCATCTATGTAGGAGCTTTATTGCATGGAGTTTGTACTGGCTGGAGATGGAGGATTTGGGTGCGGCTTTGCACATCAGGTCCCAGTGGTCGGGGAGTATCTCTTCACCTAAGTCTTTTTCCCATCTAGCTTTGAGGGGTTCCGTGTTGCCACCTTCTGCTGCTAGGAGTGTTTGGTACATTACGGATATGAGGCCTTTCATCTCTGATCTGGAGTCCAGAAGTTTCTCAAAGGCGGTGAGGTCTCTTCTCAATTTCACTCTCCATTCAGGTTTTGTCAACACCCCTTTTAGCTGGATAAAGTGAAATGTTGATAAGGTACCTATCCCCAGCGCCGTTGTCAGGTCCGGTAGTGTAATGAACGAGTCTTTTCTCTGAAGTTGTCCTACCCTTTCAAGGCCCGCTTCATACCATGACTGGAATCGTTCCAGGTTCGGAATATGGTCATTTATACCAGGAGACCATAGGTGACTGAGCGGGGATGGCCAGGTGGTGACTTCTCGCATCTCTTTTCCAGTGCGCCATATGCTCCATATAGTAATCAATATTGGGTGTTGTCTGATTTTCCTCTGCACCCGTTGGTATGGGGACCAAAGCCATTCTGCCACTGTGGCAGGGGACATATAGTGGTTATCCATCTGGACCCATTGCAGGTGTTTGTGGTCCCTAAGGTGTGGGATTAGGACGCGCAACTGGGCAGCTTTATAGTAATTCCTTAAGTCAGGAAGACCCACCCGTCCTTTTTCTGTGGGGAGAATGAGCGTGTTATATGAGATCCTCGGTCTCTTCCCCTGCCAGATGAACCGCAGCATGGTCTTCCGGACCTCGACAAAGAATTGTTTGTGTATCACGATCGGCAGCATCTGGAAGGGGTATAGAAAGCGAGGGAGGCACACCATCTTAACGGCATTAATACGCCCCAGCCATGAGATCGTCAGTTTACTCCATTTCTCGAGGTCTCTTTCAAAGCTTCGGAGAAGCGGGGGGAAGTTGGCCTCGTAGAGGTCATCTAGGGTTCTAGTAATCTTTATACCTAGGTATTGTAAAGTCACGTGTTCTATTTTGAGCCCAAGGGAGAGGAACTTTGCTTCATTTTCAACCGGGGTGCCTTGGAGGGGGAAGAGGATGGACTTAGACATATTTACTTTGAATCCGGAGAACCTACCATATTCTTCTATTAGGGCTAAGGCATGAGGGATTGAGGTCATAGGTCTGGTTAGATGAAGGAGGATGTCATCAGCGTATAACGCTGCTTTGTATTCAGTCTCTCCCAACCGTATTCCCTCTATTCGGGGGTCGTCTCTGAGCTTTTGTGCCAGAGGTTCCAGGGAAAGTGCGAACAGGATCGCTGAAAGCGGGCATCCCTGTCTGGTTCCCCTTTGCAATTCGAACCACCTGGAGTATTCTCCATTAACGAAGACTGACGCTTTGGGAGAGGCATATAGTGCTCGTATCCCATCACAGAGTTTGGGGCCTATTCCTACTTTCTGGAGGACTGCACTCAGGAAGTCCCATTCCACTCTGTCGAAAGCCTTCTCGGCGTCAATCGAAAGGAGGGCCGGGTCGTCTGGAAGACTGTGTCCGGCGTGGACAAGGTGCAGAGTCTTACGCATGGTGTCAGCGCCCTGCCTGCCAAGAATGAATCCGACCTGGTCGGAATGGACTAGTTTGGGCATTAAGGTTTCTAGTCTGGCGGCCAATACCCTGGCATAGATCTTCGCGTCCAGGTTGAGGAGGGAAATGGGGCGATACGATCCACACAATTTGGGGTCTCTACCTTCTTTAGGGATGACAGATATGAGGGCTTTCTTAAAGGAATCTGGGGCGGTCCCAGAGCTCACTATCTCGTTAAAGAGCTCCGTGAGGAATGGTGACAATTGGTCGGCGAAGGTCTTATAGAAACCGGCCGTGTAGCCATCTTCGCCCGGCGACTTTCCTAGTTTAAGTCGTTTGATTGCATCTCTCGTTTCGCTTTCAGTTATGGGACTATCAAGGAGTTCGGCTTCCGTTTGCGTTACTGTAGGGATGGTAATTGGGGACAGATAGGACGCTATGTCAGAATGAGCCGATAGCAGCTCGGAGGTATAAAGATTTTCGTAGAAGGTGGCAAAACGCTCGGGTATTGAGCAGGGTAGGTGGGTCGTGGGGCTAGTGGAGTCTGATATCTCCTTAACCTTGCGTTCCTCTCTCCGTTCTCTGAGCCTGGTAGCTAAGAGTGCATCGGCCTTGTCACCTTTTTCATAGTATGTTTGTTTCAGAAATTGCAATTTCCGCACCACCTGGCCATGTTCCACCAGTCGTAGTTCTTCCCTTTTGCGGTGGGCCATGTCCAGTTTGGCGGAGTCTATTTCTGTTTCATCTCTCAATTCGCTCTCCAGCTGGTGTATTTCACTGCGTAGCTTGTTTTCGACAATCCTCCGCTCTCTCTTTTTAGAGGAGCCCTCGCGTATTAGCACGCCTCTCCACGTAGCCTTCCCAGCTTCCCAGATCACTTGTTTGGAGACCTCTCCATTGTCATTTGTCCTGAAGTATTCTTCAATTTCGGTCTCCATTTCTCCTCTGAACACCACATCAGTCCAAAGGGACTCGTTGCAGCGCCAAGATCCTCCGGCGACAGGCAGGTCAGCCCAATCGACGTCAGCCAGTACCATATCGTGGTCTGTCCACGTAATCGGGACTATATTGGAGTGGCTTGTGGACTTCGCAAGATCAGACGAGAGGAATATATAGTCTATGCGCGTGAATGTGCCATGAGGGTTCGAGTAGAAGGTGAAGCCCTTTTCGTCATGGTGCTGCGTTCTCCATACATCACGTAGGTCGTACAGCTCCATCAGGGCTGCGAATTCGGTGCGGGCCCCTCTGTGCTGGTTCCGCGTATCGGGGTTACCTGGTCTCCAGTCTACAGATGGGTCCATCCACTGGTTGAAGTCACCTCCTAACACGAGATGGCCTGCAGTTTCCAGCACTATTTTAGGAATCGTTTTCCTGAGGAATGCGGTCTGTCCGGTATTGGGTGAATACACTGTGGCAATCGTGACCTGAATCCTTGCAATTTTCCCCACAATCAAGAGGGCTCGTCCGCTCACATCAGACCAGGACTTCTCTAACTCAAACCCAACTCCTTTTTTAATGAGGATTCCAACTCCTCCTTTTCTAAGCGGGCCAGAGCCCCAAAATTCCGTGCCTCCCCTTGTCCCCAGAACTGTCCGCTCCTCACCCCTCGCAAATTTCGTCTCCTGAATGAGGAGAATGTCTATGCCAGACCTTCGGAATTCTCTATTTACCAGCGACCTCTTGGTAGGAGAGTTCAGACCCTTCACATTGATTGACCCAATTCTGAGAAGACCCTTGCCCTTGACCTTCTCATGTGATGCCATTGATGGTTTGTAGACTGGAATCCTTCGCCACCAAAGTCCGGAAAGACCTGCTGGTACCCTGTGTCATCACGCATGCGACAACCTGAAGCGAGTGCAGTGATATTTGTACATTTCCCAAGTGTTCGTTACCTCTCTCCCCTTCTCTCGTGTCCCACCATGGTTGGTGGCGTTCGTTTGAGCGTAGGAACAGGGTATGCTGCGTCGGCAGCTGTTGACGGCGTCCGGAACGGACTAGGTGGAAACGTATGGTCCGTTGGCGGACCATCAGTGGGGATCGTCATCCCACGGTCCCATTCAGGTTTCTCATCGCTACTTAAGGGTGAGCCCCCATCTCCTTCCCCCCCCCCAAACATTTTACAGTTTCAACAACAGTGACAAAAAGCAAGAGAGAAATTTCAACGTTACGTGTGGTGCACTGGTCTCTCCGCGGAAGTTCGCATCACTTTTCGGTCCAGAGGGATGCCCCGCCAGCGGCGGCATCCATTCGGCGGGGTCCGCCATGTGACGATCTCCGCAGGAGACAGCGTTGCTTACTGTGGCTATGGCTGTGGTCGGTTCAAATTTCGCCTGGGTCCCTTGGCTCAGGCCTGCTCTGGTGTGTTGTTGGGACGCCTATATTTTCTTGATCCCTTTACCCTCTTGCGCCTAGGGCCCTGGAGTTCCCACTGCGTTCTCGGGCGTTCGCCGTCGTCATCCTCTTTGCTTCCCTTATTCACTTCAAGGAGATCGGCGATACAATCTTTGATTTCTTCTTCGGAGCGTAGGGTCAATCTCCTGCTACCATGTTCGAAGGTAAGCGAGAAAGGATATCCCCATCTGTACCTTATGTTTTGGTCTTTCAGCCATTTCGTCAGGGGGCTGCAGAGGCGTCGCAGGGCTAACGTCAGCGAAGACAAGTCTTGGAAGATGGTGATTTGCGCGCCTCCCATCGTGAGCGGGCCACCAGACCTGGCTTTTTCAAGAATTCTGGCTTTGTCTTGGTATCGGTGGAATTTGGCCAGTACAGAGCGTGGGCCACCGGGCGGTCCTCCAGCTCTGTGTATGCGCTCCGTCTTAGGTTCATCGATGTCTTCATCAGCTGTTAGTATTTTGATAATGTCGTGAATGGTGTCTCCGAGGTCTTTCTCAGTTTCACCATCCCGTTCCGGAATGCCGAAGAAGCGAAGGTTATTTCTCCTTTCCCTGTTTTCTAGATCATCCATCTTAAGCCTTGCCTCGACCTCCCTTCTTTCGATGTTGCGGATTCGTACATCCATCTGAGTTTCAAGGGTGCCAATTGAGGTCTGATTATTCTCCACGCTTTCCAATCGTTCCTCGAAGCTGTCCATTCTCTGGGTGATTTTGTCGATTTTGCCGCCAAGGTTGGCACCCATGTTTTTTATTTCGGACAATAGGGTGGCAATGTCTCCTTTGGTGGCCGCAGCACCTGCCTCCGTTGAGTCCGTGGCCATGGTATCTATGGTCCAAGAGGGTGCGGGGGATGATCCGTAGGCAAATTTGGCGAGTTTGTGGCGCGGGTCCATGCGCCGACTTCCGGTTTAGAGGAGGCACACGCCCCTGGATAGGGGGCCCTACCCTCTGGGAGGATGCACAGGTGGAAGGCTCAGTGGTGTTGTTTGTTCTCGGCACTTCGTGTGATGTGGGGGGTCACGGGGTAGGGTGTTACTGCTATGCTCACCCAGAATTGGGGTCGCTTGTGCGTTCCAGGCGGTCTCTGTTGAGGCCTTCCCTGCCGGATTGCTGGGAGTCCGCTGCACGTAGAGCGCGATGTTTAGGCGGTGTTTGGTGTCCCCAACGCAGGATTCACATGGTCCAGAAGCGTATCTAGGCGGGGGTTGCTCCGTATGTAGTGCTGGGCTAGCGGTTTACCCCTGTCTCTTCAATGTGGCATTTGGCGCAGGGGGCGTATGGCTGGGCAGTCAGCAGTTATGGGCAATGATCACGTAAAGATCAGTCCTTTACACAGACTGTTATGGGTTGTGTCCTTCCTGGATGTGGTGTCTCGCGGGCTTCCAGCCTCCGGGGGGGTCATCCGCACCTCAGCAGCAAAGAAGGAGGGTCTGGGGCCGTGTGCCGTGGTTCGGGGTTCACTGCCGGGATCTGGCGTAGCCCGGTGCGTAGAAACACCTCACTACCCCCGGTGGCGCCTGGGGCAGCGGCACCAGTACGGGGGGTCCGGGTCCAGCAGGCAGCAGCTGCAGAGGTCGGCGCCCTGCCTTCTCAAAAGCGTGCCCAGGAGCGTGTCCAGTCCCGGGGCACAACTCCCCGCACGCACCTCCAGCAGTGAGGAAGGTGCGCGTGTCATGCGGTGCCGCCGGGGCGCGGGCGCCGGCGCCGCGGAGTTTCACGGTGGGGGTCCTCACTTACCCCGTGCTCATGTACCGGTCCTGGGGGGTGTCACCTTACTGCGATCCCGCGGCTGGCCTTTTTCATAGGCCTGGGGTGCGAACCGTCGCCGGGAGAGAGGCCTGTCTCAGAGGCCGTCGCGTTCAGGACTCCTGTTGCGCAGCTGGCGGGCGCTCCTGGAAGCACCCCGTTCTCGCTGAAAACGGGCCCGATTTTCGCCGGGTTTCGTCTCCGCGGCGGGGGGGGTCTCCTTAGACCACGAGATTTCTCACTTTCGGAGTGGGGGGGTCCGTTAGCGGGGGCTCATACCGCTATTTTGGGACCATGGGGGCGGTGCTCACACAGAGAGGACGTTCATCCGTGCGCCCCCTGGTGGCCAGTCCCTTCGGCCATTTTTAATATCTGGTCATGCCCTTTGGACTTGCTAATGCCCCAGCAGTTTTTTAACGTTTCATGGATAGGGTGTTCTCGAACATGCTGTTCCTCTTCGTTATCGTCTACCTGGATGACATCTTGATCTACTCCAAGGACCTTCTAAGGCATGAAGAGCATGTTAAGGCAGTCTTACAACGATTACGTGAACACAAACTCCTAGCTAAACCCGAGAAATGCCTGTTTCACGTCACTTCTGTTCATTACCTAGGATTTGTCCTTAGTCCAGAAGGAATTGGAATGGATCCTTCAAAGGTAAAGGCCATACTGTCTTGGCCGGCTCCCACATCCTTGAAACAGATTCAATCTTTCCTGGAACTTGCCAATTTTTACCGAAAGTTCATACCGCCCTTCTCTGAAATTGTTCAACCGATCATTGCTCTCTTGAAGAAAGATGCTCCATTTCTCTGGTCTACAGATCAAGACAAGGCATTCCAACGATTAAAGACAGAGTTTACTCAAGCCCCCATCCTGGCTCAACCCGATATTAACCGGCCATTCCTAGTGGAGACGGATGCATCCAATTACGCCATAGGAGCAGTACTAAAACAGGAATTTGAGGACAAATTGGAGCACCCCATTGCTTACCTTTCACGAACCCTGGTGCCCAGTGAGACTCATTATTCCGTCTTGGAAAAGGAACTTCTAGCCATCAGCCAAAGCCTTCACAGAATGGCAACATCTACTCCTGGGAGGTAGGCATCCAGTCCAGGTCCGTACGGACCATCGAAATCTTCAAGTTCTACAATCCTTGAAGTGTAGGAACAGTCTTCAGGCCCGTTGGGCCTTCTTCTTTGCCCACTACCAGTTCCACAGTCATCATGTCCCTGGATCACAAAACATAATTGCTGATGCCCTTTCCAGACGTCCTGACTATGAAAACTCTGAGGATCTGACCTTTCCAAAGATGTTTCCTCACACGATCTTTGTTGCCCAAGCACTCACCCTCCTGGAGAATATCCAAGGCCAAACTCGACTTTCGGACCTCTGGAAGGAGCACAAGAGAAATAACAGATGGAATCTCACAGCTAAGGACGGGTATCTATTCAAAGATAATCGCTTAGTCATTCCCACTCCTGGACTGAGACAAAGGATCACGAGTCTATGTCATGATACCTTACATTCGGGACATCGTGGGATAACCAACACCCTCCATCTAGTACAAAGACAGTTTTGGTGGCCCAAGATGAAGGATGATATTAGGATCCATGTCCAAACATGCGCAGTTTGCAATCAGAACAAACACGATAATAAGAAGTCAGCCGGACTCCTACTCCAACCAGCAATACCAACAAGACCCTGGGAATTCATTGCCACGGATTTTATTGTGAAATTACCACCCTCTAGAGGCTACACAACAATCATGGTACTATTGATTTGTTTACTCATATGGCTCATTTTACACCCTTATCCAAACTACCTTCCTCATCAGACCTTGCCGGAATTTTCCTGGAACACATATTCCGACTTCATGGGTTGCCTTCCAAGATCATTTCAGACCGAGGACCTCAGTACATATCTCAGTTTTGGAAGCAAGTATGTCGTATTCTGGGAATCCAACGTGCCTTATCCTCTGGATACCATCCACAAATCAATGGAGCCACGGAGCGTGTGAACCAGATTCTCGAACAATATCTACGATGTTTTGCCACCAAAGTTCAGGACGACTGGTCACTCCTAATACCTATGGCTGAATTTGCCTATAACAATTCAGATCATTCAGCTATCAAGACCAGTCCCTTCTTCTCTAGTCAAGGATTCCATCCATCTGTCCTACCCTCCGTCCTACCCTCCGTACTCCCACATCCTACTCCAGTACCTGCAGTAGACTCCTGGATCGAAAACCTCACCACAGTACATAAGGAGGTTAAGGAATATCTAGAACGGGCCCGAGAAGATGTCAAAAGTTATGCTGACTCTAAAAGAAGATCTGGACCTTCCTATTCAGTAGGAGATAAAGTTTGGTTATCCTCGAAGCTCCTTCCTCGACACCTGCGCCCCAACAAACTGGCTCCCAGAAACTACGGTCCCTTTTCCATACAAGAAATCATCAACCCAGTGGCCTTTCGACTTCGGTTACCTGAATCTTGGAAAATAATCCATCCAGTCTTTCACACTTCTCTGTTAAAACCATACATTCAGTCATCCCGAACAGCTCCTAGATCTACACCTGTTATTGTAAATGATCAACTGGAATACGAGGTTTCCAGGATTTGTGACTCAAGATATCGACATGGTCAACTACAATATTGAGTGGAAAGGGTACCCTTCCAGTGAGCGTACCTGGGAACCCGTGTCAAACATGAATGCTCCCAGATTGGTTCGACGATTTCATCTGATCCATCCGGGCAAACCCGGAGGAGCTGGTTTCCAGAGGAGGCATACTGTCATGAACCGTCGTCTACGTCCTTTCTGGACCTCCTGGTCCCTGACTCGCAGGGGCTTGCATGCAGTTATCCTTCCAACATGGTCGCCCGGAACGGAATGCTCCAGATCAGTCTATGCGTTCCACGCTGCTCATCCTACAAAAGAGACACGCCCCGCGGCTCTGCGTGTCTCAACGCTACCGCTACCTGTAGTCGGACGTGCTTAGCCAGAGTTCGATCGGAGCTCTCGCTTGATTGCTTGTTCCCAGTTCCTTGAATCCCCTCCTGTTCCCTTCCCTCTCCAATCTCCTGGAAAACCTTCCGCGCTCGAGTCACGGTCCTCCGTGCCTCCAAGCGTACCATATTTACTTCCTGGAATTACCCTGGACTTTTTGAACGCTCCTGGAAACTGAACCGCTGCTCTCACGCTGGACGCCAAAGATCGGCGTTCGGGTCTATACAAATCCCGGACCGTAAAGAAGAAGAAATCCCAGAAGGTCGCAAGTACACAACAGAAACAGGTGAGAAGGGGAGAGACTTATGACAACCACGACCAGAGGGGCAGGGGGTATGGAGGAAAGAGGAAGAGGAGGTCGTTAAGGAAGCGGGACAGAGGTGTTATGAGGAGGAATCCAGGTTTCAGTAAGGCAGAGGAAATGAAGGTTAAGACAGAAGAATAGATCAAGGGTGGCAGTGGTTTTGTTACAGATGGATCTGGCGTTCCAGAGAGCAATGTTCATGAGGGCAGCGTGGTTGGCAGTGGGGGGGGTAGAGAAGGTAAGGACGGTGAGAAGGGGAAGGGGGATGGCTGGGGGAGTGGGGGAGAGGATAGTGAAGGGGACTAGGCATAAGGAGGAAAGAGGAGAGTAGAAGGGAGAGGAGGAGGGGGAAGGGAGGGGAGAGGGTGGAGGGTGAGGTGGAAGGGAGATATGGCAGATCGCATAGGGTCAGTGGGAGCAGGTACTGTGGATTCAAGTTGGGGAGTCCAATTGGGGATGGCGTCCAAGGTGGACTCGAGTCAGTGGTGAGAGACAGCTGGAGGGAGCCAAAAGAGGCAGAGGGTGTAGGTTCTCAAGACTGCGGTTGGAGAAGTCCAGGTGCTTGAGGCAGGAAAATGAGGTGCTAGTTCTGAATTGTAGCAAGGAAGTCACGGGCTCAGTGCTGAAGGATGACCGGCAGGAATCAATAGGGTCAGAGGGAGTAGGCACTCGAGGTCGTGGTTGGAGGAGAACTGGCGCCTGAGGCAAGAAAGTGAGTAGCAGATTCGGGCCGCTGCGCCCGAGTGTGAGCAAAGAGGTTACAGGTGGTTACAGATCCAGTGCAGATAGATGACCAGCAGGAGCCCAGAAGGTCATAAGGAGTAGGTACTGAAAGTGATGGCTGGGGGAGACCAGCGGACCACTGTAGGTAGTAGAATCAGAGTAGAATGAAGAGAGCTACCACAACGCAGGGGCCGAAGATCAATCGTTGGTAAGGTGGTCACTCAGGAGGTCCTAAAGCTGGTTCAAGGTGTGGCTGGAGGCTCACCAGGGCTCAGCGTAGTGGAGAAGGGGGCCGTTGAGGAGGCGGGGCACCTCAGAACCACGGAGGGGACTCTCAGTGCAGCCCCGACACAGCCCGGACATGGAAGGTGGAGGACCCAGGGGATCCGATGACTGATCTGACCACAGCCGCAGGCTTACCAGGATTGGAGTAGTGAAGGGGGGGGGCCAACAAGGAAGCGGATCATATTAGAGCTGTAGAAGGGACACTCAATGCTGCCCCGTCTCCGCCCGGGTATAGTGAGGGTGGGAGAAATGGAGGCTCCTGGAGGATCCGACTCTGGCTCTGCGAGTGACAGCAGGCTCTCCAGGACCCCGTAGAGTGGAGAAGTAGTTGGTAGAGGAACGGAGTGCTCTGAAGCCGGAGAGTGGACACACAGAACTGTCCAGGCTAGGTCGGACCCTGCGTAGTGCAGAGGGGGCTTAAGCAGCGATGCAGGTCCACCGGGACCCCGTGTGTGGAAGAGCAGGGTCCGGACCCCGTGTGATGAAGAGGGGCTCCAAGGGCTGAGTGGAGCACAGCGGTCAGGAGAGATCTCAAAGCAGGTCAGTAGCTGGCTTCGTGGATGGCTGCAGCTGCACCCAGATCCCGATCCAAGGAGAGGGGCTCCGGGTGCTGCACAGGGCGGGTGGAGGATCCAGGGGTTGCCGCTGGTGCCGGGTGTGCAGTGGCAGGAGGGTATGACTGCCGCCTTAGATGTCTGCGAGGCGGGAAGGATCCCGCAGGGCCGGCCCGAAGATAGAGCGGGAGGGGGCCGTTCAGAGGCCCGAACCGATGCTGATCAAGTCGGACCCGACCCTCAGTGCCCACCGGGACCCCGTGGGTAGAAGAGGAGGTCCGGATCCGGTGCAATGAAGGTGGGTTCCAAGGGCCGCGCGGGGTCTGGCAGCCAGGAGAGACTCCGAAGCCAGTCCGATGCTGGCTCTGTGGACGGCCGCTGTCGCACCCAGACCCTGAACCAGGAGAGGGAGTCCAGGGGCTGCACAGGGTGGGTGGAGGATCCAGGGGCTGCCGCCGGGTGTGCAGAGGCTGGAGGGGATGACTGCCGCCTTAGATGTCTGCAAGGCGGGAAGGATCCCGCATGGTCGGCCTTATGAAAGAGCGAGAGGAGGCCGTCCCGAGGCTCGAGCCGATGTCGCTCAAGGCGGATCCGATTTTCGCTGAAAATGCAGTCAGAGGGGCCCCAGAAGGTAAGTAACAGGAACGGAGAAAGGAGAACTGCAGAATTGCAGTTTAAACTGTTTTAATTTTAAAATGATTCAGCCTGAATGAGGAGACGCAGGCTCAGGCAGCCATGCTCATGTGCCCCCTGGTGGTATTACAGACATATTTGTCAGACATTAGTCATTGTTTGGAGTCATCTGCATTTTCCCCGCCAGAAAATTATAGACTCCAACCGATATGGCTGGCATCTGAAGATGACTTCTTTTTATTTGACTGTATGCCAATTGGTCTGCAACATTTGCTTACGAGCTTCACAACATATGGACAGGCACATTCCCTTGCAGTGACTCCGTCAGTTTTACTTGTTAAGTGGGCAGGGACTGCTTGGAGAGAGTAGAAGGTTTGACCTATTTAGGCTTCCCTATCTCAGTAAAAGTAAACAAAATCCAAGTGAAGGACATGTTCAAATTAAGCACAAAAGCACTTTCTAATCAATTGAGTAGGGTTGATTCCAAGTTTGGAAAGGTTTTGGTGATCGCTCTCATGAAATCTTATGAGGGTAAAGCATTGCCAAACCTTTTCTATGGGATCTACTGCCTTATTTGGAAGGGATGATCTGTAGGCAAGCTCTTAGGGTTCCCTTTTTGGTACCCATTGCTACAGTAAGATACAAGCTCAGTTTAAGTTTGCTTAAATGTAGGGCACAGTGGAAATTCTTATCTATATTTTATAAAATCTTGGTTCCAGTTAAGAATTCCCTCTTTTTTGATTCTACGAATACACTTGAGGCAAAAGGCGATGCCTTTATTGCAGAATTTTCCACCCATTCCTCCACCTGGCTCGAGAGATTGGGTCTATCAAATGAGGACTTAATTGAGGATCCCAGTCGTGTGAAGAGAGTTCTTTATCAAAGTGATCAGGTAAACACTATAGATGAAATACACAAATATGATTCTCTGAAACATCTGGCCAGGGACTATAAAGGTTCTGGTGTTTTAGCTCCATATCTGGCAATTTATCCCGACAGAATCGTCAGGAGGACTTTCTTAAGATTTTAATGGAACTTGATTCTGACAAAGGCAGTCCAAGCGAGCATTGGTCTCTTGCCATTACCCCAGGCTGATTGTAGATTCTGCTGTGATGATGGTCAATTAGAGACCTTAAAACATCTATTCATCACCTTGGTTCATGGGAAGCGTATGAATTTTCTGAAGTTTTTCTAACTCACTACTATTGTGGGAGAACGAGATGGTGAGGGATCAATTCCTGGTGGGTCGGACAACCTCCTTTGTTCTTGCTTTTATGGGATTTTTAAAGTCGCTATAGTTCGAGCAGTTGGAAGGGGTTGAATGTTAGGCAAGATTGTATGCAGTAACCCTGTGGGAGACTACACCAGCCGTGTCCTCTTGGCAATAGGTAGCCCGACCTTTGGTATAGGCCGGTACTACACAAGTTGGTAGAGTGACTGAGCAGCCAGGCCTATCTCAATTGGGATCAATGTGAGCTGTAGGGTTGTAACATAGAGATTCACAGTAACAGGTATTCAAATAACATTTATACTCAAAGTTTCTTGATTAAAATAATTATTTCCTAAAAATATTTCATTAAAATAAGCCTTCTTTAGAAGGGAGCAATATGCAACACTTAAAATACATTTCAAAATAAACTTGTTCAGTTCAATAAAGTAAGTAGATGCCGTTTTGGGATGGCACACAGATAATCCTACAACCTGAGGTGACTTCAATAGTTAGGACACTGTGGACATTAATATATCACTTTTCACACTTAAATGGTAATTCTGAAGTTGTGGCAAAAAGGAAATAAAGGTTAATAAGTTTCTCAAACAGGTTAGCACTTTTCAATCCGCCAATGAAATATAGGTTATCCCCTTCCCAGCTATACAAGTAAGGTATGTATGACCTTTTCGGAGGGACAGATCAACACAAAGTCAGAGGGTAAGAAGAGTCTTCAGAGAGCAACCCAAGGGGAGAAGTCGTCCTTGCAGGGCTTCTCTAGTCGATTCAAAATTCAGATCTTCAGCAATGCAGTAGGGCTTCACCGGGCAAATCGACATTCCAGGAGGTTATAGCAAGCGTCTTCTTCAGTTTCTTCTTCAGTTCCTTCATCCAGTGTTTGACTCTCACTTCCTTGCAAAAGACCTCACCTTTTGTACAAGTTTCACCCATTCACTCGTAGCCCGGCTGTCACTCACACAACTGGGTGGCTGTCCTCTAAGGACAGCCCGCCAGCCAATCACCTTTGGGTGCATTCCTGTAACCAAGGAGACTAAGCACAGGGAGTTTCAGGAACCTCCCTCGCTTCCTGCCCTCCCAGACACGCTGGAGCCAGAGGCGGGCTTCAGTAGTGAACCTCGCCAAAGCCAAAGTGAACAAAGGGGTCAAACCTGGTTTGGCGCACAGAGTAAATCTCAAGAAGGATCTTTCCAACAAGAAATGGCAAAAAAAGAAGACCGGGACATTTTCACAAAATGGACACCCATGAGTGCAATACTGCAGCTGAGAATTCAGCCTGTGGTAAAAAGGCACAATGGTAGGAAAAAGTAAACCATTGCCACCAGCCATTAATTGCAGAAAGGGTAACATAAAAATGTTACATGAGAAGGTAGACAAAGGGGATACTAAGTAACCCCTCCAGCACTCTATGTAAGATAGTGTGTGCTGGGTCTACAAAGAGAAAAAGGTAAGTAAAGTTAATTTCACTTTACTACTCTTGGAAACAGTAGTTTATCCAAGAGAGGGTATTTAAACCGTGGCAGAAATCCAAAGGATTTTTCTGTGACACTGCACTAAGGGTGCTGTGTGTCACAATGTGAAAAGATGATGCCTATGGAGTTTGTCAGACTCCAAAACCAAAAGAAACACAGGGTTCAAATCAGAACAAAATACATGAGAGAGTGAGAAAAATGGCTCACTCTCTTCAGGGTAAAAAGTCCAGCAAAAGAGCTAGGGCTCGCTAAGGTAGAAGGGAATTAACATAGAAATGAGAATTCTCCCTGAAGTTGCCTAATTTGTGCCTTTTTTCTTCAAAGATGCACTGCGCCACTATTGTTTTTTTATGGAGAAGTGTAAGACTGTGGTTATGAAATTAGGAATGTAATTTTACAGGTTGATTGAATGTGCTTTTACGACTTGTATTGTACTGTATTATATTTTGTGTTGTTATGGTTATTTTAGTATAAGTGTAATTGTCCCTATGAACTGTATGAAAGAAAAGTAATGAAGTGGTTGAAGTTGCTGAATCCCTTTGTTCTTTATGTTTTTTTTGTTCTTTTAGGAAATTAGGAATGTGATTAAGGCAATTGTATAGGATGCTTGAATGTATTCTTATGAATTGTATTGTAATGAATTGCATTTCTTGACTTGTTGGCTATTATAGCATATGTGCATCCGTTTTATTATACATTTTAATAAAGATAAGTAATGAGATGTATGATTCAGTGATCTTATTCTTTTTATAAATATGTTTATGACTGTGTACTTGACATACAAGCAACATGTTAAAAGTTGTTTCTACAACTATATAACATAATTAAAACAATTAAAAAAGAATACTTTAAGATTTCGCTTCACTTTCCAGAATGCATCATCGTGCCTCTTTACTTGGTTTCTTGAATTTTGAAGTGGCACTTCTCCCCATCTAATTTATCCCAATGTTTTAGAACTATCAGCAGTGGGTCAGCCTTGTCAACACCTTAGTACTCCCTATGTCCTAGCGGTATTCCTCTTTTTAGTGGTTCTGGTACCCACTCAACACTCCCTCAGTTGCTCCCACACCTCTCAGCTGCTTGGTGCTCTTTGTGGCTCACACGCCCATCAGTAACTTGAGCATCACAGTGTCTCGCACACCTCTCAGAGTCTTGAAGCTCATTGTGTCTCACACACTTCTTTGCAGCTTGGTGCTCACAGTGTCTCACAAACCTCCCAGCGCCTCAGTACTTTCCGCATCTCACAAATCTCTCAGGAACTTGGGGCTCACAAATTCTCACACATCTCAGCAGATAGAGGATCCTGGCATTTTGCGCACCTCTCAGCAGCTTGGTGCACACTGCATCTCACACACCTCTCAGCTGCTTGGTGCACACTGCATCTCACACACCTCAGCATCTTGGTGCACACTTCATCTCACACACCTCTCAGCGGCGTGGTGCAGACTGCATTTCACACATCTCTCAGCAGCTCGGTGCAGACTGCATTTCACACACCTCAGCAGCTTGGTGCAGACTGCATTTCACAGACCTCAGCAGCTTGGTGCACACTGCATCTCAGATACCTCTCAGCAGCTTGGTGCACACTGCATCTCAGATACCTCTCAGCTGCTTGGTGCACACTGCATCTCACAAACCTCAGCAGCTTGGTGCACATTGCATCATACACCCCTCTCAGCGGCATGGTGCAGACTGCATTTCACACACCTCTCAGCAGCTTGGTGCACACTGCATCTCACACACCTTTCAGTGGCTTGGTGCAGACTGCGTTTCACACACCTCAGCAGCTTGGTGCACACTGCATCTCACACACCTCTCAGTGGCTTGGTGCAGACTGCATTTCACACACATCAGCAGCTTGGTGCAGATTGCATCTCACACACCTCAGCAGCTTGATGCACACTGCATCTCACACATCTCTCAGCGGCTTGGTGCAGACTACACCTCTCAGCAGCTTAGGCTTCATGTACGGAGGTACACTGCACAGCAACTTGGGGCTCATTCCATCTCACATGTGTATAAGTGTCTTCTTTGAAAACCTAGGGCCTGTATCACAGAGCATTCCCCAATGGGATTGGCCATTATAAAATGCTTCTGTGAATCAGTCCCTTAGAGTTTGAAACACCAACAAGCTTCCCACCTTCCCCCAGCATATCCCCTCCCAGCAGTTGTGAATAATAATGTACAGGCCTCTCCAGGATGTCAGTCCGGTAACATGGACATGGCAGTACACTAGGGGGGTCACTTAGTCTGTCTCACAGAGTTGCTGTAAAGAACTAGAGGGCTAACATTCCATACCTCATGAGAACAAAATGTGAGGCAGCCAGATGCCATTCATTTGGCAGCTATGGATGCCATGCTGGTGGATAGGGCTCCACCAGCATGGCGTCCATGGCTGACCCAATTTCTGGTGGAATGTTGGACCTTTAGTTCTTTATTAGAACTCTGTGGTCTGTCTTCTGAACAAGTGTATGCAAAATAGCCATCTTCCCAGGGTGACTCATCACACCATGCACAGTCGATCAAAACATAGAAATGGAGCCCATCACACCCAAAGGGTCTTTTGAGGTCTACTTTGAATGCCCATAGACGTCGGATCTTTCTCGAGGTAAATCCAGTGATTATGCCCAATGGATGGAAATTGACCTAACTATATTACCAAATAGAAGCCTAAAACGGTAACGACTGTGCTGACATTTGTGTGGCAATACAATTTCAGGCATCAGCGAGGATGTGCAATTAAAAAATGTAGCTGTTCTTTGGGAGAAGCTAATTTGGTGAATCTTTTATAGTTGAGAGCCACTCAAACTGACATAAACTCTGAAAAGTTTGGTAATCAAGTAAGAGACAACCGGCTGTGCCTCGATAGTTCAACATAATGATGGGGCCAATGTGGATAGAGGAGAAAAGTAGAGGGGATCTTAAGCCTGCAGCGTGGAGGGATTGGTGGGAGGAAGCAACGTTTGAATGACATCACAGATAGGTTAAACACACACAGTGTGAAGCAAACCACACTCCAACTCTCTCCAAGGACCCACCTGGCGTCCCACATGATTATTGTGCAGGTTCATTAGAGTGCGTGCGTTGCGCTTCACCTCTCTTGCGTCTACAAACTCCTGCGAAAATCGGATTCCATGAGCCACATCCGCTGAGCAGCCACCCCACCGCCATCCTTTCCCCTTGTCATAGTAGCCAATTTTCTCCTGGTCACAGCCGCAGTCAGTGAGGTTGCCGTGGTTGCAGGCACTGATGATGGCATAGGCGATGCCTGCTGACAGAATGGCATAGGAGAAAGCCATCTCTCTGCAACCTGCACAAATCGAAAGAGAGGAATTACAAGTACACTTAGACGGATGTTACACCAACATTCCAATGTAATTGTTGTAGTGCAAAACACATTCTTTCAGTGCATTGTTGTACCAGGACAATGTTTTTCCTAGTCATAGCACTTGTGCTAAATTTGCCATCATTCAACATTACCTTACAGAATATGCTTCTTGCACTAAGGCAAGTTTTACCCTATTGATATTTGTTCTTACACCAGTGCAAAGTTTCTGTAACCTGGCCCATGTGTCTTTTCCGATAGGGGGCATTGCTCGTACACCATGAGCATGATCCCCAAGAAGATCACAGCAAACGGACTAGTTTACAAAGAGATCCCAGAACCAATCACTAAGACCCATCAACGTTCAGAGCGTACCCCCCTGCAGAGTAAGGGATGCAAGAAAAGGACTTGGAATGGGAGATCCATAGAGAGAGAGAAACCATTCGACTCCCCCATTACTCATAATGAAGCACTATTTCCAAATTAGTTCAGGACCCACAAAAAAGTCCAAGCGTGAATGATGCACCAGGATTGGGCTTGCCACACAGACTCCTGCATGCTATGCCCAAACGTAGCTATTGCTGTGCATTTATTCCCTACTTAGTGTGTCCCACACAATAGCTGAAAGGAGAGAGGCTAGAAATAGCACAACAACCTAAGAGAAACACCATACGACCATACCAACAGATAAAAAGAGGTATCCATTATAATAATCCAGCAGCCAAAGACAGCGCACCACCAAATCAATAATTGAAGTGAGACAGTATATCAATAGCCCACATAGCCAGAGGGAGACACTATGCGACTTGCCCAACAGCTGAATGGAGACACCAGAGAGACATTGGCTACCTCAATTACCACACTGTGTAACTACCTCAGCAGTCAACCCCAGGGCAGTAGCAGACTTCAAACTGTGTGAGAGCGAGAGAGAGAGAGAGAGGGGGAGAGAGAGAGAGAGCGAAAGAGAGAGAGAGAGAGAGAGAGTGTGTGCACCCACTCCAATATCTTACTTCGGGCGCTTGTTGTGCTAAACTATTCCATGTTTTGCTATGAAGTTGCACTATGATCTATTCTCTATGCTCTGCCCTGCTTCGAAACGCTCGTATGCTACACTGTTATGTCATGCTACACCATGTCATGTTTTTGAGCTGTTGGAACATATTGTGCAATGTGTTTTCTTCCCAAATCTAAATGCATGGTAACTGGAATTTGCTCAAGGTTTGTTTGTTTTTCACTTGCGTTTGTATGTATTTATTCACCACCCTCCACATTGTTTGCCGGTTTCTGCTTTTTTGCTAGCTGGTTAGGTCGTGTTATGTCAGGTTATATTATGTGGTGTCTCATTATGTCGGCTTGCCATAATATATAATGTTTAAGAGCCGTTAAGCAGCCATAAGGTGGCAGGTAGCACTCCCCAAAAAATAGCCAAATTAATAAAACCTACAGGAGCGGCACTCAGTTTACAAAATGGGTGTCATAACACCCAAAGGATACCTGGAAATGTAATCTGGTAACCAGACTCTACACCCCTGTTTTGAGGTAAGATGTGCATGCTGCCTCCTATTAACAGGACAGGGTAACAGCAGTCCAAGTTGAGAAGGACACACAAAGGTTAGATTACGCAGATTCACGCTCATAAGTGTCCAAACACAGCCTAAAATAATTCCTGCCTCACACACAACTAGCCCTCCCCATGAAGGTCCTAGAAAGCCTCAAGAAGCTCCATGAAGCCGGGCAAGGGCTTTTCTCCCAGGGCAGCCGTGGCTGAGAACCCGCCCTCATTAAGTGCCCATATTTCCTTCTGGCTTTCCTGTCTAGAGCACCTGGCCATGTGGCTGTTCGGGCTCTAAGGGAGTAAATAGAAGGGCTTTCACTCCTGTGTTTTCTTGGGCATGGTTTCAACAGGAAAGGAAAATGTCCTCCCTTTTCAGGGAAATTAAAACCTCAGAAAATGTGCATTTCTGACATACATCCCCTCCCGGAGGATGTTATTATAAGGAAGTCCAGGTGTGCAGGCTGCCCAGATCGCCATTGCTCTTGTCTGTGAGTTTGTTTTGGGGCACAATCACTTCTAATGCACGGCCATTCTCTCCACTTTGGCTGGCTGGCTTAGGGGCCCCTCAGTACTGATCTTTGGGAGCTCTGGTGTTCATAATTGTTGGCACGCGATATGAAAGCTTCACTCCCTGCTCCTGTCATAAATAACCATGGTATCTTTTGAAAAGGATACGGTAACCAAAAAGGATACAATTGGTAGGGCTCTTCCGGATCCTTATTCACACGACTTGATAGTAGTGAAGTCAAATTAGACCTTCCAAATGATACCACTCTCTGACCGATGAAACAGGCAGAGAGAGGGATCACTGGAAAGGGCGTGGGAGCTTTATAGGAAGTCAGCCTAGGGTAAATAAAGTATCATAAGAAATTGTCCCAAAACAACTGACTATAGAACAGCAATATCACTAGTTAACAACACTGACCTGTGGGCTAGTACGGAAGTCTTCACCAAGTCTCTGAAGAATCCAGGAATTGAAACAACGAAAAGGAAGGGAAGGTTAGTAAGGGAGACTTATCCCGAACAGCACGAGGCTCACGCTAGATACCGGGTTGGTGCACCACAGGATAGCGTCCAAAGTACTGTGCACAATCACCTTCAAAAGAAAAACTTCCTTTCCCACGTAGAAACAGAAATATGATGAACAGAGTCCACCTGTTATCACCTCACAGGTGCCAGGGATACACTCCAAAGCAAAGAATAGTATTCGTGTGGAATTACACATTCAAACAGAGTTCAAAAGCCCGCGTGCAGGATTACACACAACAGAGTTCACACGGCTGGGACAGCCGCTCTTGCAAGTGTGAGGAAAAAGCCCGCGTGCAGGATTACAGTTGACAGAGTTCACGCGGCCAGGACAGCCGCTCTTGCAAGCGTGAGCAAAAAGCCAGCGTGCAGGTTTACACGCGACAGAGTTCACGCAGCCGGGACACCCGCTCTTGCCAGCGTGAGGATTTACACGCAACACAAGGACATGCAACTAGGACCACAGCGTGTAAAGAATAGAGTAGCTCGCGTGTGATAAGCAAACAAAAGTGCACACAGTCAGAACAGCCGTACCTGAAGAGTTCCAAAATCCACGTGACAGAGTTCACGCAGCCCAGGACAGCCGTGCTTGGAAATAGCGTGGGATTTCCACACGACCAACTTCACGTAGTTAGGAAAGCAGCATGCAAAGAAATCAGGAACCCGCGTGCCAGAATACACGTGACTGAAGAGCACGCAGACAGTGCGGCCAACCTATGACTTCCAGACAGCAGCTCCAGGAATTTGCGTGTGGAAGGAAACACGCCGAAGAAGCCAAGGAAGTAACTGAAGAAAATGCGAGGACGCAGATCAAGGGTTTCAGCTACCAAACGCCATAATGGTTCAATCAGAAGCAGCGAGCGACGTATTCATGCTGCTTATGAACATGACTGCCAAAACACACGTGACTAACCTAAATCACGTGAATTTAACGATGTGAATAATGCAGACGTCGTTTTCCCGGCAGTGCATCAAACAATCTCCATTTAGAATAGAACGGTCTAGCAGTTCTATGAGCATAACTCGTTCTGCATGAAGATGTTGTTCCAGGTCCAGGGGTACTATGTCCAGCATGCACAACAGCTCCTCAGTCCTGTGAAGTGGCCTTACTGTGACCTAAAGGGCTGTACAAAGCATGTCAAAGGCTCATGGCAACAGCCAAAGAATAGTAGCATAACATGAGAGAAGGGTGCCAGTCCGTCACTGCATACAGAACAGACATTTAGCTGTTCTCGTCCTGCCTAGATACACTGTCTAATGAACGCATTCTGCATAGGCAGGCCAGGCTAACTTTTCTCACTTTAGAAGGCTATGCATTACTACACATTGATAGCCCCCTTCCAATAAGGCACCACTTTGTCTCTGTGAACTAAAACAAAGTCTAGTAGATCTGAAATGGAACAAACCCCTCATAATAACCCTTTTGACATCAAGGTGGCTGCCATTTTAATTTGACAGTAGCAGTTTGACCACGCCATTCCCTTACCTTCTGTTACCAAAAACATTCACCTTTATACACTCTTGGCTCAGTCTTGCCAGTCACAGAATTAATAATTGAGATACAAATTATAGAGACGCTGCGGCGAATAAGCCACAAAACTCCACGATTGGCCGAGTGCACTTTCAAACCCTTCATGCATCAAACATTACATTGTGTAGTAACTTACAATTCTTCAAATCTGTCTTGGAAACACAACTCTGTTATCACAACATGTTAGGGCATACCTGCGTACTCCCTTTTGCAGAACCATGGCCCACCTAACAGGAGTGACACCCATGCCATCACCACACCTTCTCCCCCCGCTGCATACCTCCCTCCCTGTTTCTATACACTGTTTCTCATCCTTTTATCTCAGCCTCACCAATTTTCTTTCTTCACACAGACTAAGGACCGCATACCCTTGGCGGGGGTACTGTAGGCCACTCCACTGACAAGCTCTCGGTTCTCTAAAACTACTATGGTGGCGATTTGGCACAGTATAAAGGCATATTAACATAGCATAAACAAATAGAGATAACATGCTACTAACCAGCAGCTGTTGGGTGTTGCCAGGAGGCTAACCCAAAACTGAAGAGGGAGACATCGGGGGGATAATTTTCCAATCCCTGGAGCGCAAGTAGAAGTGTAAAAGCAGATGCAAAAGTTTTATGTCTCGTTTTACAACTCTGTTTGCGAATTAGTGGATTTTGTAATTTTTGGGAGACGGTGCTGGGGCAAAGACCAAATTGTACCTGTCAGTTTGCTCCATATGCTTTGCCTGCCGAAAAGTAATGCTTTAATACTGGCGTCAGATTTTGATGCTGGTGTTAATGGGTAGATTTCTTGTGGAATCCTCCAACTTTTAGCATCTGTTAACAGTTGGAGGATTTCATAGAAATACATGCTAAATGCCTCCCATCATGCATAGGTGAAGTGTAGCATTACAACCTCTTTGCCATACAAAGTGCAACAAATGCATGTAAGAGCAGGTCCACCAGGATTTACAGTGGTGGTTTTGCACTTCATAGTGCAAGCTGCCATTGCCCTCTGTGCATTTAAGACTTTCCAGAAAATGAGCCCCAATGTCACCAACCCAATTGTCGGACATACACACCACACCATGATCACGATACCCAAATATAGATACCATGTTGATAACCAAACTGCCAAACAGAGAAACAGTGCCACTAACTCAGTAGCAGAACTTGGAAGACTGACATAATACCACAAACTACTTCATAATTAGTGAAAGGAAGGCACATTCGCACTAATTATAAGATTGGCAGTGCAGTACATGTATGCCAGTAATTTGGTTGCTGCCGTCTTTTTTTAGCAAGACCTAAATTACCATCAGTTTTACTGCACCATTGAATTCCAACTTTGTAGATGAAGTGGAGGTTTTATCTTCAGAGTATTACTGGAGACAAATCCTCCACTTTTTCTCCAAAAATCTTCTGATTTTCCACGATGGAATATGCCACTAACCCCAAAGTCAATGAGAGAAAGCGTGCCTTCAACTTAATAGCCAAAGGTAGGCCCCATTCCATAGATTAAGCTAAGGAGAACCAGATTGCAACCAACTCTATAGCTGAAAAACACCAAGCCACAAATCCACTAGCTGTTGGAAAAGGCACTAAGCCACTGTCCCAAAAGTCAAAGGAAGACACATCCCTTAAATAACAGTTGAAAGGAGAAACCCCAGCCCCAACCCTACAGTTAAAAGGATAAAGGTTGCTACCAAGCAATTAGCCGTAAATCGATAGCATGCAATTGATTAATGCCCAGGAAGAGGCACAGTACTATTACCAATGTCCCTTTGCAGCCAACCACATAGCTAATGTGTGATAAAAGTGCCCTTATTGACAAGCTGAAGAAAGGCACTACATGACTAAGGAAACTCCCAACCAGAGGCACATAACACTCACTGAAATTCCAAAGGTACGCGGTGACACTACCCAGTAGCTGAAGGGAGACAGGACATCACTAACCCAATAGTCAAAAACAGAGACCATGGACCTCATTACGGGTCTATCGGTAACCGTGCTGGTAAAACCAGCAGGTATCCACCGGACCTGTAAACAGTTACCGGCACCTCGCTTGTCGGTAACACTGGGGTATTGCAACCCTGGCGGCCGGAAAGTCAGGCGCCGGTAATATGCTGTTCCCCCTTCCCATAGATTCCTATAGGACTCTATGGGAATGGGGACCACGGAAACACCAGCACTGGTAATAACGGTGCCGGTGCTTCTGTGAAAGTCTGTGGGTGGGTTCCGGTCTTCCCCGGCAAGTCATACCTGTCGGGCAAGTCATACCTGCTGCCCGGAGGGCACCCGCCCCCAGACATGTACTTTGCCGGTCCAGAAATAACAGTGCAGGTAAGCTTACCGGCAGCATTGTTTCCGGACCAGCAAGGTTAGCATGAGGCCCCATGTCACTAATCCAACAGATGAAGGGAGATATCATTTACGTTATCACCTCTTCTAAAGCTTCTTTGTGTTGCACATCCGCTGTTCACTTTCCTCAGCTGGCTTAGAATGAGACCTAAGTTAGGGCAATGCATCATTGCTTTTGCGGTCACACAGGGCACACACTGCAACTGCACAGTCCAGGAGTGACTGTGCAGTACTTTTGCTGCCTTTCTCTGACATTTCCTTAAGACATCCTACCAACTTGTGTCAACGTTTTAAATGTAAGAGCACAATTCGGGCAACACCTCACCTACTTCAGAGAGACAGACCTACAACCTTTATCTTCCTTACTCTATGCTGTGGTGTAAATAGCTATTAATGTGTGAGGTGGCACCTTCCCTGTCTCCAGGAGACTCCCTGTGGGGAACGGCTCACATGTTGTGTGTATGCTAATCCATTATAGCCCCTCCTTACCCTTGGGAGGGTAGCCCTTATAATCGGGATGAATAAAGCATTGCTGTATTTTGCGCTGAGCCCATAACTTAGCATTGCCACAAGGAAAGCTATTCCCTGGATGGCCTTAGCTAGCATGGGGACATAGGGACTGCAAACTCGAGATTTCAGTCTTATTGGTAAGTCCATTATCACCCAGCCCCAAAACCCCTGTCTGTTACTGCCAACACAATGCTCTTTACCATGCTGCAGCTGTGTTACCTCTCCATACCCTTTTTTAGGCCAAGGTACTGGGCATTCTTTTGAGAAAACCTACTCCACCGTCCATCTTTTCTGCTCCTCATTTCATCATGTCACTGTGAAGAATTGCTACAGGGTTACAGCATCACTCTGATACAGAAGGCCTGCTGGTGCATCAGAACCTGGTGAGTTGTCTCTGCTCGTAAGGGAGTCGGGGGGATTTAATTATTTTGGACTGTGTGAAAAGAGTTTGGGGCTTGTGGGAGACAGCAGGGTAGACCTCTGGGCGAAATGAGGAGAGATTCTGGCCCCTGCCCTGTCCAATGCCTAACGAACCCCTGACAAATGCCTTGCACTGCCTCGACGGGCCCTGCCCTGGAAGGGCAAAAGGTCCCAGCATGCCACTTAGCACAGCACCTGAACATGTTAAAGTGAGGTTTGAGATATCTGTCAGCCTGCTAACCAATTTACTGAGGAAGTTGAAAGGGGTCACTGTGGTCCTCAACATTCAGGCTGCCCTTCCACTTAGCCTAAACATCCTGCCTCCCATAAGCCTTACATTTATCTTTTTGAGGCAGTGATAGAGAGAAAGTGGGGGGATAGGGAGACGGAGAGAGAGAGAAAGAGAAAGGGAGAGAGCGAGAGAGGTGGCATTGGGAGTTAGAGAAATGGGAACTGTCTGCAAATGGCCTGTCATAGGAATGTAGGATTTCAGGTTGTTTTGCCTAGTAAGGCCTACTCCCGCTTTACCTGAGCTAACCAACTCCTCTCTAAGATCTCCTACCACCTTACACACACAAACCCCCACAGATGGCCACCACATGCCTAGCAATTAGCACAACACTAACCTAGCCATGACTAAGCTCTAATTGTTTAGCCTTATTTCACTCCCAAGTCAGCAGCTAACCAGACCCAAAGCCCTGCAGTCTATCAGATCTGTGGCTCTTCCCTAAGGATTACATACACCCAGGTTTCTCCGCCAAACCCAGTGGAGGACGATTAGCACTCAGGAACCGGTTACCTGACCTGCACCCATCAACACCACATGTTTCGCATCTGCCTTGCACCCTCTTCTTCTAATGAACCCCACACCCTTTCTTCTTACAGAGCCAAGCGCAGCAAGTCCATCTGTAGTGGCAGAGGTGTGGAAAGCAAGACCACTTACATTACATTACATAGTTACATTATATTTTTCACCTCTTTTAACACCTGCTCCATTTAGGATGAAAGTATATTTATTTGTTCCCAAGCACCCTATGACACCTTACTCTCTCAACTGACCTGCACTACGGTCCCCGAGGGCGTTCAACCTAGCAGCGCTTTGAGGTCATACCAATGATATATAGAGTGCTATGTAAATTCCAAATAACATATCATAACATAACATATAAGCTTTGTACTTTGTTCCCTACCACAGATCTTCGTTTGTGAATGATTTATGCAATTAGGTCTTTGGGAATGTTCACAGTTAGTTTAATTACTGCCCAAGTTCCCAATGGGAGCACATAGCAGTCTCCCTTATCCTAATATCAGGAAGGAATTCGTTATGACATTCAAATTTGACCAAAAAGGGGACCAGACCAATGACTTAATTCGAAAGATGCTACTGCATCAGCCCAGTAGCTGAAGAGAGACAGCACGCCACTAGCCCAACCGTAAAGGGAGACACAATGCTAATGGAGGTATCAGGACACTATCCCAGAGCTACTCAGCTCCACTCCCCAGGCTACCTGAGACTGGGGTCATCGGCTCCCCACTGTGTCTCCCCCTAGTTGCATGTCAATGTGCCCACCTTCTCCCACCCCGCTCCATTGCATCTTTGCTTCCTTCTATTATTGTAAAGCGCTCCCTTGCTTCCTGAAGCGAGGTCCCCACTGAATAGATACCCCAATAATAATAATAATAATAATAATAATAATAATGAGCCAATCACCTGCCAATAGCCATAAAAGGTACATAGAACACATGAAAGGATTATCCATGCCAAACCTTGGACTAAACCACCACCAGACGATGCCCGGCTATAACCCAGGTGAAGACACAAAGCTTCTCACTCATTGTTAGAATGCCATTGTGCAAATCATGTGCTCAGTGGCCAAAGCCACATGCCATGCTCACCTCTCGTCCAGAGTTCTACCCACCCACACAAGGCAAAGCCAAACAACCCTCCCTTCTGATATCTCTTTGGAACAATGTACACACCTTCACTGCTCACTAAAAAGACACCATAACGTGGCCATACAGGATGGCTAGAGGTTGGTGGAATTGTGTTGAAACAGCTCCTATACATCCTGATTGTGTAAGCTTTTTAGGCCTAACGTTGCTTGCCGCCAGAGCTAATGAAGAAACATACAGGTGAGAGGCCCCGTGTCAGTCAGCTGCTCTGTCATGCATGACCAGTGCCTCCTGTTGAAAGCTGTTACAGCAGCTGCCATTTTGTAAGAGCCAGTGGCACTGCCTACGTTAGGGAGGGGCCTGTAAGTGATGCAGTTAAACATCCTGATTGTGTAAGCTTTTTAGGCCTAACGTTGCCAGAGCCAATGAAGAAACATACATGTGAGAGGCCCTGTGTCAGTCAGCTGCTCTGTCATGCCTGACCAGAGCCTCCTGTTGAAAGCTGTTACAGCAGCTGCCATTTTATGAGAGCCAGTGGCACTGCCATACGTTACTGGAGGGGTCTGTAAGTGATGCATTTGAAGAACTCTTTTTTCTCTGCTGTTTGATGCATTCATGTTTTTTTTTATCTATTGTACTTTTCTCTACTCATTCAGTGCCTTTGCTTTCTGCCGTACAAGTCCCCTGACATCCATGTGCCTGCAATAAATCTAGTTGAAAGGTCGGATCATGTTCTGTGCCACTGACTTGAAATGAGATCAAAACAAGAGAGCAAGAGTGTGCAAGAGACATGTCTGATTTGGCATGAAATAGTTCATTCCTTTTGTACACGCACTGTGGTGGAAGTGGAACTAGTTATCTTTCACTGTTAAGGTGGTTATCACTGCATTCTATGGCTACGCCTTCATTCCCGGGCCTATTTTGTAGCACAGTGCGAGTAGATGCAGATGCAACTTGCAGAAATAAAAGAGGGACAAGTATGGCAAGTCCCCAACAACAGCCACAAGTAAACTTGGCAGCCTCCCAGCCCACGTGAAAGAGAGTAAAAGGATGCAGCATATATTTCTCTTATGTCATATAGACAATGGGTAGCACATGTTATAAGGGAGCTAATTTGCCATTCGTCTCATGAGTTAGTAACTTTGTGGAAGTAAACACAATATCGAAACTCGGTTCACGACAGCAAGGGGTGGGAAGTCCAGTTTATTTCTCTACAATGGTAGAGAAATAGACAGGGAAACCAGCAGAGTATCCAGGACCCGAAAAATGGCAAGCTTGCATACAAATTCAGTGACTGTTTACAAGGTTTTGGGGATTGCAACTAATACATTGATGTGATACATGTTGTTAGTTACATTTGATCATCGCGCTTCCATACGGAACATCCGTCAAACTTGAGCACTTTGGTAGCAGAGCCACATTTCCTGATGCTACGACATTCCTTCATTAACAGTGTTTTTTTCGATGGCTGTTTTGCCGAATTTCTTTCTTCCGAAAAACGAATAAAAAAATATAGGGCGTTATGGGGAAGGGTGTAAAAGGGTTGGGGTGGTTGGGAATAGTGTAATATTAATAGGGTAGAGGGTTTGGGGGAACCCCGTCCCCTCCAAACATTCTTATGAGTTTAAAAAAATAAAATCGTCAAAAAACCCATCGAAAAAAATACATTGTCGACGAATCAATATAGAACCACCCTGCTTGCACTTCCCTGGCTTTCCTAACAACATGACATATTCTCTTTTCCTCAGGTGGCTCGCGGCACTACACTTAAGCATTATCTGCCTGGTGATCACCAATCCTAGTGGCATCCCGGCTGAGTTTAAGACTAGTACGCGCCTCGTTTTCATGCCGGATGTTCCATTATTTCTGTATGGGACGCAACTTCGTTCTGAACAGGATATCTCTTTGCAGCTGCTTAGCATTATGGTCTATGCCATTTCTATAATTTCTTGCTTTATACAATGATAATCATGGCTCTGCTGCTGTCCTGTCCAGAGCATGTTGTGATTGAATATAAAAAAGAATCATCCCACCCTCTGAACATTACAAGTATTTGCAAAGATTTTGTCAGTTTTTAATTTTTCTGTACCTGGGCCACCGCATTAGGATATCTTATTTACATGTGCAGAGTTTCCATAAATCAATATAAATCCTGGGCTTAGACTCCATAATTTCACAACAGCAGGGCTCTTTCAAATGGCTGCTTGCCCTTTAGCCGGGACGCAGTGTAGTCTGGGTACAGCCAGGGTGCCGGAAGGAGGACAGGCCAGTGAAATGATAGGGTGATGAAAATGTGAGCTTTCTGTTGATTCTCCATCCAGCCTCCCCCTGTCCTGTAGACAATCTGTGTGTCCACGGTGAGTGTTTGAATTCTAAGCAACGGACCCAGATTTCCCCCCTGCTTAAGGAGTTGGCTGCAGTAGGATCCAGTCTCTCTAAAACCAATATGTACAGAGTATCATGTCCAGAGTAATGACTGTTCTTAACTCTCTACTTCTGGAGCCCCAGTTTCTGAAAAAACTGGGCAACTGCTATTACGAAGGACACCTTTCCTCTTTCAATTAAGCAAAGCCACCACCCTCTTCGTTTCATATTTGAAGGTCTTTAAACAGATGACTTATATAAGTGTTTCTTAGTGTAGTTAATCCCACGCAAGATAGCAGCAAATGTCTAATTGTTTCCTGATGTTCTACGATCTTACAGAATCGACACTCGTTATAGCTCGGATTTCCTTTGTCAGAAGGAGGTTCAGACGTATCCATAGGAAGATATTGCGGAGTGACTTGCTGGGAAATTTCTTCAAGAAAATCGGAAGTTCGTTAACTTTTCTTGTTGCTGGAGGCAGGTGGGTTGTCAATTTGTTTATGGAGACCAGGCAGATGGTCTGGACCCAATCCCACTCTTCCAATTTTTTTTTATCCTGTTGGTATTTTGGATTAACTCATCTTCAGTGCAGTTTATCGTCTCTAGGCCATCCTTGTTTCTCCGCACCCAGTTTTCCAATACTTTGCTCTTCTTTCTTTTGATTTCTGTTTTTACAATGCCGAGGATATTTGCGGAGTTGCTTATCAGTGTTTTCCTATATAGCATCAGCGCCTTCCTATTTTCGATCGACTGCAACTAGGGAATGCATAGTTCGTAGCGTATTGATGCCATTGATGTCAATGGCGGTAGGCTAAAAACTCGCCTCCAAAAAAGACCTTCTAGTCATAGCCAGATCTCCCTTGGAAGCATGGGGAGTGTGTCTGAACCATAGATCAACGAGGGCAGGACTTTTCCTTTGTAAAATTGTATGAACGGGATCATATAAAATCGGCCATACTTTCTGTCAATCGCGCTGGCTTGTGACGCAAGTTTCTTTGCTTTTTCAATTAATATGTTTGGATTGGGGCTTCTGGTTTGCTGTTACTCAAGATCACTCCTAAGTATTTGAAATCTTTTACTTGTTCTATTTCCTGCCCTTCCAATTTCCAATGAACTCATTTTTCTATGTCAACTTCTCCATAATCATGATCTTAGTTTTCCTTTTGTTTATTTCTAAGTTGTTTTTAGTGATGTAGATAGCCCGGTTGTTCAACTGGCGTTGGAGGCCGATCGCAGTGTTGTCTAATAAAATTAGATTGTCCGCGTAGAGAAGGCGGGAAACATTTACCTCCCCTATTGTTGGGGGAAAAGATCTGACATTGAATTTGTGTTCTTTGAAGTCCTATAGATAGGAGCTGAAAAGGCTGGGCGCTAGGGAACACCCCTGTTTGACCCCTCTTGCGGTTTGGATTTCTTTCGACAAGCTGCCTCCCTTATTCAGACGTACTCTCATTGATGTATTTTGGTGGAGAGATTTGATTGCTCTAAGATGTTATCGGGGCATTTTCTTGCTGACAATTTCTCCCACAGGATTTCCCGATTGACCTGGTCATGTGCTTGGACCAGGTCAACAAAAGCCAAAATGATCGTTTGGCTACCATCCAAAGTTCTTCCCTTTAACATACTTAAAAGAAGGATGTTTTATGATGTTCCCGCAGCTTTTACAAACCCTGATTGAAAAGGATCTTCATTAACGGACGCTCTGGCCCAAGATTGGAAACTATAAAGCAGCAGAGACCCAAAAACCTTGCCGATTACGTCCAGCAAGGCTATTGGATGATAGCTTTTTGCTGTTTCTCTAGGTCTACTCTTATAGATGGGCACCACAATTGATGTTGTCCACGATGATGGAATAGTTCTCGTTTCCATGTAATTGCTGATAACTTTGTGGATGAAAATGGCCCATTCTTGTCGATGTTCTTTTAATTCTGCATTTGTAATCCCGTCTGGGCCTGGCGCCCTTGAAGTATTCAATTTTAATATCTTCTTCTTAATCTCCACCATTTCGCAGGGAACACCCCATTCAGAGGCAGTCTTCTCCTGGAATATTACCAGAGTTTCATCTGGTTTTTGGAAGAGGGCTGTGAAGTAATCAGTCCAAACTTTTTCTTGTACGTTGTTATCGAGAGAATTGCTTTTATCCTTTGTAGTTGTTTTTATTAAAGTCCAGAATTCCCTAGATTATCTGCCACACACTACTTTCAGCTTTTCGGCTGCATCAGCCTGGTATAGAGTTGCTCCTTGAGACCTCAGCCAATTTTTGTAGCGGTTTACTACCGCAATGGCTAGGTCATGATGTTCACGAGAATTTGTTTTCTGTGCCAGGCTTTTGATCTTTCTAAGTTTTTTCTCCTTTCAGCGACTGGATGTTTGTCATATTCAAGCTGATGTGATGTTAATGTGTGGTTGCTCCATCTTTTCTTCTTAATTTGATAAGCTGTTAGGAGTGTTTGGTAATCAATGGAACCTGCGGCTGTTTCATCTATATTTGTAGCACTGATCTGATTGTAGTTAGCAGTTAGCCCTATGATTGTTTTAGCACTTAATCTGAGGCGAATGCCACCATTGCAAGCTTCTAGTTCTGCCATCATCCTTAATCTTGCCTTGCGTCTTGTGATCCATCTAGCCTTCAAAAGATTGTAGTCACTGCTGTTGGTTCTGATTATTTCAAACTCACTAATTCGTAAGAGGAGTTCTCGATTGGAAGGCTGTATAAGCCTCTTCAAAAATATTCACTGCCATTTCCATACATTTTTCATTTGTTACAGCCAAGGGGTTCCAGTACATATTAATCAGTATCAAGCATCCCCTTGATCGCTCTTGTTTTGATATTTTCTAGTCTCCAATTTAGAAGTAATACTTGGAAAGAAAGGTTTGAAATTAAAGATTTTACGTGATGGAATTTACTTCCAGAGCGTATTGCTGTCAAAAGTCCAGAAGAAAGTCGACCCCTTGGACCCTTTGATGCTGGTGACAGATAAGTTTCAAAGCCATCCAGGTAAGGTTGTTCTAGTTAGCCACGTCTCCTGGAGACACAGGATGTCAAAGGCACCCAAATTGACATCACTGACCTCCAGGAGATGGCCAAAACCTCTGGTGTTCCAGGAGCCCATGGTTATTTGTTTTTCCACCCCTGGCAATTCTTCGTCCTCCATGATGGACCTTTGGAGGCTTATATCCTCGTTGGATGGCTATCTGCTGGTTTCTCTCGCCACAGCTTTCAAAATCCAGGTCCATTTCTGATGTTCATTCGTTTGTGATCCTTCGTCATGGTCCTTGGACCTGTCTTTCTGCTTCAGTGGGGTCTCTTCCGGCTTGAAAGCCACTGTTTGCTTAGCGAGAGGTCCTCTTGGTACTCGACCGATCTTCAAGGGTTCCTGAAAGATCGGCTTCTCCCTTCCCCTCATGTTCCCTGGATCAGCTTTTTGGAATACCGGGGTTCCAAACAGTTTCTTATTATCTGCTTCTTCATGGGCTGCCGATTTCTGCTCACATAGTCTAATACCTCTTCTCTCTTCTCAGTTTCTCTTGATAAGTTTTTTTGGTTTTTGTCTTCTTTTTTTTATCAAACGATGATCCGAAAGATGTGTAGACGTCGTGTTTTTACAGAGAGACTGATTGTCTTTTTGCTCTGTGACAGTAGTCTTCTAGTTTAAACAGTCAGTTAGATCGAAGCCTAACATTTGGAAGCTTTCCGTAGCCGCAGTCAGCATCTCACAAATTACTAGCAACGGTATGTGTAAGAACACATAGTCCCGTCTTCCTTTAATACCGAATTCTACTATTTTCACATCTTCCGATCGATTTTGTCACAGGTTTGGAATACAATGCAATAAAATAATGTTTCCCATTAAGGATGGTGTCTTCTCTCTTATTTCCTATTTGCTCCAGCTTAAAGGTACATTGGCTCTTTGTCTTTTGACTATAAGAAATATAGCGCTCCTTTTTCAGTTCTTCTCTTTGGTTTGATCTTTGCTTTGAGTCTGATTTCTTTCCTCTGACAGACTTGTGTGATGACATATTTCTCCCCTTTCGTGTCGAATAGTTAAATGTTCTTGACTGCTTTGCTGACATGCTTCTGTGTCCAATATGTTCTGATGTTTTTTGTTGTTGTTGGACTTCGATGATTTGTTCCTGGCAGCCCCTTTTATCTATTCCTCTCTAGCTAAATGAGCGTTAGCTCTCCCTTCAAAAGATTTCTGACCTTCTGTTAATTTTTTGCATCTGTCAGCTAGGGTCATGAACTTCCTAGATCGTATCTCATCTGGTGTGCTTTGGGAAGAAGCCATGCTTAAATTTGCTACAGGCTATACACTATCCTGTGCTAAAATCTGTAGTTCTAACTCAGAGACTTCTACCAGGTGTTGGAATAAATCCATTAGGTCTATACTGTCCTCTGATTCATGAATATGGATCTGTCGAGAGTTTGACATCTCAATGCCTCGTTTATTCAATTGAAGATCCCGAATAATTCCAGAGCCTACTACTGTCCCTTTTCTTGGTGCAGGGATAGTAATAGCTCTAGGTATTTTGAGCTCTTTACTCATGTGAGATGGTAAGACGTCATCAGGAGTGTCCTCTATAATTATTATAATTATTACACGTCTTCCTTCAACTCGTTTGTTCTCTTTCCCCTGTGAGAATAGCGGATAATTTACAGAATCTTTGTGAGTGCTGTTTCCTTCCGGTTTTGTAGTACAAGGCTGATGGTTGTTTTTGCCCTTTTCACTTTCAGTTCATTACCTCCATGTCCCATTAGTGGGTTGTCTGAGCTCAGTAGATGATCGTTCAATTTCAAGACCACACATCCCTTTTCTAATTTTCTGGGTTCAGATAAATTGGGAGGTTCAACCAGAAGATTTTATATGAATTGCACTGTTAAGGTTTTCTCTTGATTTTATCGAGTCAGGTATTCGCGTATTGTTTGTAGATACGGATCTAAGAACCTTTTTGACTTCTAGCTAGGTCTGAGTAGCTATCAAAGTTTTTAGCTGTGCTCTTAGTCATGTATTCAGTTGTTGAACAAAGGACGTTTCTGCTTCTGAAGTTTGTTGAAGATTTCCTAAACTGGGTTCCAGCCCTCTCTTTGTTACTAGAGCTGATGTAGTCTTCCAAATGTCTTATTTTCGTGTGCATCATTGCTGCAAGTGTTGTGTGGTCCTTGAGTGTGTCATTTAGAGATTCATATAATTTACTGAAGGGACCCAGGGCAATAGTTACAGCAGTCATCATGGCAAATAGATCCTTTTTTTATGGGTATCTCCTTGCCACTCTGTGAAACTAGTTGTTGATCTTCTATTTTGCAGTGGTGAGTGAACTAAGGGATCCTGTGTATTAGTCACTGATTGCGTTGATCCCGTCTTGGAGTGGTTTGGTGTTTCTTCTCGATTTCTCGCATCAAGGTCTTGGCGATTTCCTATTTCTGAGCTTAAAAATCTGCTATCTTGAATTAATAGGAAGTCAGGTGAATCAACAGAATTTGAACCAAAGTTTTCCATGGGGATTGAGTTAGCACCCTTAATCTCACCATGCTGATTTAAATCCAGCTCAGGTTCCTTACTACGTACTGTGCTGCTTCAGGAATTATTCTGTCGCTCGGGTTGCAGTATCTTCGTTATAGACTCCGTTGACGATAGTGGGTGTTCAGAGTTTACTTTCTCTGGTATTGTTTTGAGTTCCCCGAATCTAAAGTTGCCATGGCGGTAATCAGCCAAAATATCCAAGGAGTTTGATACGGACAATGTTGTACTTTTTAAAGCCGTTGTTTTCTTGTATCATCTGAGTTATGGGGAGATTAGCACACCCCAGGCTCTCAGCATCAGACAATTCGCCTGAGCTCGGCGCTGCCTGGGCCATATTTTCTTTTAAAAAACAGGCTACTGACCCCGCAGAGATAGATGATGCCGGCCTATTTGGCATGATCCTATGAAAAAATCATCTTTTTTTCTTGAGGTTTAACATCTTTACTTCCATTCCTTGTCTGTGCCGTTTTTGAGTGTTTTTTAGCTTAAATGTTGTTTTGCCTTTCGCCTGCTTTTTCAGGATCTTGACATTCCCTTTCACATGTATTAGATTTCCCCTCAATGGGGGTCTTTTTGGATCTCCTTTCATAATTGCATCGCCCAAATTCGTTGAGTTCATAGGGTCATACATAGTCTCAGCAGAGTTATTAAGACTTTCACTGTCTTCGACAGTATTGTTAATATCGTCCGAGCAATTTTTTAAAAGGTCATCAATATATTGCAGAGGTGTAGTTCTATCTTTAGATGAGGACATGTTCCGGAGATTGAAACAATTGGACGGACTTGTCAGATCATGTCTGACCGGTACTGAATGGATTTCTATGTGAATCTTTAAAGGTGGGGGAATTTTGTCATTCTGTTTTCCCTCCATTAGTTTGTAAGGTTGGATCTCCTTATTTATGCGGTTTAATTTGAGATCTTTATCCCCCGAGGGGGTTTGTATGGGATCACGTTCGCCCATCAATACTTTTTCACAGCCCTTGGCACCGTGTCCCGCTTGCGCAGGATGGGAAAGTGAGACTTCTTGCACCGGAATCGACACTAGGACCACCTCAGGTCTGGGTAGATTAAGTGCGGCAATGTCATGTACGCACATCTCTGCACACTCACAAACATTTTCATCTCCCCCCTTCGGTTTATTTTTGCTGCCTTCTTTCACAAGGATGTGCTCTGCCGAGCTGGTTTCAACACCAAGAGAAACGAGCGGAGCGGGCACGTCAGCCGGCCCACCTCTCTCCCGCCCCACCCAAGGTCAGCCCAGCCTGGGAGCTCGAAAGTACTTGCTCCTGCATCTCGGCACCTACAGCTGACACGGTCTCCAAGCTCTCCCCTGGGCCATCGCTGCCAGCACCTCCAGAATCAGGTAAGACTTTTTTCAAAGAGTTACTTGGGGGGAGCTTAACAGCGGTGCTCAGGGCAAATTTGTTATCATATGCCCGCACGTTTGCTGAAGGGGGGCTTAGGATAGTTTGTATCATGCGGGATGAGGGTGGGGGTCTAGCAGGCTTATTTGGAGAGTTCCTAACTGGTTAAAAAAAGTTCTTAAGTCCGTTGATGATGGTGTGATCTTCTTTGACTGTGGAGGAGTTTTCAGCGGGCTCTGCATTTCCAATTCTACATCATCTCGGCAAAAGCGCTGACTCCGCAAGCGCCTTCCCGCTTCTTCCATACTTCTCCTTTGAGTTGCCGCTGCCTCAGCTGCCGCTGACTGCTGCAGACTGCCCTACAACTCAGCAGCCAACTCCGCGGCCGCTCTGCGGCTAAATGAGGCTTTTAAGGAATCTCCTACTCTGGTCTCTGGCAGTAGTAAAGGTAGTAGAAAGACTCCAAAAGTCTCACAAACACCGGCAAACAGCCTGGGACTGCTGCAGACCACACCACAACTCGGCAGCCAACTCTGCGGCCTCAGCGCGGCTGAATGAGGCTTTTAAGGAATCTCCTCCTCTGGTCTCTGGCAGTAGTAAAGGTAGTAGAAAGACTCCAAAAGTCTCATTAACACCAGCAAAGAGTCTGGGACTGCTGCAGACTGCACCACAACTTAGCAGCCAACTCTGCGGCCGCTCCGTGGCTGAATGAGGATTTTAAGGAGTCTCCTCCTCTGGTCTCTGGCCGTAGTAAAGGTAGTAGAGCGACTCCAAAAGTCTCACAAACACCAGCAAAGAGTCTAGGACTGCTGCAGACCGCACCACTACTCAGCAGCCAACTCTGCAGCCGCTCTGTGGCTGAATGAGGTTTTTAAGGAATCTCCTACTCTGGTCTCTGGCAGTAGTAAAGGTAGTAGAAAGACTCAAAAAGTCTCACTAACACCAGCAAAGAGTCTGGGACTGATGCAGAGTGCACCACAACTCAGCAGCCAACTCTGCGGCCGCTCCGTGGCTGAATGAGGCTTTCAAGGAATCTCCTCCTCTGGTCTCTGACCGTAGTAAAGGTAGTGGAAAGACTCCAAAAGTCTCACAAACACCAGCAAAGAGTCTGGGACTGCTGCAGACTGTACCACAACTCAGCAGCCAACTCTGTGGCTGCTCTGTGGCTGAATGAGGCTTTTAAGGACTCTCCTCCTCTGGTCTCTGGCAGTGGTAAAGGTAGTAGAAAGACTCCAAAAGTCTCACAAACACCAGCAAAGAGTCTGGGACTGCTGCAGACTGCACCACAACTCAGTAGCCAACTCCGCTGCCGCTCCGCGGTTGAATGAGGATTTTAAGGAATCTCCTCCTCTGATCTCTGGCAGTAGTAAAAGTAGTAGAAAGACTCCAAAAGTCTCACAAACACCAGCAAAGAGTCTTGGACTGCTGCAGACTGCACCCACCAGAACTCAGCAGCCAACTCTGGATATTCTTTTGTTCAGAATTTGTAGTACTGAATGGTGCCTGGTGTTTCCAGCTGTAGTAAGCTAATGCTGTACTAGAGCGTATTCATAAAGTAAGTTGGTGGGGGTGGGGAGGTGGCCTTTTTTCCAAGTAATGTGTTGGTTTGCAGCTCCGCTGCCACCATTCTTTGAACAGAGATTAAATTCAAAACTTGAGACCCATAATGCTGACATAAACATGTGTCTTTTTTTTACGAAGTGCTTGGAGGCAACAACAACCCCTTTATATATGCTATATATGCTACTGCCCAGCTCATTTGTAGAACTCTGAAATAGACAACAACGCATAGCTACCTCCTTCTTGCTTGTTTCGTGGCCCCACACTCACGGCATCAGAAAAAAATAGGATGTCTATTGTTCTAAATAATGTGTTGAGTAGGGATGGGCGAAAATCCCTCCAGTGTAACGGAATTGGCAAAATTCGCCAGCAATTCCATTCTGCCGACTGGTCGAATTTAAACCCTTTAACTGAACTTTTCGTTTTTGGGCGAACATGTGTTTCTTTGTGTGGTTCAAAACACACATAAAATGGAATTTCAACAAAAAACGAAATTTAAGGAGGCGAAATATCCCTTTCCTGCCTAAAATGTTGTTTATTCAAAAAACTAAATTTCAGAGGGGAAAGGGCTTCAAACTGCCAATTCTGCTCTGTGGGTTAAATTGGCAGATTGGCTGAAAGTTGATAGGAATTTTCCCATGGAACGGAATTAGCCATGTTCGCCCAGCCCTAGCTTTGAGTGTGTAGTGATGCCTGTTTTTAACACGTGCAACTTTTGATTTATTATGGCCAATATGGGCTTTCTTATTAACATGGATGCTGGCACCAGACTGATGGCAGTTCATATTGGGCCGAGAATATTCAGAAGTGCACATTTCAGAAGTCTGCATTTGTTCATTGAAACAGCCTTCACGCTTTTCATTGAGACTTTTGTCCTCATTGCGAGTTTGGCAGTAAAGACAGCAGTGATTCCACCCCACGTTCCAGCAGACAAAATTACTGTTAGCACCATGGTGTTCGGCAGAATCAGTGCCAAATTAGGAGTCCACATGTGCATGCCCCAAGCATCAGCAGTACCCGTAATTCCATTCAGTGAATTTAGCACAAAAAACATTTATCAGTAAATCCTACAATGGTTGGCGTAATTAGCAGTACCAATGGAAAATTAGAGAAATTCTTGACCAGTAATTCCACTGATGGAATTGGTGCCGAGCGGAATTAGCGCCATCCCCCAAACTGGAAGCTCAGCGGCTGCCATCTTTAAAACTCAAACTATACCAAATCACCCATTCCCTGTTGCTATCCAACCCTACAGGCAGTGCCAAGCACGACAGGATATAAAGGCAAAGCGAAGGGGTCTGAAATGCAGGTTTGAAAACCCATATTCAGTGTGGCAGAGCTACAGGTCCTTGTGGAAGAGGTGGTCAGCCATTCTGATGAGCTATTTGGGGCACAAGAATGCAAAAAAGCTGCTGCCTAGAGGAAGAATGCCATTGGCACAGTACCCAGGGACAATGAAGACTACTGCAAAAGGTGGAAGGCCAGGGTACGGACACTAATCTTCCATTCATCAGCAGCAAACAGCTGCCATGGAAAAGTGGCACAGTCAAACAACTCACTCTGATGCCCTGGGAGGAAAAGGCCAGCAGTGTCCTCTGTATGGCTGCCATAGAGAGAATACGATGAGCAGAGGTTGGAGCAGGCAGTCAACCCGATCCTGGCCAGTAGGAATTCTCTCTCTAATGTGAATGCATGACTTAACTCCCAAGCCTAAGCATGTCCAGGCTGCAGAATTAGATGGTCACAATGGCTAGGCCAAGCGCATGCTCAAAAGGCAATGGGGCCAATGTTTGCAAACCAACGTGCACGTGCCATCAATGTAGGGACACCATGTCCATATGACTTTGAAGACAGACATGTATCATTGTTTCTATGGAAATGTGACCTTGTGCAACCTGCAGATGCACATATCAGGGCGCCCCATGGTCATGTGGTGAACTAAAAACCCTGTGCCCACCCACATGCATCCCCAAAACCTTAAAAAAACATTGAAACCGGAATTGAAAAGTCCAGTGTCAACAGCTGACCTGACCCATGTAATATTTACATGAGCAATGCATCTGCCAATGAGCGCTGCAATAAATGTCAGGCAAAGTCATCATGCCTCCTTGCTTTCTAGTCCAACCTCAACAGTGCTGTGCACAGGACCTGACAAAATACCCGGTTCATGATGATGGTACAGAACCATGATGACTCCACAGAGCAAACCAGAAGTGCAACATGTCAACAGAAAACATGACACCCAAAGAGTGTTCAGCTCTCACATCCATCAGAGGCCATGCGTACCAATGGTTGGATAGACATACCCCTGCACATGATCCCACCCTATCCCCATTAGTCTTTGGTCAGCATCCTCCAAAAATGAGTGTCTTGCTATGCCATATACCTGTCAGCATGACTAGGCTAGGGCTGCATAGCATTCCTCACCCAACACGTTCACGGGCCACCCAGGGAGAGAGAGCCGAACCCAGCACGTCAGGGTCAATGCAACATGACTACAGGGTGCAGCACACCAAAGCACAGGCAGCAACCCCTCGCACCTTAGCCACCATCCCTGCACCCTGTAGTCATGGCACCCACGGTAAGACCCCTGACAAGATAGCTTCTGCTGCCAGCACTCCAGTTGCAGCCACCATCCAGACTGGCTCCATCCCAGCAGTTGTGGCCACTGACTATTTTAAAGATTCACAAAACAACAAATGGTTATTTAACAAACCCAAAACTTCTAAAAAGAAAATAACACATTTTTTTCGTTGTTTTGGGGGGAATTCCCCCACCAAGTCCCCGATTTTATCTGTATTAATAGTTTTCCCCTACCCCCAAAACTACTATTCCCATTCCCAACCCCATATATATAGTTTTATCAAATTCGTTATTTGTTTTTATAGACGTTTTGGGTTCGTTAAAAAAGCAATTAGTTGTTTTCTATTTGACAAAACCACTGCATACCACTCACACCACCACTACTGACACTGCTGCTGATACAGTGCCACCACCTGCTGCCACTGCAACTGGCATTTCTGCTGATGCCAGAGCCCCACCGGCCACGAGCACCACCAGCCTGAGGGCCCCTGTTGGTGACAGGTGACCTGTCAGATACTAGAGCAGCCACTGATGGGGTGACATTGGCAACCAGTCTGCATGATTCTCCTTTTTTCCCCTCCCCTCCTGATCCATTGGTTCAGTGCCACTAGCATCAGGCCACAGGCAGAGGAACTGATGGTGATGGCACTGGACCTGTGAATGTCAGTAGTTGGGGGGACAGATACTTGCATGACAGCCCAGACCTGTCTTCACCCCTGACAAAATGCCCCAGTACGCACAGGAAGGGTTCTGTAGCAGTCTGAGCAACATTGGGTAGCAGCAGGAACGCATTGAAAACAGCGCGGAGCAGCAACTGCAACACCTGCAGGCCATTAGGGATGCTGGGCAGGGCTCATCCTGACAGATGGCCCGTGCAACAGAAAGGCAGTGCTGCCACCTCTCTGCAGCAACAGCCTCCAGAACAGTCGTGGACCAGAGCGAAAGCAATGTGATGAAGGCTATATAGTCAGGCGCTAAGACTGTATAAAGGACAATGCTCCTGACATTACAGCATAACCGAGACCAAGAGTCTGAAAGTTCATGTGCTGTCACCCCCATAGGCAGCCCCCGTTTGTCCAAATGCTCTGCGGCACGCACACATGCTTAGCAATCCAGCATGCTGAAATGCTCACATAAATGAGACTGCAGTACATGAGACACTCATTCTACAGGGAATGGGGGGTGGGAGGGTAGGGTGTTGGGGATCAGGGAGGCACGTGCAAGGGTGTTGGGGATAAGGCAGGTGGAAGCGCAAATGTGTTTGGGATAAGAGTGCGGGGCAGGCAAGGGTGTTGGGGATAAGGGAGGTGGGAGGACAAGGGTGTTGTTTGTCCTGCAAATAAAGTCACATATTAATATGAAATGAGGAGAGCACATTCATCTTTCAATGGGTGTGAAAGATGTACTATGTGTCTATTTATCATCCGTTGCTGCCTCCAACACAGTCACTGCGTGGTGGCAAGTGGTCCCCGGGATGAATGCCATCTCCTTCCTTCTAATGCACATATTGTGCAGCATGGCACACGTCACAAAATATGTCCCCACCTTGTCTGCCATGTACGTTAGGGTGCCTCCTGTCTGATGAAGTGACTAGGACAGGCCCATCAGCAAGCCAAAGGTATGCTCAATACAGTGCCTGGTCCTAATGTGTGCCTCATTAGATGCCACAACCTGAGCTGTCCATTAGTTCCAGACAGGTGTGATGAGCCACGAGTGCTGGGGATAGCTAGCCGGAGTCACCTACAAAGGCAATGGAGATAGGTGCGGTTGCAGACCATTCAGGCAGTGTAGTGATGGCATGATGTTCTAAATTTCAGGAAATGTACTTATGGCAACATGGAATTTTGCACCATTGGTCTCTGAGTCCCTACATTATGCCATGCCAAGGGGTGAGATGATTAATGTCATTTGGGCAATCTCACATTTCCAACATCACTGAGCCACCAGAGGTAACAGACACGCAGTAACTGGATTGCTAATGGGTATGTATCTGTGGATCGTCAAGACTAGGGTGTGCTGTGCTGTGCTCTCTGATAGTCTTGTGTACTTTGTATTGCAAACATGCACTTCTGAAATGGCATTCATGGGCTGCCTCAGAAGAACTGTGCCTTGTCCTGTCTGGGTATGGTTTCCCTATGCATTGTGATCCCTGTAGTTCAATCTTTGTACATTTGGGATTATGCACTTCTGTCATGCTCCAATGTCATGCAGGGCCCTGTCAGGTGGTGTGTTCCCTCTGTCCTTATCCTACTTGATCTCTCCTCTGCCTTCGACACGGTCAACCACACACCCTGCTTAACTGTCTCCGTGACAACCTGGGTATCACTGATCAGGCTCTGGCCTGGCTGACCTCTTTCCTCTCTGATCGACCCTCCCAGGTACAACTTGGGTCCTTCCTTTCATCGATCTCTCTCTGTGGTGTTCCCCGGGGGTCTAACCTCTCGCTCTAGCTTTTCAACCAATACCTCCCCTACTGCATTTCCATTTTCTGTTCAAACATCCAGTGCTATGCTGATGACACTCAACTCATTTTCAGGCTGCCCTCAGCCACCTCCTCCCTCTCACTCATTTCTGATTGCCTAATTGCCATTAAAAATTGGGGTACTGCCAACGATCTTTGTCTAAATGCCAACAAGACTGAGATCCTCCTCATCTGTACACCTTCACCAGCCTTTCCCCTTACTCTCTGGCCGGCCTCCCTTGGCCCTCCTCCTACCCCCACCTGCGAGGCCAAGAACCTCAGGGTCATCTTTGACTCCACACTTTCCTTCTCTGCACACATTTCTGACGTCTCTAAAAAGTCAAACTTCTTACTCCACCTCCTCAAAGGTATTCTGCCTTTCCTCTCCTTCCCCCAGAAGCTCACTGTCTCTCAAGCTCTGGTTCTCTCCAGGTTGGACTACTGTAACAGCCTCTTTCTAAATCTACCTGCCTCCACTCTCTGCCCTCTAAAACTAATCCAGAACAGGACTGTGAGACTTGTCCTTGGCCTCAAGCCCTGGGATCGTATCTCTCCAGCTCTGAAATCCCCTCATTGGTTCCCAGTGGATGCAAGGATCAAATTTAAAACCCTCTGCATTGTCCACAAGGCTTTCTGGGGCCTGGGTCCAAAATACCTTCAACTATCCCTTCGCAAATACCTCCCCTCTCAAGCCCTTCGCTCCTCTACCTCTAACTCCCACAGGGTCAGTCGTTTTTCAAAGAAACAAGCTGGGGGCAGATCTCTGTCTTCGGCTGGGGCCTCCCTTTGGAACAGCCTACCAGCCACCTTGAAGCTTGAGGAGAACCATCTCCGGTTCTGGAAGCACCTCAAGACTTTCCTCTTCGCTTCCGCCTTTGTCCCTCTTCTCCGCTGCTGACCTGTTTTTCTCTCTTGGCACTGTGCACCTGGACACCCTCTGTCCTTCGGGCCCAGGTACCTGCTCACCCTGCCTCCCTCCTGCACTGTCTCCGGGCCTCCCATTGCACTGGGTTCTGTATCTGTACCCATACAGCCCCCCACTCTTCCTCTGCACTTATCAGATATACCCTATCTGACTAATCTTGCACTTGCCACTTGCTGGATACACTACCACTTTTCATTGCCTGTATTTATTCATTTATTTAACTTATTATTTTCTCTCCTCTGTTCTGCACTTTTCACTTCTACCCCTTCCACACACTTTCCCCCTTTTCCCTTCTCCATGCACTTGCGCGTTCTTAATGTCACTGGGCCTAGTAAGATTGTTGTTTTTATTTTTTGTTCTCACTTGTTTCCCTCCCTTTGCTTGGTCGTGCTCTGAAACACTTGTGTACGAGCGCGATACTAGCATAGATGGGGCCACCTATCAATGCCATTAATGGTCACTTTTAATCACATGCATGAAGGATGAAGCACTTCAAGCATATGATTTAAAGTGACCACTACTGGCATAGATAGGTTGGGCAGCAGCTTAATATCTGTGATTTAAAGTAACCATTATAGGCATAGATAGGTTGTCCTATCTATGCCAGTAGTGGTCACTGCTTGACGTTTCTGTGGTGTTCGACATAGTTGATCACACTTCTCTTTTCTCTTTTCCTCGCAACGATGGGGTTCACAAACTCTGTACTCACTTGGTTCACCTACTACCTGTCAGGACCAGGCAGTCCAGATGGAAAGTTTCAGACAATCCACCACTCCGTCAACGTGGGGTCCCCTAAGACTTCAACGAGTTCATATCTAAAGTTAAGCCCAACCAAAGCCGAATTCATGATTCTCGTCGACCCTGCAGGTCAAAAAGTCTTCCAAATGTGGCTAGCCTGCTTGAATCTTGGGGTTTCACGCAGAAATTAGCCTCAAGTGTTAAAACGCTTTAATCGTTGACTGCAAACTCTCCCTTCAAATATGACATCACCAAAACGCCTCACGCGGCTTGAAACCAACTCACATTGCTGAACAAATTCAACACGCATGCCACCCTGGGAGCTTATGACAGCTACACAATCCTTGGTAGTATCAAACCTGGACAAATATGGGAGACACAGTCCTATCTGGCATGCCCACGACATCATTTCACAGCCACACTGATTGCCAGCATAAAAAAAGCAACAGCACACGTCCAATGTCCTGAGAGAGCTAAACTGGTCGTCACCAATACCAGCCCAGATCATCTTCAAGTCAGCGTGTAAAACATACAACTCAAGTGCTGCCATACCTATGGATATCAGCCTAAACCAGCACAGTTCCAGGTGCTGTAATATGGCAAGAGTGCAAACAAAAAAAAAAGTGGGAGACAGCCCTTCTCCTGTTGTGATCGCCTGCCCAAACTCATCTGCCGTCCTCATTTCCCCTGAAGCTCAGGAAAGAAATGAAGATCCTGCTGTTCCCGGAATTCCTCAAATGCTGTTCATCGCTGGTCTGGAAGGTCTGTTCTCACCCACTTTGCTGTCGGTATTACCCCCAAAAATAATTTTAAAAATGGCAAATGCTCGTTGGGTGCGCAATCCGCAGGGTTAAAAAAAAAACTAAGCCCATAATATTGAACAAGAGGAGTGGGGGTTGTGTGGGCATACCCCGCTCCATTAGTTCGGGATTATGGGCTGCAGGGGTTGCGAGGGTGTCCCACAAATATATTCAATTTATAGCAGGGGACATACAACCAAAATCCCAAAAGCTAGAGTTGCAAAATGCGAACAAGCGGGCTTCGCAATTTTGTAATTCAAGCTTTTGGAATTCGGCATCACAACGTAGATCCTTGCTGTCAGCCCTGCATGTGACCTGCCTGGCTCTGGGACATCCAGTGGGGTACCCAAAAAGAGTCCCCTGGTTATCCTATTTTGATCCCAATAATAAGGCAGGAAGTGTTACTGCAAACCAACTAAGGACACTGTCTCTTTAAAAGGCTGAACTCTCACACCGAGGATGTCAAAAATGCCTTGTAACATGTGTACTATGTCTCGCCTGTCTGTAAAACCTGATACTTGCACAATCTTTCAGCAGGCTGATACTAATTTTGGTATTGTTCCTTTAAGGCAGGGGTCCGCAGCCTTTGGCTTTCCAGATATTTTGGATTACAACCCCCATCATCCGTAACCAGCATAGTCAATAGCCAGATATCATGGAAATTGTAGTCTGAAAGGTTGCAGACCCCTGCTTTAAGGGAAGAAGGTCCTGAAAGCCCAGCAAAGCAAACAGTGTACAAGTAATTTTTATCCAACATTTACAGTCAGGTTTCACTCAGACATCAGGGGCACTAGGACGATGCCTATGTGATTCGCAGAAAGAGTGCATGCAGATACCAGAGGAGCACAGACTTGGTGCTTGAAAGCCGGTCCGGTTGGCAGTCAGCAGCACATTCTACCCACCCACAGTGCGAGCACATTTCATGAAGCTTTCCAAATTTCAAAAAGGCGTTGACTTAGCTCACCTTCAAAAGATATACTCATGGACCGCAATTACACAGTTCAGGGGGCACCCCACCGAAGGGAGTGACACATTCCAACATAGTAGCCCAGCCTCTTAAAGGCTTGGTCTGGTCCCCAGAGCTCAAAATCAGACCCAGTGAATTACCTTCAGCTGGCCAATCACAAATCCTCAACCATTTACCCTCACAGATGAAGAAGACCCTTACCGAAAGCCCAGCTAAAGAAGCGTTAATCAGGCAGTATGGGTGTTTGAAAAAGGGTCTGTTTTAGAGAAGGCTAGTGAAAGGGCAGGAGGATCTGTTTCCTCTCAGGAGGAGGAGAGACGCGTGTAACAGGAGGTCGAAAGAGGTGTATCTCAGGAAGTGGAGAGAGGTAAATATCAGGCGCGTGAGAGAGGAGAGCACCAGGAGGTGGAGTGGGGTGACTGTCAGTAGGGAGAGATACATGGATATTTGGAGGAGGAGAGAGGTGAATATGAATATCGTGAGGTTGAGAACATTGGATATCAAGAGAGGGAGAGAGGTGAATATCACGAGTTGGAGAGAGGGGACAATCAGAAGGTGGAGACAGGAGAATATCAAGGGAGGGAGAGAGGTGACTATGAAAAGGTGGAGAGAGGGGAAATCAGGAGGAGGAAAGAGAAGAATACCAGGCAGTTGGGAAAGGTTAACTTCAGAAGGGGAAGGAAGTGAATTACCCTAAGTCTTGCACCTTCTTACAAAAGCGCCCAGATACCTTCGGGTCAGGCTCGCAATATGAATAAATAAAACAAACAAACAATATCAAGAGGTGGAAGGCCGTAAACATTCAAAGGTGACAGGAGCTGAATACCACAAAGAACACAACGACACCCAAAAGAGTGAAGTGGTTGCAGGAGACAGGAGACCACTAGAGCGTGTTGCTTGTGTAAGGATAGGTGCCCAAAAGGGCGAAGAAAAAGGGAGAACTTCAGCGTTTGGCAGGAGGATGGTGCTCAAATGGATGAAGAATGTGAAGGAAACCAGAGCACAGAAGATCCTTCTACCCTGTTCCTCCCTTACCCCCCTCAAGCCTACTTCTGCAGGAGTCTGTCCTGATCAATTCTGGTTTCACCATCACCGTCTTGTGGACAATGCTGGATTTGACTTTTATGGACTTCATTCATTCACGGTGCGTCACCCTTTCTCAACTCTCATGCTCGACTTCCCTTGCATCTTGTACTCATGGTGGCCCTGAATCATGCTGTTCCCATCTTCATCTTGTTTCCTGGCTTGCAACATTACGTGTTACTACTGACTTCTGCAATTGTATTCACTCTCCCCTCTTGCTTCTCCAATCTTTGAATGCTAACTCTCTGTTCACTCCTCCTTTCCCTTCTTCCTTTTCCTATCGCCTCCCCTTACTTTCTTCTATGCACTTACTCTATCAGATTTGTCCCTGGACCTAGTATGATAGCAATCTCGTCTGTCTCCTCCCCCCTCCCCTTACTGGTTTTTTCCTCCCCAACCCCTCCAGCACTATCTGAAATGTCGTCACGCCTAGTATGATAGTCGCTTGTTTTGCTCCTCCCCTACCTTTCTGCACCCCTCTCCCTCACCTCTTGTTTTTCTCCAGCTCTACCAGAAATGTCGTCAGGCCTAGTACGGTTGTCGCCTGTCTGTTTCCATTTCCTTCCCACTCTCCCCCTCCCTTCCTTATCTATGTTTTAGCTCTTGCACTATCTGAAATGTCATCAGGCCGAGTACGATAGTTAATTTCACATCCTTACTGTTCATGGCCTGTAAGAATGTCATTGGGCCTCATTCCGAGTATGGCGGTAAGGGATAGCGGCCACTGGTAACGAGACCGGTGGCGGTAATCCCTTACCGCCATACTCCGAGTTCCCTCTGTGCCCTCGCCCTTAACGCCTGCTTTGAGCAGGTGTTAAAGTCGAGGGCGCAAAGGGGCCTCCAAGCCAATAACGGTGACCGTAATGAACGGTCACCGTTATTTGCATCTTCCCCATTCCCATTGAGCCCTATGGGGGCTCATTTGGGAATGGGGAAGAGCCTTGGTGAATGGGGAATTACCGCCCCGCCAACCTTGGAATGGGGTGGTGATTCCGCCATCCACCAAGGCGCTGCCGGTCCGGGTACGGCGTCAACCAAGGCGTTAATAGCGCCATTGGTTAGCGCCGTACTCGGAATGAGGCCCATTGTATTTTCGATTGTTCCCTCCCTTGCCTTGAAGCGCTTTGAAACACATTGTGTATAGGTGCTATATAAATAAACTATCATATCATATCATATCATATTCTCTTGCTTGTGTTTGAAGAGGTGCCGAAAGGGATCAAGAAGAGGGGACCTGTAATCAAGAACAGGAAACCGCGAGTCATGACAGGTGGTTTAGAAAGTACAAGGATTTGGAAGAGAAAGAGCAAGAGTTAGTACAAAGTTTAATAAAAGAAATGGACAGCTCTAGCACCAACATGAGATTAAGAGAAGAAGAGGTGGCGGACAAGGAGATGATTCGGCAAATTGAATAGTGCATCACCAAACCAAGAAAAGTAATAAGAACAAGGGGATGAAAGGCTGCAGGAGAATGATAGGGGGAGGACAGAGGGAGTACATTTCTCTGGCTGGAATCTGGGGCATAACAAGTTGGGGGCGCGAGGCTGAGTAGATGGTCACCATCTCCACCTGCCTACATCTTCCAGCCTACAGCCAGAGCTCTAGGAGTTTTCACATTCACAACATCAGCACTGCACCATTATTTGGTTCATAGTGAATAAGTCGAATTCAAAAAAGTCGAATGCAAAAATGTCGATTTTTTTTTTTTTGGAATGTGTTTTTAAAAAAATATATTTTTGTAATGGGGGGTTCCCCCCTATCCTCCTGTTTATTTTTACTAGCTAAAGCCAAAAAAACATACAAATAAAAAAAACACATTAACATTTTTTTTTCAACATTTTTTTTTTCCGACATTTTGGGATTTGACTTTTTGCATTCGACATTATGACTGGCTACCTCATTATTTCCCTGATCTGGCAACCCCAGTACGACTGACCCACATGCTAAAGCCTCAAGGACACAACATACTCAGTCCAAGAGGAACACAAAACAGGACACATGAAACCCAAAAGCCAAGTCTGAGAGAGAGTTTGACAGTGGAGAGGGAAACAAGGTGTGGGAAACTCAGAGACTGTAATAGTATGGCTGCTTCTCTCTCCATGGAAGATAACCAGGGAGAAACTCAGTGTTGGAGTGAAGCCTTTGAGACTTAAAGTTATCTCAGATGTTCTATTTGATTGTAACCTTCAGAGTAATCCTGCCAATTTAGTTGAACTTTATGCCATCACCATTTGATATTTTGTCCAGCCCTTGTTACGCTCACCTGGTATCCACAGGGACGCCACCCAGCCGGGTTACTCGCTGGTATGCTTCTCAGCTTTGCCCTGATGTGGTCTGCGGGGAAGGTTCTGCCTGAAAATACAGGACTGTTTTCAAGACTGACCGACTGGGGTAAGTATCCTCCCTCCACCTCCGTATGATTTCAGTTCCTCTGGCGCCCTCTCCTCACCTTGTGGTAGAATTAGGCGTGCTCTCCGTCCTGCCTTCTTTGCAGGGGCGCGCTGTCTTTCATGGGCGAGTGCGGTCCAGTTACTTCACTGACGCCGGCCCGTTTGATATTGTTCAGGTAGGTCTTATTGCTGTTCTTTAGTTTTGTTGCTATCCTGCATGCCTTTCTTTGTTTAAAATGTCTCTTTTTTCTCCCTTAGGTGTGCGGAGCTTCAGCGCGGCGAACTGGCTTGGTTGAGCCCCGCTGGTAAATGATGGCGCATTAAGAGCGCTATGATGCGGTAAGTAAGCGCTATGCGCAGCGCTGCAAAGTCTTGCCTTTGCTAACCTGTGTTTTCCTACCTTGTAGGTCGCGGTGTTCTTCAAAGCAAGTGGAATGTCAGGAGTGGTGCCAGCCGAGAGGCGACCAGCCAGGTAAGCCTTTTGAACAGTTCGTAATTTGTAAATGTCTCACTGCTTTCTTTAATGTTGCCTATATCTTCCTCTTTCAGGTCGTTCTGTCCGGGAGGCGTGCAGATTCGAGGAAGCTGTTCTCAGTAGCTGCAAGTGTTTAAAGATGAAGACTGCAGGTAAGATGCTGCTGCTAATGATGTTCCTTTTGTCTCCTTGCAGGTTCTGCTTCTCTGAGGTTCGAGGAAATAGCTGGACACGGTGAGCGTCACGTTGCAAGCTGCAAAGTAACGCGAAGCATGTTGTCTTGCTCGAGTGTGGTCTAAATAGCCCCAACAAAATAGTCCAGGTAAAGTAGTCCCTAGGCTGCCACACCCAAAACACTAGACCGCATAGCTTGGTTCTTAGGAACCAAGCTATGTGGATGCCTCCATGTTGGCTTACAATACAATAAAGTAGTTCCCAAGCACATTGTTTTTCATGGTGTATGAGCCTGGCGCAGAGGCGCCAGGACTGGCCCCATGAGGGCTTTTGAAGAGGATGCCAGGCTCTAGAGGCCCAAGTCCTGACTCCACCTGGCCAATGGGTTTGCCAGAGGAGGTTTTGGCCGAGGGTCGTGACAGCACTCCCCCCTAAGGCCCCTCTCATGGTGTTCCTTCTGTCTGGCCCAGGTTTGGTTGGGAAGTTCTGGTGGAATTTCCTGATTAGACGTGGTGGGTGGATATTCTCACTGGGCTCCCAGGATCTATCTTGTGGTCCAAATCCTTTCCAATCGACGAGATAATATAGATTGGTCCTAGAGTATTTAGAGTCCAAGATATCTTTGACTTCGAATTCTGGTTCTCTGTCAACAAATATGGGTTTAGGTGGTGTTCGAATCCGTGTGCCGGGTTGCATTGGTTTCAGGAGGGACACATGGAATACCAGGTGGATGTGTAGATTAGGTGGTAAATCCAGTTTCACGGCTGCTGGGTTGATAATTGCCTTAATGGTATAGGGTCCTAAGAATCTGGGATGAAAGTTCCGGGTTCCCTTGATGGGTACGAATTTAGCGGCTAACCAAACGTTGTCTCCTACTTGATAATCAGGGGCCTTTTTCCGGTGTTGGTCGGCAAATCTCTTTTGTTTTTCTTTGGCATGAATAAGGGGTTCCTTTGCCCTTTTGAAAGCCTGAGTAATGGTTGTGTGTAGAATCTTTACCGCTGGCATTTCCATGCTGGCTGGAAGGTCTAGTTCAGAGGTACGTGGATGTCTGCCATAAAGGGTACAGAAGGGCGTTTGTCTCGTGCTTGAATGCAAAGAATTGTTATATGCATATTCGGCTATCCATAGTAGGTCTTTCCAATTCCTTTGTTCGTAGTGCAGCATGCACCGTAAATATTGCTCTAGTGTGTGATTGGTTCTCTCGGTTTGGCCGTCCGTTTGGGGATGGTGACTGGTAGATAGCCGAACGTCGATCTGCACCATTGCACAACATTTTTTCCAGAAGTTTGAAACAAACTGGCTGCCTCGATCAGAGACAAGAACCGAAGGGAAGCCATGTAGCTTAACCACGCCCTCCAGGAACACTTTTGTTAAAGTGGCTGCGTCTCGGAGGCCTTTGAGAGGAAAAAAAATGGGCCATCTTCGAGAATAAGTCCACAACTACAAGGATGGTGTTGAACCCTTGACTTGGAGGTAGATCAGTGATGAAGTCAAGGGAAAGAGTGTGCCATGGAACTGGAGGAATGTCCAATGGTTGTAGGAGACCAAATGTTTTTTGTTTCTGTGATTTATTTTGTGTGCAGACACCGCAGGACTTTACTGAATGATGTCCTTACGCCAGGTAGGCCACCAAAAGTTCTCTTTCACCTTAGCTAGGGTTTTGGCGATCCCAGGATGCCCTTCGATCAGTGAATCGTGATAGTTTGAAATAATATGCTGTTGTAATTCCTTCTTGGGTACATATAGGCGATCCCTAAAAAGGGTAGATGGTCCTTGATGGTATATTGTTCTCCTTGAGTTTGCCATGCGAGGTAGGCATCAGGATTCATTGTCCGTTGGATTTATTTTCATAGTTCTGCTTGTGTTAAGGCTGTCGTGATACCCAACAGTTTGTTTTCAGGTATAATAGGTACTGGGTCTGGAATTGTATATACTATTTCATCTATGCCGATGCGAGATAAGGCATCAGCCTTTCCATTTCTGACTCCTGGTCAAAATGTGATTACATAATCATATTCGGCGAAGAAAAGGGCCCACCGTAATTGCCGCAAGGACTGGGCCTTGGCTGTTTTGAGATATTGCAGGTTTCGGTGGTCTGTGATGACTGTAATGATGTGTCTGGCCTCCAGAAGTTAGTGCCTCCAGGCTTTAAAGGCGGATTTCATAGTCAGGAGTTCCTTCTCCGTGATGGCATAATTAATCTCTGGAGGTGAGAACTTTTTCGACCAGAAGGCCACAGGATGTAGCTGGCTGGTTTCTGGTTCTCTCTGTGAAAGGAAAGCCCCCATTGCGAGACTGGACGTTTCAGTTTCAATGACATAAGGGAGGTCTGGACGAGGATGTCACAGGATTGGAGCGGAGCGGAGGTAAACCTTTGTTTAAGTTCCTGAAAGGCTTCTTCTGCTTCTTCGGTCCAAGCAAACTTTTTATTGTTTTTTCGTAATAGTACTGTGATTGGGTGCACAACCTGAGAGAAGTCTGGGATGAACCGGCGGTAGAAGTTTGCAAAGCCCAGCATGCTTTGTACCCCTTTCAGAGACGTCGGTGAAGGCCATTTCAGAATGGCATCTACCTTGTGCACGTCCATTCTGATGCCTCCTGGAGTAAGGATAAAACCAAGAAATTCTACTTCAGTGACGTGAAAAAAGCATTTTTCAAGCTTTGCAAACAAGCGATGTTGACGGAGCTTGGTGAGGACTGAACAAACGTGCCTGACATGATCTTGTTCCGAGGCTGAGTATACTAGGATTTCGTCTATGTACACTAAGACGCACACATCAATTAACTCCCTTAAGACGTCATTCATGAAATATTGGAATGCCGCAGGAGCGTTGCATAACCCTAAGGGCATGACTTGATATTCAAACAAGCTGTACTTAGTACGGAAGGCGATTTTCCATTCATCTCCTTTTCTGACTCAGACCAGGTGGTACGCTCCTCGAAGGTCCAATTTGGTATAAATCTGGGCATCTTTAACTTGATCTAGCATCTCAGTGATAAGTGGCAAGGGGTAGCGGTTCTTCACGGTGATCTGGTTCAATGCCTGGTAGTCAATACAGGTTCTCAAGTCTCCTTCCTTTTTTGGTACGAAGTACAAAGGACTGGCTGCAGGGGACTTCAAAGGACGGATACATCCGTTTGCAAGGTACTGGTCTAAATAGTATTTCAAATGAAGGTTTTCTGGTTCTGTGAGAGCGTAGATCCTGCCGCAAGGGATTTGTGCACCAGGAACAAGGTTGATCTGACAGTCATAGGGCCTGTGTGGCGGCAATGTATTGGCTTGGTCCTTTCGGAAAACATCCTGGAAATCATGGTATTCACTTGGCAAGGTATTAGTTGCTCCTAGGGTTGATACTGTTGCTCCGGGAGTCATGGGGATACAGACGTCGGGTTTCTCCTCTTGGTAATAGCAGGCAGGGGAGTAGTTACCGGGGAAGGTTAATTTTCGTGCCCGACAGTCTATCAAAGGGTTGTGAGCAACCACCCATGGCATCCCAAGTATTAGCCTGAACTGAGGTACCTTGATGAGATCGAATGAAATAGACTCCCGATGTCCGTCCTGGCACAGCAAGGTTACCCTGGCTGTGCACTGGGTTACTGGTCCGGAAGTGATTTCTGTCCCATCCACAGTGGTTACCTTGTCCATAGTTGGCTTAGAACACAAAGGAAGCCCCATCTCTGCTGCCAGTTCTTGATCAATATAATTTCCAACTGCTCCGCTATCGATGTACGCTTCAACGGCATGCATTCTTGATGACTGTTGGTGGTTAATTAAGATCACTGGTATTGCAAAGTGCGAGGTCAGCAACTCTTCTCACTCGACAAACTGACTTCTACGTTTGTCGAGCTTGGTAGTTTTGCGAATCCTTAGGTTCATCCTTCTCTGTGGCCCGACTGTTCTTCTTGGGGGTTTTACTGGACAGTCCTTCAGGAAATGTCCTGGTTTCCCACAATACAAACAAAGCTGTTGTTGTCTTCTTTTGTCCCGCTCTTGTTTTGTTAATGGAGGCCGTATCCCTCCAATGTGCATGGGTTCTACAGCATTTTCAGGTACACGGGATGTGTTTTCCCTTGGTCGAACATACACGGTCCGAGGGTCCGTTTTAGACCGGTCTGCCTTTCGGTCCTGCAACCGGTGGTCTAGCTGCACGACCAGATTTATGAATTCTGCACAGTCTCTGGGTGGATCAACCACCTGGGCTAAGACGTCCTTTAATTCGCCTCGTAAGCCTCATTGGAATAACGTGGTTCTTTTGTTTTCTGGCCACCTAGCTTCGGCAACCAGTCTGTTGAAGGTAGCAATGTACGTTAACAAGTCCTGATTCCCCTGTCGGAAGGACAAGAGTTCATTGTCTACTGCTTGTTTCTGGGTATGGCGAGCAAAACGTTTTTCCATTTCTCTCTGGAACCCCCCAAAGTCATGTAATAGAGGATCGTCATGGGTTACCACCGGCACCGACCAATCTGCTGCACTACCACTCAGGTATGATAAGACAAAAGCTACCCGTATTGGTTGTCTGGAAATGCTCCAGGCCTACAAAGAAAATGAAGGCAGCACTGAGTGATGAATGCTGCATACTTCCGTGGGTCACCTGAGAACCTTTCTGGTGGTGCCAGGGGCACTGTTCCAGGTAACGTGATCTGTACCGGAGTGGGTGGTATGGCGGGGTTTTGCATTGTTGGATTGCGTCCCGGTAGAGGCGCCTGTCCTGCCTGTGATTGCAAGTATTGCCTGCTAATCTCTTCAGTGTGTTCTTTGGTCACTATTAGGTCTCTCCGGAGGGCATTAGTCTCTTGTCGGGCAGAATGAACCTCAGCACGAAGCTCTCCTAGTAATTGGGCCAATTGGTCCATTTCTGATGTCTCCATGGCGCCCAGGTGGATTTGTTATGGTAGTGCTTCGCGTTCTGTTACGCTCACCTGGTATCCACAGGGACGCCACCCAGCCGGGTTACTCGCTGGTATGCTTTTCAGCTTTGCCTTGATGTGGTCTGCGGGGAAGGTTCTGCCTGAAAATACAGGAGGACTGTGTTCAAGAATGACCGACTGGGGTAAGTATCCTCCCTCCACCCCCGTATAATTTCAGTCCCTCTGGTGCCCTCTCCTCGCCTTGTGGTAGAATTAGGAGTGCTCTCCGTCCTGCCTTCTTTGCAGGGGTGCGTTGTCTTTCATGGGCGAGTGCGGTCCAGTTACTTCACTGACGCCGGCCCGTTTGATATTGTTCAGGTAGGTCTTATTGCTGTTCTTTAGTTTTGTTGCTATCCTGCATGCCTTTCTTTGTTTAAAATGTCTCTTTTTTCTCCCTTGATATGATATGATATGGCATTTGTAACGCGCCTATACACAAGTGTTTCAAGGCGCGACGATGTGGTCTGCGGGGAAGGTTCTGCCTGAAAATACAGGTATGCGGAGCTTCGGCGCGGGGAACTGGCTTGGTTGAGCCGTGCTGGTAAATGATGTCGCATTAAGAGCGCTATGATGCGGTAAGTAAGCGCTATGTGCAGCGCTGCAAAGTCTTGCCTTTGCTAACCTGTGTTTTCCTTCCTTTTAGGTCGCAGTGTTCTTCAGCGCGAGTGAAATGTCCGGAGTGGTGCCAGCCGAGAGGCGACTAGCCAGGTAAGCCTTTTGAGCAGTTCATAATTTGTAAATGTCTCTACTGCTTTCTTTAATTCTGCCTCTTTCTTCCTCTTTCAGGTTGTTCTGTCTGGGAGGCGTGCAGATTCGAGGAAGCTGTTCTCAGTAGCTGCGAGTGTTTAAAGATGAAGACTGCAGGTAAGATGCTGCTGCTAATGATGTTCCTTTTGTCTCCTTGCAGGTTCTGCTTCTCCGAGGTTCGAGGGAATAGCTGGACACGGTGAGCGTCAGGTTGCAAGCTGCAAAGGAACGCGAAGCGTGTTGTCTTGCTCGGGTGTGGTTTAAATAGCCCCAACAAAATAGTCCAGGTAAAGTAGTCCCTAGGCTGCCACACCCAAAACACTAGACCGCATAGCTTGGTTGTTAGGAACCAAGCTATGTGGATGCCTCCATGTTGGCTGACAATGCAATAAAGCAGCTCCCAAGCACATTGTTTTTCATGGTGTATGAGCCTGGCGCCATAGGTGCCAGGACTGGCCCCATGAGGGCTTTTAAAGAGGATGCCAGGCTCTAGAGGCCCGAGTCCTGACTCCACCTTGCCAATGGGTTTGCCAGAGGGGGTTTTGGGCGAGGTTCGTGACAGCCCTGTAGCGAACCCAGAATAACATCCAGTTAAACTAACGCTTCTACGTGTACCTGGTCCTTTGATGCCTGCAATGTATGATTCACCTTGAGGGCCCTTACTTTCTACACTAAAGTATTCTTACCAGCCACTGCAGTGAAGATCTGTGTTTTAAGGTGAAGTGTTCTTACTGTGGGCTGGGTTGAACGAATCTACACCTCACTATGTCAATGAGACAGAAAGGTACTTTTAAATCTGCACTGCTGTATCTCCCCCAGTGATAGAATTGAAAACCATTGTGTACCACCTTGCAGTGACCTTACCAGATAATGGATTGGAAGCCTTTCTGTCTTATATTAAAGTGTGCTTCTCAGTGACAGAATTGCTGGTACTCACATCCAACGCTTCAAAGATGTTACTAGTGACGAACCCGAAGGCCCTTGTATCGTGCATTGGAGTTTTCTTACTAGTGATTAGATATAATGCCTCTTGTGGTTTACACAACAGTGCTCTTAACAGTGTTTGAAACAGGGCCTCTTTTGTCCCACACCTCAGTGTTCTTTTTATTGATTGGGCCCGAAGGTCCTTATGTTCTGTACCACAGTGTTATAACTAATGACTGTATCGACGACCCTTGTATCATACACAGCAGGGTTCAATGGACTGAATTGAAAGCTCTTGTTGTGTACACCTCAATGTTTGCACCGCTCACTGGAAATAAGGCATGTGTGTGTTCTACACTGATGACGGGTTCTTACTATTGGTTGAAGAAACCTAGCCAGAAGGTCTTTGTGTGCTAAACTTTAGAGTGTTTTCTAGCGATTTGATTGAAGGCCCTTGTAGTCAACATCCCAGTTTCCTTACTTGTGAATGATGGGTGATGAGTCATTGTTGCCCTGTTTTTCAATGTGTATGCTGGTGAATGTTCTAAAATTTTCTTTTGGCCTCTGCATCAGTGTGCCTACTAGTTGTTTAGATTTTGGCCCAATGTCAGTGTTCCTCCAGGACATCGGACCCAAAGATCTTGTAGTGTTTGTTTCAATGTTCACGCTGGTGAGTGGACTAGAAGACTGTGTGTGATCAATGTTCACGCTGGTGAGTGGACTAGAAGACTGTGTGTGATCAATGTTCACGCTGGTGAGTGGACTAGAAGACCATGTGTGATCAATGTTCTTGCTGGTGAGTGTACTAGAGGACTGTGTGTGATCAATGTTCATGCTGGTGAATGGACTAGAAGACTGTGTGTGATACTCTTAGATTTTCATACTGGACATTGGATTAGGAATCACTTTTAGCTCAAGGTTTAACGTTCTCACAGGAATGTTTTGCTTATTGTTCTTGTTAAACATTGTCCTTTTGTAATGATCTTTATACCACTCAGACGCGCCATGCTCCGTTCAGTGCTTCACTTACCTATGTTTAGCTCTTGGCCAAAGAGTGTTTTCTCTCCCAGGGCACTGCAGTTCCACCTGCTGTGCTGAAACTGGTGCTGGCACTCCTCTGTTCCTATTCGGGCACCTGTGCCAATGGCCACCATGGCATCTGGGCGAATCTGGCAGAAAGCCCGCTGGCGTGGGGCCAGGCCTGCCATCTTACTACATATAATACTGGCCCCAAGAGCGAGTACTGAGGAAACACACCTACAAAATAGAAGAAGATGTTATTTAGAACAGAGGCTAAAGTGCACAATGCTTACCCGCCTATAACCTATAAAGAGGTTGCCAAGCTGAAAGTCTCGCTGAGTGTCATATCTACATCTCATGACAGCTTCCGGTACCCACCTGATATGCAATGCCCTGCTTCTGACATCCAATTCCCTTCGCATGATATGCCATACAGTGCAGTTTGCCATGCCCCTGTCATGCAAAACAATGTCTGCTGCTGGCTGACACACAATGGCAAGTACATGACGCCCCAAGCTCAAATCCTGCATTCCCATTCCAATTTCTCCTGAACTCCCATGCTTCTGCCATGCAATGTTCTGCTCCAAACATCAAATGCCATGCTCCTGACATCCCTTGTCCTGCTCCTGACATCTCATGTTCTATTCCAGCGTGTATTGTCCTGCAACTGACATCCCATGCTCCTACCATGAAATTACCTGCTCCCCTGACATTCCATGCCCTCCTCTACCCAATTCATGCCATGTTATGTAACTGATCTCCATGCAAATTATTAGCTGCATTAGCCACTTTGAAAAAGTGATTTTCCTGAATACACCCAATAGCAACCATCAGAATCCAATCCACTTCTGTTGCTAGGTCTGGAAAAGATCCAGGGCTATGCTAATGTCTGGACTGTCGTGACTCGGGCTAGCTTGCCTTTTGGTTGTAGCCCCTGAGCTTCTATCCGGGGCTACAACCAAAAGACTCGGGGCTACAGCCCCACCAGAACCCCCCTAGCGACGCCTCTGAACCCATCCCTAAATATCATTATGAGGTATTCAGCATGTAATAAAGAATAATACACAGGATGCTTCAATCCATACTATTTGCCAAGTAGCACCTTACAATCCTACTGCTATCTCGATAGAAGTTGATGGTAATCCAAAGTGGCAATAAAGAATAAGAAAATGCCAATTAGAGCAAAGAAACACAGTACCGAAAAGGGAAGAATTAGAGCTATCCTATAGGGTCTACTCCATAAGGACTTGTGTGTGTCCCCACCCCTTCCTCTTGACTAACTGGTTATTAATACTCAGAGTAACATTGGTTTCATGGAGCTACATGTCAGGCTGTCAAACCACCTCATGTTGAGTAGTGGCCCATCCATCCATCCATCCATCCATCCATCCATCCATCCATCCATCCATCCATCCATCCATCCATCCATCCATCCATCCATCCATCCATCCATCCATCCATCCATCCATCCATCCATCCATCCATCCATCCATCCATCCATCCATCCATCCATCCATCCATCCATCCATCCATCCATCCATCCATCCATCCATCCATCCCCTGCTGCCAGCGCACGGATGTCATAAGGTAGCCAGCATGTGGCAGTCAGGTATTTACATGCTTCATAGCACAACTGCACAAATGTGTCTGCCCACCTGTTTCACTTTGACTTAGGTGTGAGACCTTGTGAACATTACTCAGGGCTCCTCAGGTACGATCTGCTCATCACTCTTTCTAATGCAATTGATACCCACGTGATATTGATGGGAAGATCCAGATCAAATAGTAGTATGACACTTTATCTGTGTGACAGGGCATGAAGGGAGATAGGTCGCATCCAACATTCATTTCATGAGTGGACTGCTATGGGTTCTCTGTGAAGTGTTATGTTGCAACTGTGTAACCTCAAATTTTAAGCCATTGGCCCTCATTTCGGGGGATTGTTTGCAATTCGGCGGTAAAACTGGTGAATTACCACCAAACTCAATTCCTGTTAACCCACTTGGTTCCCTGGATTTGCCATGGGATTACATGTGGTGGTTATTTCCCATGTTGCTGGATGTAAATCCTCAACTTCACCTCCAATGATATAATTAGGTGGTGCGGGAAAAACTGCGGTAATTCCGTTACCGTCACATAAATGGCAGTAACAAATGACCACCACTTTTTCCCTGGACCACCGAAATTGTAATGAGGCCCATTCTATTAACTTGTAAACAGATCGCCCCTTAACTCTTTTTCTGAGACTACCCTGTCCATACCCAATTCCCAAGTTATTGCTGGTGTTATCAGTGTAGATTAATACAGTTCCAAGTTTGTTATAATAATAACAAAACATTTTGATTGCACAAATTAAAAGATAATGCAGAATCGAATCTTAAATTCATATTTAAACTAACAGTAGGTACCTCAATGTTCGTAAAAACAGTTTGGCTTGATGAGGACGTGAAAGACTATTACTACTGTTCTCAGTCCTCATGGACTAGCAAACATCAATGAACTTATTACAAAATTACTCCAGCATACTATATCCAAAACTATAACTATTATCACGCCGCAAGCCATCATTAAAACCTGTTTTGGGGCATAACCTGCCACCACATCTTGGATTTATTCTTCCATATTCTACCAAAAAGGAGGTGACTCCAAATGTGATGACACAAGAATTCTTATCTTTAGCCAATAATAGTCCCCAATAACCCATTCCACTTGAAACTGGGATTCTATGAGAAGGACTGAGCCTGGTCCTGCTGGGACTAGCATGACAACGATAAAGAAACAAGAGATTAGTATTTTCAAGATGTTCTATCACAAGAACAAGTACAATCCCAAGAGTTTAACACCACCAGCCATCTCCCAACAATTGGTTTTAAAACAAAGCACATCCACCCTATTCAGAATGTCACGTGCAGCGAGCACATGTCAGAATCTGGCATCAGCTCCAGATCAGCAACCTCTGTCCAACTTCAGAGAGTAATAGAGGCACTTAAAGGCAGAATTATACGATTTTTCGTAAGTGTATTCTCGACCAGCTGAAGTGCAGTGATGTTTGTGTGGCCCCAGATTACACCACCAAAAACATCTTTCCTCCTGAGAAGCGCCCTCTAAGATCCGTAAGAATCCTCACTGCATGCAAACGAGTGCCATTCATGTTGAAGCCACCTCTGACCACTGCCAGGGGTTTCCTCTTTGTTTCTAAACACTTGCAGTTGAATTTCCTCTACTTGGACCCTGAAGCACCACTCCCATTAGCTACCCCACCACATCCCCACCACATCGTCTCCCTATAATTGTGGCAGGCCCTGTTATTACCGCCTCGGTTTTGGAAAATGCCTACATAACTCCCTAGATTAGCTATGCTTCACTATTTCACTAAGAATACGCTAAAGCTACTATTTGTCTACAGCACTCCTGATTCTGGGAATGCGGTCATCAGGATTTGTATTGGCCAACATATCACACACCCGTTTTAGAGGCTACAGCATGTGTCATGTGGGGTGAAGGGCCCCGTTGAAGAAAATAAGTCAGAGTGACAACAACAGGGTTCTGATCATTCTCGAGCCTTCCATCCACCATGATATCTCAAGTTAGTGCACAGTCACCAACCATCGTAAACATGGTAGTCGATAACACTGTGACTCAGGGAGCCTGGTATGTGTGTGCTGGTGGGCATTCTGAATCAATACGTTCATTCAGGGCCCTGGCATCATAATCGTCAGCTAGTTCTTCCTGACAGACACCCACCCTTGTGTTCTCCTTAATGACTGTGACCATAGGCGGTATCCCTCTGGCCGTATCCTGGACTGATATCTCTGAAACGGTGGATTCCTATTGAAGGACACCATTAAAATCTCCCAGGACCTCAATAACGCTTCACCTAGTACCGTCAGTGGCTGAGTCCACAGCTCAAGTACGCAAATGGCACACTGCAGAGCCACCAAAGATCATCAGTGCTCCAGGTGGCGCCATAATCTCAGTCCCAGAGGTGGAAATTAGATTGAACGCAATGTGGCTGGAAATAAAGGGGAGTGGATTCCATAGCCGCCTGCTGCCCTTATCCCTCCAAGGGAGCAGTGCCGGCCTTAGTGCCAGCAGCACCCCAGGCAGAAAATGAACAATCCGACCCCCCTCCCGCTGTGGGGGGTGGGGAGGGGAGAGTGCCAAATGTCTCTTTTTGTGCTGGGAGAAATTTCATTTTAAAATGAAATCCACTCGCAGGAGCCGGTGGATTTAACAACAATAGCGACACCCTATTAGGATGATTATCGACCCAGTCCTGCGCCGGAACAGTGTGGTAATTATCTCAATAGGGTGCCAGCACCCCACTGTTGTTAAATGCGCCCGCTCCTGCGAGAGCATTTAATTTCAAAATAACACTTCTTCAACCACGCCAGTTCGGGGTAGCCCTTGAAAGGTTCCCCGAGCTGGCGCACTGGGGGCTAATATTGCCCCGGGCGGTCGCCCTGACTGCCCTGCCCTAAGGCCAGCTCTGCCAGGGAGCATGCAGGGCACACCAGGATCTCCTACGAAAAGGCCACTACTAGATAAGGGTATGGTGAGGGAGTCTCCAGTAAGGGTCCCAACCCTAACCAGATCCAGCCTATCAGGAGGACAGTTTAAGGATCCTTTACAGTCTCAGAAACCTGATTCCTCTGATTACTACAAAACTCTTTCGGCCACCCCCGAAGAAACATAACAATTTGTTTGCTTCCCAGCTCCATTTCTGTCCCCTGGTTTGATCCTGCTTGTGGGAGATGCTGAGGGTCGGCCCTATTGTAAATGTCTAGGTTAGAAGAAGCATAATGGCAAGAAACCGGTTCCATAATTCCTGCTCAATGTACCCTCTCTTTCCAGTAAATAACTCGCCACTATGTGGATGCAAACAAATAACGCTATGCAGTCACCCATGGGTATCTTCCTTCTATGCCACAACTACTAAACCCTCCTTGTAGGGGGTTCTCATCACCCTGGAGTATTGGCTCCATATTTCTATTGTGATTGGCATTTTGCCTTGGTGACCCCTTCTCTGCTCTCGAAACACACATTGTGTTCCACCTCCCACACAAACGCCACACGCATTTCGCCACCTGACAGTGATGAGTCAGTTGGGCAAGCAAGAAAAGGTTATGACCAATTGTCATCGTATGCTCAGGTAATCGTCGGGCTGTCTTACTATCATCACCCTCGGTTTGTAGTGTAGGTGTCTGTAATAGAGAGGGCCAGACTGAAAAGTGTGACAAAGTCAGTGTGCCCACTCCAGCCACCGCAGACTAGAGAACTCTGGGGGGCAGAGGGAGCCACACGCTCCGTGATACAACTGTTGCAGGCTGTAAATGGAGGATCACCCAACGCTCCTTCACTCGTTCCAATGCAGGCCAGAAAGGGCACAGCTGACGTCTGTAGATAGTCGATGGAAAATCCACAGTCAAGTTAGAAAGCTCAGATGCATCCACACAGACATTTGGACACAGATAGTTTCCCACAAACGTCCCAAGCAGTTCACTGGGTAAGGCACTAGCCACAGCACTTTTGCCTGACTCTAAGATGGTGGGCAAATGACCAAAATCAATAGAAAATGTCCTGCACCTAGAAACATAGAAGGGGGGATTTATCCACCTGGGTAGTAGGTGGGAACAAGGGGACATGGCCTATCAGGGTAGGGACGAACCAGCAAGGACATGGGCCACCAATTAGAGTGTTTATTGCCCCAATCGCCCTATTAACCACTGTACAAAAGGCAGCTAGTTTCCACTAGCTTGACGAGGCAGATCATTTAGAAAAAGAGAGCAAGGGAAAGGTTGGAGTTGGATGAGAGTAATCAAGAGGAGCACAGAGAGGCCCAAAGTAGAGAACCACCGATGGCCTAACCAATGAGGGCCAAAGTGCATGGGAGAGGTAGCCAAGGGGAAGGTGGCGAGATCAGTGGGGCCAGGCAGGGCTGGAGTGAACCCAGGTCAAAGGGGCCACGCAAGTGGCAAGATAAATAGAGCTGGGTCTAAAAGACTGGTATGACTCAAAAACTACAGACCTAAAGAGTCACCCAGGGGAAGTGCCAGGGACCAAGAAGGACCCCAGTGATCTAGTACTCAGGTGTAGAATCAAGGCCAAGACAGAGGGCCTGTTAAGGACCTATGAACAGAAGCTGGCAGGAACCAAACCAAAAGTACCAGTAAGGTTGCTGTGCAAGTCAGGGGAACTACATGTACTAAATGTAGCAGGGCAAGCAATATCCCAAAGACCCAGTGTGGTGTAAACAGTGGGTTTTGTTGTACAGAAAATATTCAGACTCATAATAGTTCTCCCAATCCCTCTCTGTTATCCTTACTGTTTGTGTGTCAGAATGTGTAGGATGTTGGACCTCAAGACTATGTGGTAGAGGAATCATTTTGTGTTACATTGCAGTTCCCTGTTGCTCAGTGAGTTTGCTATGTGTGATATTCCTCAAGGTGTGCAACCGCCATGCGTGTGTAAATAAACTGTGTCGAGAATTCAAAATCTCAGACTCTGGTTGTTCTGTTGCTCCCTGTTTGTGACAGTATCAAATGAAATTGGCACCAGGCCCAGGCAAACACCAACATTGGTAGTCATTCGGCACTCCAAGGAGGCAACCTTTTCCTGAAGCACTAGAATACTACTCAAAGCTTTGCCCAGAGACTCATCTGGGAGCTTGATGACTGCATGCATGAAGCGGTGCTGATCGACACAAATTCCCAAGCTTTTGAAATAACTACCATGATCACCCCACCCATGCCCATAACACTACTGGAAGGCTTCGAAAATCAAGCAATGCCCCCATCTAAAATGAATGCCACTGGGGCCTACCCAGAGCCCATATTACATAGGATATCATAGATCAGTGGGTTACGTGTTAGCTGCTGAGATCTGAGTGGGTCTCCTGTTGTTTCTACAACAATAATTACTCCGAAGTAATTGCTTCAAAATCACTTCGAAAAAATACATGTAGTTGTGGGTTAAGCGGAAAAAAGGGGTGTGGAGGGGGTTGCTGTAGGGGTAACAGTGAAGGGGAAGGGGAGGATGGCGGCACCCCCCCAAAAATGAAAAAAATCAAAGTGAAGTTTCAAAGTAATTACTTTCAGGTGAATTATTTAGAAGTCATTACTGTCGTTGAAATGACATGGAGCCATCTGTGTGTGATCTCCCAGTCATAGGTTTGAATCCTGGCAAGGCCAGCTCAGCACATCATTCTTCTGAAGTTGTTAATTGAGTACCAACTTTGGTTGGGTAATAATGATTGCATATACAAATGTTAATTAGTACCCGGCGAGGGCTCAATCAGAATGAAACAAGCATTTGGATTGGCCCTCGCCGGGGCATTACCCGGCTGGGAATCCCTCGGCCGAGATTCCACGACCATTGTTTCCGGCGGGGGTCATGGCAGCCCCTCAGCCAATGAGAAGGCTGAAACCGGGGCTATCCCCGCTCCGACCCTCCACACGGCAGAGAAGTTGCCTTCGCCCCCCACCAGGGACTCAGGTATGTTTTTTTTCCCTTTCCTCCCCACTTACCTTCTGCCTCCTTTGTCCAAGGTGGGCGGCGCAGCAGCCTCCAGCTGTGTAGAGGCTCGGAGCGGGGCCATCCCCGCTCCGAGCCTCCACACTGCTGGAGGCTGCCTTCGTCCACCGCCGGGGATTCAGGTACGTCTATTTTTTTTTCTTTTCCCTCCCTCTCCCCCGCCCTCCCAACCCCACTTACCTTCTTCTCTGTCGTCTTTCGGGAGCGAACGCGCTGGGAAGACTTCTGTTTCCAGCGCGTCCGCTCCCGATGGCCGTCATGGAAAGGGAGAATGGACTCAGTTTTCCCTTTTCCGGCGGCCATTTTCTTGGTCTTTTTTTTCTGTCCCGAAACGCAGCAACGTTTCGGGACATAAAAAACTGCTTTTAGTACCCAGGTCATGCAGATCTTGCGGGCCGGGGTACTAATAGCAATATGCCCCTTGCGGCGTGGGGCATTACCGAGTCAGGTAATGCCCCAGGCCCTTCGTTAAGGCCCTAGCTTCGCTCAGGCCTATAGCTATGGCCCCTGGGGCATTACCTGACTCGGTAATGCCCCCGCCGCTTGGGGCATATTGCTTAATTGTACAGCACTTTGGCTGAAAACGCTATACAAATAACACATTATTATAGTTGCTATGATTCTCTAGGTCCTAATACTTCTTCTTGTAGACCATCATACTGGTAAGGGCTTTTCAGAAGAGGTCTAAGAGACAGATCTTGTTGGCTCTCCTCAAAACATTGGGAGGGGCAGGTGTGCCCAGGGATTGGGCAAAATCTATTTTAGTCCATATCAAAGAGCAGATTTTTATCTTTGCTGAGACCACCCGCCCTCTGTTTCTTTTTTACCCTCAAGATGAGGTTGTGAAGTAAGGAGCTCCCAGGACAACAGGATCCCCTTCTTTTAAGTATTTATTTTCATGAGTAAAAAAGCCCACCTGACAGTGTAATGACTGGCAGGAAGGTTACAGTCCATTTATATTCATTGGTGTGGAATCCTGCGGGGGTTCAATGTCTCCATGGAGACTTCACAACACGTTTATTATGATTTTGGGAAGCAATGGCCATAACAGCAAATGCACTTTTAAATCAGAACAAGTTGTCATGACATGTTTGTATATACAGTTGTAACAAGAAAAATAACTTGTTTGTTTATTGCAGTTGTATCCAGTGTGTACATCCTTATATGGCATTGATCAACCACCATGTTTAATCAAACAGTTATGAAAGAATTTCAACAGATATATCTGTTTATTCACCTTGCACCTAAAAGAAATATAAACATAAGTGATGATGCATGTTGTCCAAAGTTTTACTTTAAGAAAGATCAACATTATAACAGGTCCTTGTCTCCTTTCCTCTAAATAGACATTACAACGGGATATACAATATGATAATATATCAAATATAAAAGCTATCATTGTAAAATGTTAGTGGTTATAAAGGCTTAGCTTGACCTTCCAAGAGAAAATTGGAGAGACTAAGCTTAACAAATCTATTACAATTTGAAGCAATAATTAGACCAAGACCTCTGTTGTTTGTGCCAAATGACTCGGAAAATGGCTTAACAATAGCTTAAAAGAATCTTTAAATAATAATAGCATAAGCCATCCTTCAAATCACCCTTTTGCCATTTTGTTGGCTTTTCTGCACATAGCTCTACAAAAGAAAGAGGATGAGGGATGTTAGTGGGGTAGCGTGTATGGTGCAGTAGTTTAGATGTATTATATCCAAAAAAAGATAATTAAAAAAAGATTACAGAATGCGTTAGGAGGGTGTTGCCCACTAATGTGACAGGGGGATGGGACGTTGATGTGGAGCTGAGAAGAGGAATGTTTGCTCATAGTTTTTTTTTTCTCCCTATGATGTTGACTATGCCCTTACCCCATGTCTGAGGTGGAGGCCACTGTCCTCCCCTCCTCTACAGGGATCACATTTGGCGATCCTGTAAAGATTTCCTTAGTGTCCCTTGGGGCCTGGGACCAGTACGCAGAAGTACTGGCGACTTTCCCACAGAACACCCATAGGTTTTTGAGAAGTGTGCTCTTGAATGGCCAGCCTTCTATTGGTTTGAGAGACACTGGGCAAGCATGACAGTGGTGGACAGGACCCTGCTCAAGCCAGAGGACTAGCTGGTGGGCCTCCCAAATTATCACCTGTAGCCTTAGTCACACTCATGATTGGAGACAAGACAGCAAAGCTTCCTGTCCTGGTTCAGGACAATGCCCCTGCTAACATTTTGTTAGGAAATGATCTAGTAGAGTTGGGGTTGATCTCGGATGGTCTACCCATGACTGCTGCTGCGGTCACTAGGTCACAGGTGATACCGTGTCTGGCTGTGAGTCAGGTACCCGAGCCAAAGGCGAGGCCTAAGGCGAGAAGGCGGAAGAACAAGAAGGCCACCTCTGTGAAGTGGGCTCCTTTTCTTCTTGCTGTTCCTACAGCACCCATTGGGATCCATGTTCCAGACGGGCTGGGTCCAGTAGAAAACCCAAACTCAACACCTGAGGGAGAAGAGGCAGAAGACCCTCCTGTGGGAGAGGTGCTCATCCCGGAGGACCACCCCGACCTTCAATGCCTGTTGGCTGGAGGGGGACTCTCCCGGGCGGACTTCTGTAAGGGACAGAGAGAGTGCCACTCTCTCTCTCGAGGGTCACAGGAAACAGGCCCTGTCCCAGGCACAAGGAGAAGTGCCCAGGACATTTTGGATATATTGGCAGGGTGAGCTCCTTGTTAGTGAGCCCACTAAGCCTCCCTGAGCCTGGTGCCCTCTAGAGGTTGGGGGTACCCCAGGTTTACAGGCCCTTCCGGCTGCAGTTGGCGCATGAGGTGCCCTTAGCTGGTCATCTTGGGACCAAGAAGACTAAGCAGAGGGTCTCTGCCCATTTCCACTGGCCCAGGATGAGAGTAGAAGTGGAGTCCCACTGCAGGACCTGCCCAACTTGTCAGTTGTCTGGCAAGACTGGAGGCAGTGTCATCGCCCCACTGCAGCCGTTGCCAGTGGTTAGCACACCGTTTGAGAGGGTGGGCATCAACATTGTCGGTCCCCTTGACCCTCCCACTTCAGGTGGACATTGGTTCATCCCCGTCTTGGTTGATCATGCCATCAGGTACTCTGAGGCTATACCCCTTCGGACTGTTACTGCCAAGGTGGTTGCCAGGACTCTCCTGGACATTTCCACCCATGTTGGATTCCCTAAAGAGGTTGTCTCTGACAGAGGATCCAACTTCATGTCTAGTTACATGAAAACCATGTGGAAAGAGTGTGGGGTAACCTACAAGTTCTCCACCTCTTACCATCCCCAAACCAATGGTCTGGTTGAGAGATTTAATAAAACTCTCAAGGGCATGCTAGGTGCTTTGGAAGAGCCCCTAAGGAGGAAATGGGATCTCTTCCTGACATGCCTGCTGTTCGTTTACAGAGGGGTACCTCAAGAGGGTGATGTTTTCCGCCCCTTTGAGTTACTCTTTGGACATCTTGTTAGGGGGCTCCTTGCCTTGATCAGAGAAGGTTTGGAAACTGCCCTTCTAGGTCCCGCCAAGCAAGTGGGGGACTAAATGTTAGGTCTCAGACGTAGGATGACACAGATGATGGGTCAGGTGACAGCAAATCTCAAGGCCAGCCAGGAATTGAACAAGTACTGGCATGATGAAAGCCTCGCAAGTGGATTGGACTCCGGGACAGGAAATCCTTGTGATGGAGCCTACCAAGCCTAGAGCTTTGGCAGACAAGTGGACTGGACCCTTCAGGATTTTCTCCAAGATGGGTGAAGTCAATTATCTGGTTGACATGGGAGCCCCTGGGCTAGCCCCTCGGGTATTCCATGTTAACAGGCTCAACCCTTTCAAAAGGCGAGCAGAAGTCTCATGTCTCTTGCTAGCTTCAGAGTAAGAAGAGGATGAGAGTGAGCCCCTTCCTGATTTGCTGCATAGCAACCCTCAGGATGGCTCAGTGGAGGGAGTGCATCTCTCTCCAGATCTGACGACAGAGCAGCAGAGGGCCTGCAGGGCTTTGCTCCGGCAGTATGCCTCTCTGTTTTCACTGACACCAGGACTTACATCGTGGTGTAGACACGAAATTGACACTGGTGACAGTGTGCCTGTCAAAAGCGAGTGCTACCGTATGTCAGATACAGTTAAGAACCACATCCAGACTGAGGTCGCCAAGATGTTCGATCTGGGTGTTATTGAAACCTCAACCAGTCCCATGTCCAGTCCAGTGGTCCGTGTCCACAAGGCAAGTTCCCAGGCAGGTACCAAGGATTGGAGGTTCTGTGTGGACTACCGAGGAGTGAATGCCATCACCAAAACTGACTCGTACCCATTGCCCAGGGCTGATGAGCTCGTGGACACCATAGGTGCTGGCAAATTTGTGAGCACCTATGACCTTACCTCAGGGTATTGGCAAATAGCTCTGACGGACAATGCCAAGGAAAAGACTGTGTTCTCAACACATGAGAGACTCTACCAGTTTAGGGTCATGCCTTTTGGGTTGAAGAATGCCCCTGCCACCTGCCAGAGATTGGTCAATCATGCGCTCAGTGGGCTAGAGGCCTTTTGTGTGGCCTACTTAGACGACACTGCCGTCTACCGTTCCACCTGGGAAGAGCATTTGACACATCTGGATAAGGTGTTGCAGGCCTTGAAATGGGCTAACCTCACTATCAAGGCCACCAAGTGCCAGATAGCTCAGGGGGAAGTCACTTATCTTGGTCATGAGGTAGGAGGGGGTCAAATACAACCTCTCCCCAGTAAAGTACAGGATGCACATGACTGGGAGACTCCCACTACTCAAACCCAGGTGAGAGCTTTTTTGGGCCTCACTGGGTATTATCGCAAATTCATGGTGGACTATGGAACCATAGCTGCACCTCTGACAGCTCTGACTTCACCCAAACAGCCTAGGAAGGTTAATTGGAGGGAAGACTGTCAGAGGGCCTTTGATGGCTTGAAAGAAAGTCTGTGTTAGGGCACCTGTGTTGTGTGCGCCTGACTGCAGCAAACCCTTTATCGTCCAGATGGATGCCTGCGACACCAGAATTGGAGCTGTCTTGTCCCAGTTTGATGACAAAGGGAGGGAACATCCGATCATATTCATCAGTAGACAACTCAAGGGTAGAGAACTTAGGTGGGCTACTGTTGAAAAGGAATGTTTCAGTATAGTTTGGAGCCTTAGGCGTTTTAGGCCCTACCTTACGGGGTCTACCTTCAAGGTCCAAACAGATCATAAGCCCCTGAAGTGACTGCAGATGAAGGGTGAGAACCCGGAAATGCTCAGGTGGTCCATTAGCCTGCAAGGGCTAGACTTCACCATTGAGCATAGACCAGGGAAGTGTCACGATAATGCAGATGGCCTTTCCAGAAGGTATGTTGACCATCTGGATGAGGGTGTCTATCTCGTGGGAGATTAGGCACCCTAACCTCAGTCTGGGGGAGGGGGCGACTGTGATGCTGGAAATGCATTGGAGGGACAGGGTCTCCCTGTCCTTGTCCTGTAGTCCTTTTTCATTTGTGTTCTGTATTGTTTTCTGCCCAGGAGTCCATGTGAGACTCCTGGCAGTGCAGCACTTCTTGTTTTTGGTTTGGTGTACAGACCCATGGGATACCATTATGGCACCCGTGGGTCGGGGTACAACCCTGTGCCCCTAGTGTATTTTTTTGGGCACCTGTGTGTGGCCCACAGAGCAGGGTATGGGCTGGTGGCAGCTCCATGCTGAATTTGACAGGTGCTCTGAGTATCCTCCATTTTGGGGATACCCAGGCCCTGCCATTGGAATCAGTTGATTCCTGATAGGAAACAAGATGGCCCCTGTGGCCTCTTGTTTTCTATTGCCTGTTACCTTGTTTTCCCAACATCCTGGGAAGCCCTGACTCTGTCCTTTCCCCCTGACTGGCTGTTGGGTGGAAGTTCCATATATGGAGTTGTTGTGAAGTCCAAGCCAAACTGGCTGGAGCCTTCCCAGTGACTGTATGTTGTGGGTACACCCTGTGGGTGGGACCTGGGTGAATGGAGTGTGTGACCAATATGCACTTCTTGTTGGGGATGTCTGGTGTCTAGTGTGAAATACAATGTCTGAGGCAGCCCTGCCCGAAACTGGTATGAATGCAGTGTATAGTGTTGAATGGCTGGGAACTTGTCCCAATACACGTTCCTTGTTGTGAGTGTCTGAGAGGGAGGAGAATGGCCTGAATGTACTGTATGCCTGATTGGCTGACTGACTGCTGAATGCCCTTCTGAGTGATTGGTTGCCTGAGTGTGACCCAGCAGAATGAATGAGAGATCAACTAGTATATCTGGGGGCCTCTAACTGCTAGAATTCTTTCAGAAGCTGAAGTTGAAACTGACGCTTAATCTCGAAGCCGAGCCTGAAGAAGAAGGTTAACTGCTGTCTCCCTTCGCTAAAATCAGAAAGCCGCCGAGACTGATCCAAGAGAGGACCTAGTTAGGCGCCCTCTTCCCATGCTCCGAGGGACCATCGAGCACCGCTAACCTTTGCCGAAGTGCCCTGGAAGTCAGACCCTCGACAGGCTGCCGACCGGAGACTGGGACCGCTGACGAGAACGAAGATAAGCACCGGACTTTCCATCCACCGTCGTCGAACACGGTTCGCAGGTTTGATATAACCGCTGGAGGTCTGTCAAAGCTGTGTTGCCCAGAAGAGGGGACCGCTTGACGCCGTGCCACCAACGACCGGAGCCGCAACGCTCCTTTACCTAAGACTTTTGATTCACGGACGAGCTCATACACACCGCCGCCCGCCTTATCCCGCCAGAGAAGGCCAGGCCATCGAAACACGATGAGGAGCATCCGCCGGTGGGTTTCCCGCCACCCAAAGACCGTAGATACACTGGACGACTCAACGCCCTTGCTGGGCCACAGTCCTTCACAATCTCTTTCCGGTCCTGAACTATCGACATCGAGGTGCGCCGCACGCCTCTTCCTTTCAGGATGTCTTTGCTCCGTCAGCGACGAGCACTGCTGGGACCGAAGCTGCCGCTTCGACGCCGAGTTCACTTTCTTCGAGGGATCTCAATGATCCGTGGCTCCTGCTTTAAAGAGAGCCGCTCAAGAAGGATCCGTCATCGACTCGTCATCGAAATCTACTATTCCAGGTACATTGGGATGGTAGAAACAACATAGAATAAAATAAGACGTATTGAGCAATATATGTTAAATGTTAAATGTTAAATATTAAAGGTATTTGTACCACACACCGTCACCAACAGAGTTGGTCCCCAGGCGCTCTGGCGGATCTGCGAACAAGAAGGTGGGATGGGTTAGTAGGTGAAGGGGGAGTAGGATAGTGAGAGGAGTGGTGTTCTGTTGGCAGCTTCAACTCGGTATACACCAGGTGCTGAGCTTTGGTGTGAGTATCGGATCGATGTCAGTCCTCGTGTAGTGTCGGTGTTGCTTATGTGTTGTTGCAGTGTTGTGAAGTGCGTGCAGGTTGTTGAGTGAGAGATGGTTGTGTGTTAGATTTTTGAGTGAGATAAATCTGCAGAAATGCTGAGTTTTTTGTTAGTGGATTGTATGAAGTTTAACATGTTAACATTCAGAACTCCGTCCGAGTGTGGCGCTCGCCAAGCCTCCCAATCTCATCAGGGTGGCAAAGGGGTTACGCCTGGCAGGGTTTTGGATTGTGTGAGGCGCTCCCTGTGCTGTTCTAACGCGCTCTGTAGGTGTTCTAATTGCTCCTCGCCGTTCTATTCTAGCGAGCTCTGTAGGTGTTATAATGCTGATGGATTGATAAATGTGGGTTGGGTGTCTATTCTCCTCCTTGGGTGCTGGTATGGTGTAGTGGACTCCTCTCACAAACTTTCTGTCTAAATGCGTCTGCTGGCGGTTTGGGATATGGTACGTCCGGGAGGGAGTGGATGAGTCATTTAGGGCATTCGCCTAGGGCTGCGTATGTGATCAGTCTTTGGTGACCTCCTTTTGTGGCTATTTCCCATGATATCTTATGGTATGTCTTGGGGTCCGTTCTTTGGGTTCAGTGCTTGTCCATTTTGGGAATGACCGAGGTTGGTGTTAATATATGGACTGGGCTGTAGTGTATCTTTATTTTACAGGTTGCCCAGGTGGGGGGCTCTCCACACAGAACTGTGTCTAGGTAGCAGGGCCAGTATTCTGCCATTTGTTCAAACCAACTGCTTTCCTCCTATGTCTATTGTTGGTTACCTTTATTAAGTGATTTGTTTGACATTTCACCAGAGTACAGTTGATGCACTTTAATGAAATCTGATAATTGTGGTACTACTTAGAATATATGTGCCATTGTAGATTTACTGAGCACAAAGTGAATTATTGTGTTTGTGTATATAACCTCGAACCGTAACTATATAAAAACTGTGTTTTAACTAATACATTGTGTGGACATTCCTAGGTGGGTGCTTGGGGACTACACTGTACTTAAGAACCAGCTTGCATCACCTTCTAAGAAGCTAAGCCTTGAATTCTCGTCCATTGCTACCAACAATAGAGAATCTTGGCTGGGGTCCTCTGTGCCTCGCCTCTACCATATAGAGAGCAGGAGTACAGACACCCCCCTCCAGTCTTTACAGTGATGCCCTCTCAGAGTAATTTGAAAGCATGCCAGAGGTTCTTTAGCTTTGTCAATTTTTATAAGAGGTTTATTCATGACTTTTCCATGCTTTGGTCCCAATTTCCAGACTACCAGGCTACCTAAAGAGAGAAATGTCCACATTTGGAAGGAAAATACGAATAAAGAAAATTCTATTGTTTTTTTATAATGCACTTCATGCCAAACTACAGCCTTCAAACGCAGTCCCATGACTGGGTACTGAACCTGTGCTGTTGAGTGTATTCTTTCTTACAACACGAGAGTTTTACCCCTGAGCTATCCTTCCTATTCAGGCACTTGAGGCCTGTTTCCCATAGCACCTGCGCTCTGGCCCCTGATTCCCAGCTGCCATACACAGTAGAAGCAGACACTTTCAATTATGTCATGTGGGCACTATTGATTCAAGAGGACTCCTTAAATCACCCCATAACAGATTAGTCACATTCGTTTAATTCAGCTCAGCAGAACGGTTGTATCTTCAAGAAGGAGTTCTTAGACATGAAGGTGTTTGTAGCTGGAGACACCTTTAAGGCGCCTTGACATCAGATCACAATTATCAAGGATCACTGTATCTTGGGGGTCCTCACAATGGTCAAAGCCACGAACAAAAGGCAGAACTGTCGGATACAATTGTCCAGTTTGTAGTTGCATTCAAACCCCAATCCCAAAACATCAAGGTGAGTGCTCTTTTCAGTGCCTACCACAGTGACCATGCTGAAACCATAGAGATCCCATTCGTCACTGCAGTCGTTTTTGCACCACTCAAGAATTATGAAAGACTCCTGCAGCCTCCCTACACGCCACTGGCTAGCAAGGCATTCCTAACAGATGACGCTCTCCATAGGGACTATGGTTTCCCACGCTAGTGCCGAGATTCCCCTGGGGCCTATGTTATGTGGAAAACCTTACATAAATTAAGGCGATGTGCTTGGGAGCGGCATTTTCATAACACACCTCCCTTTGAAAAAGGGACACACGATGACATGCAACATAGTGAATCCTTCATGAAAGTAGCCCATTTTGTTGTATTGGCCACAGTTCCCTCAGCTTCAGTGCTAGGTTGTGCTTCCATCGCCCAGGTAATTCGTTATCATGGCACACCATGATCTCATACTAGGGGGTCCCAATTCATTTCCGCTTTCTGAAGGTGAGCCCTTCTGCTACAGGAACCATTCACTTACACCACAGCTGACCATCCTCAGCACAGCAGGCTGAACAAACCAAACCATAGACCAATACTTTTGTTCAGTCAATGAAAAAGCACACAACTTGGCTCTATCACCTGTTACTAGGTTTGCATACAACAACTTGCATATGGCTCGAACACCCGTTTCCTTAACACCCATGGTTATCATCCAAAATCTACTCCCTTACACCATACCGAGCTGTCCAGGGTCCCTGCTATATCTGAATGTGTCTTACACCTAGGAAAAGGGTTTTAAATCACAGCCAAACACCTCAGGCATACCAAGAACAAAGGAAAAATGTATGTTAATCAAAAGGGTCAACTTGCCCCTGCACATAAAGACATCAAATTACTATTGGCCTCATTACATGTTTGGCGGTTTTTTGGTGGTAAATTGGCTTAAATACCACCAAACAGAATTACTATTACTGCCACTTGGTCCTGAGGATTTACTGCACGATTACAAGAGGTGGTAGGTGGTGTAAATCCCAATTTTTTGGCGTCCATAGGAGTCCATGGGGAGTTTGGTGGAAATACCACTGGCATTGATTCTGCTAGTGGTAATTTAGCCGTTTTGCTGTTTTTTGACAGTGAGGTGAAGGATTTACCTCCAGTAGACCATCTTCCACCTTACCACCAAAGTTGTAGTACGGCAGTGCGGCAATTCACCACTACCACCCTTTTCCCCACACTGCTGTACTCAACATGAAACCCATTTGGTGATATTTCAGCTGTAAATCTGCCAAAATACCACCACACAGTAATGCCATTACCGCTACTTGGTACCATGGATTTACTGCAGGATTACAAGTGGTGGTAGGTGGTGTAAACCACAATTGTTTGTAGTGCATAAAGCTGCATGGGTATTTTGGCAGAATTGCCACTGGTAGTAATTCTGCTGGCGGTAATTCCACTTTTTGCAGGAGGAAAATCCCCCACCTCACCGTCAAACCTTTAGTACAACAGTGTGTTAATGTGGTGGCAATGGAATTACCACCATGTTACCGCTGTTTTTTACTGCAGTGCCGTACTCGTAATGGGGCCCTACGTGTTTTGTTTTCAATTTATGTTTCTTAATTTTTTCAAGCTTTACAAAAAACACATCACTTGATGGAGAAACTTCACCATGTGCACAATGCAGTGAGCATGTAGAACACACATAATTGAATGCAATGAGCAAACGCCACCACTACCCATCACCATGGTGGACATAATCAGAAAGGGAAAAAAAAACACACACCTGTTTCTAAATCAGGTCGGGTATACAGATAATGCGTGAAACAAGACTTGAAAACATTGGGGTGGCAGTTTGTGGGAGAAGGTTCTCCGTACGTTCCCGTGAATTCATTAGCCCGGAGGAATTCTCTTTATTATTCCTGGAATGTGAGAGATGGTCACATGCAGTTGTGTTGCAACCTGCCTGCTTCTGGCTACGCGTAACAATTAAGTATCACAACGAGGTATTGGTTGTGCAATATCATACGTTGAACCTAGTAAGCCTAGCAATGGATCCTCGACAGTGGAAGCTGCAGTAAACGGTGGGTGATCTGAATCCAATATATTGATATTTCGGGACATGGCCAAGCGAAATTTAGGAATCCAGCATTTTCTTGTTTGCATCTCAAGTGGTCACCACTTGCCAGTGGATCAGAGTTTGCATATGTTTCTTAGCCCAGCCTTAACCATTAACATCAGTGTTGCTAGTACGGATCTCCACGGCATCAACAAGTGATGTAAGTAGGAAATAGGCGTGCATGGGGAGCAGACCTGCCCAATCTAGTTTACCGCAGAGCTCTCCAGAGGAGGTATTATGAACACTGCTAGGGAAGCTTTCCCTCAGTCCTCTGGCGAGGGATGCAGGAAGATATATTCTTAGTGGAATAGCGGATTGGCCATCCATCACAATCGGTACTGTGGCGAGCGGCCAAGCTTTACTTTTGGGAGGGGCGCATTCATCACAATCGGCACCAAGCTTTACCTTTAGGAAGGGAGCATCCATCACAATCGGCACTCTGGCGAGCGACCAAGCTTTACTTTTAGGAAGGAGCCTCCATCACAATCGGCACTGTGGTGAGCGGTCAAGCTTTACTTTCGGGAGGGGAGCATCCATCACAATCGGCACTGTGGCGAACGGCCAAGCTTTACTTTTAGGAAGGGAGGATCCATCACAATCGGCACTGTGGCGAGCGGCCAAGCTTTACTTTTAGGAGGGGAGCATCCATCACAATCAGCACTGTGGCAAGCGGCCAAGCTTTACTTTTAGGACGGGAGCATCCATCACAATCGGCACTGTGGCGAGAGGTCAAGCTTTACTTTTAGGAGGGGAGCATCCAAAACAATCGGCATTGTGGCGAGCAGCTAAGCTTTACTTTTAGGAGGGGAGCATCCATCACAATCGGTACTGTGGCGACCAGCCAAAGTAAACTTTTAGGAGGGGAGAATCCATCACAATCGTCACTGTGGCGAGCCGTCAAGCTTTACTTTTAGGAGAGGAGCATCCATCACAATCGGTAATGTGGCGAGCAGCCAAGCTTTACTTTTAGGAGGGGAGCATTGAACAGAATCGGTAGTGTGGCGACCAGCCAAAGTAAACTTTTAGGAGGGGAGTGGTTAGTATCAAAGTACAATTAGGCTCAGAAACAAAAACAATCAACTACACCAAACATAACATACTGTAAAAACATATGCAGCATTTAAGGTTTAAACAGTGTCAAATAAGCAATTCGAAAATATACCAATAAATCAAGTATATACGAAAAACACAGTAAAGGGTTAGACATAAAGCACACTGTAGAGGTCTATCCTAACTATATGGTTTCTAAAAAGGTGGGAGGAAAATGGTTAATTTGGGAAAGAGTATCACTCTTTTCATAACCATCCATCAATCCAGCACTCATCCTCACTCCTTCCATCACCCCTCACCCTCTCATTAACTCACCAATCCATGTGCCCACCCGTAAAACACTGGGACTCTCACTCTTCATCTAGTCATGCATCCTTCACCCTCTTCCCCGCGTACTCACAATACACCCAACCAACACTTGCCCATTCATTCACTCTCTCGCCACTTCACACATCAACCCGTTCATCCATCTGACACTCACCCTCTCGCCACGCTGCTTCCAGCACCTCTGAGGAATGCATTTCAAGCTCCTGAGACAGCATCTTCACAAACAACATCAAGGGCAGCTGTGATTTTCGTATTGCATCTAATGACAGGAGAGGCACACAGGTTGACTACAAATCGGCTTCAGTGCCTGTGGTAGGCAGCACACAGAAAAGGCAGGGGGAATCCATGCCTGCTTTATTCATCAGGGGTCTCAGTGTAGGCTTTGGACAACAGACCACTCCCCTCCCTGTATGTTTTTTGGAAGCTGGATGTTGATTGCATGGTTTAGAAAGCTGCAGCTGTATTTCCAGTAGTAGGCCTATTCATTGAATCCCCAAAAAAGGTACGCATAATAGCTCAGACTTACTCTTCACTTACAAATAAAAACAATGACTAAATGGTATGTACTATGAATAATTTATTTTCACATCAAATTGGTTTTTGCAAGTTTAAGTCAAGACTAAATCAGACAGACTCCAGCTAACATCAAACAAAAATATGTATTCCAGAAAATATCTGTCACCTTACAGTGGCATACCAACTTTGATTTTTTTAGGTTGTTGCTATGTCCTGTATTTTGTAGATAGGTGGGGGCTCTTGGATTTACTGGTTCCAGTGCTTTTTGACGAATATAGCAGTCAGATTGGATGAAAATCTCAGTTACAACATCCAGTGGCAGGGACATAGTGGGGTAAAACAGGCTAATACAATAGCCTACTTGAGGTCTTGTGTTACCGAATGTGACGGTGTCCCTGCTGTGCTCTTCCTGTGCATCAGTGGCAGTGACCTCGGTTGCAGCATGGGCATGGAACATTTTCAGTAAATGTGGGCTGACCTTGAGTATTTGTTTCAAAAGTGTGCATCAGGCCACTTTGTTTTTTGTGTGCATTGCAGCACGTACATCATGGTTCCGAGGCAAAGCTTGCCGAACTGCGCACAAATGCATTGTGCCTTTGTGCATGATCACACAATGTCGCGCATCTGCCACTTCAACATGCACAGCAATGGCCTGTGTGCTTCCATGGAGAATGGGTCCATTTAACTGACCATGACAGCTCAATGTTTTGCTACAAGGTTTTGGATGTTTTGTCTGTTGGGTATCAGTAACCCCCTTTTTTAAAAAAATTCGAAGTATATTATGAGTTCAATTGTACATTATTAATTATCTGTATTGTGCATAGTGGTTTTGAAAATACTGACAAGGCATGACCTTTGAGACTGTTTCTTGATGTCTTTTTAGTGAAAGATGGTTGTTGGGTTTATAGAGGTGGTTAATGTATGTGTTGGATGCTGAGGGTGATTGTATGCGTTCCGCATTCCATCCCTTGCTTCCTTTTGCCCCCCCAGACCTTCATGCGTTCCATGTTGGGTTTGCTGCAGATTATTGTCTGTTGAGTGGCATAAACTATATTTAGTTCTGTTCCATTGAGCGATATGAACGTCGTATTATTTTGTTCAATGTTGGGTGTACTGTTTACGAGTGGATTAAGTGGTGTTTGGTATAAAGTTAGTTCCATTGTCTTTCTGTCTACCATATTGTGTACACAGTTTGCATGACCACATCAGCCTGCACCGCAATTGTGTACTAGAAATATCTAAAAGCTCAGAAGACGATTTTAAGAGATTGCGGTGAGGAACTCAGGGTGACAACAATTAAGACAGACACACGTGATCACAGTTATGGGGTGTTTATTGAACAATGAATTCTGTATGCAGGTTGGAAAAATGCCAATTCTAACCTAAATCTAAGATGGGAGCAAGCGTCAACCATCAAATGAAAAGTAAGGCAGTCCTAGTGGCATTGTGTCAAATAAAATGGCCTATACTAAGAAAACTATTGCCAAACCTTACAACTAATACAAAAAATGGTGTGGGATAGTTCCCAAGAAAAGAAAGACGTGGTAAGGTGGGATCTTGGAGCACAGTACAAACAGTCTTAGGCTTCTCCAGCACGAGACAACAGTTCTAATGGCAGCTCTCAGAATACACTCTCAAGCTTTTCTAGCACAAGATGACAGTTCAGCTTTTAACTCTCAAGCTTTCAGCTATCGGGGCCGTCGATGGCCATGTCTCGTTTCACTTGAAAGTCTCTTGCCTTCGAGGACCAGACGTGTTCAAAAAACAAAATAAAAGTTCCTTCAGTAAATTCAAGTTTCTTTCCAATGTTTTCTGGATTCACCCCCGGTGAAAAGCCATCTGGATTCACCCCCGGTCAAAAGCCATCTCTTCTGGGTGCTGAACCTTCTTAATTGTTTACCGCAGTTTTACATAAGGTGATGGCTTCCCCCTTGTGTCCTTCTTTTCTGGGCGCTGACCCTTCTCAATTATTTACCACAGTTTCACGTAGGATGATGGCTTCACCCCTGGGTCCCCCTCTTCTGGGTGTTGACCCTTCTTACATATCTCATTCCACAAATTATACAACAGTTCTTTTCTCAATTAACTTTTGGGTGATAGCTCCACCCCTGGATCTCCCTCGGTCGGGCTCAGACCCCTCTTGGCTGCCAGCACTTGGGTGATGGCTTCACCCCTGGATCTCCCTCGGTCGGGCTCTGACTCCTTTTGATTGCCAGCAATTGGATGACGGTTTCACTCCTGGATCTCCCTCGGTCGGGCTCAGACTCTTACCAACTTCACATTTGCTTGTATTTGCGGGATTCACTTCCCTTGCTTTCTCATATGGCAGGATTCACTTCCCTTTCTTTCACTTAGCTCATAGATCATAGTCTTTCGACTGTACAGGGATTTTGCTTGACCCTCAGTATGGTATGACCACTTTGATCTATTCCGCTGGCTCTTCTATGGCCTGCTGGCATCTGTAGTTTCTCCCATATGGGGCTCGACCATAGTCTCTTGAATTAGCACCCACGTGGTGCCGGTTTCCCTCTGCAGCTGGTCTCCCCCTTAACACTTGTTAGAGTTCTTCCATAGTTCAAAGAACTTGGTTCAAAAACTTGCCACTTTGCGATTCTCAATAAACATTGCCCGGTTCTTATCATTTCCCCTTTCGACTCACTGGCTGGCATGAACCGCTTGGATTTTCTTCTTCATTGGAGTCAAGGCCAGTACCACGGGGGTGGGAGCTTCACTCGCTCCTGCTTATCGGCTTAGGCGTGCCCCGTGTACCGTTGACATCTGCTGCAAGACACTTGTGCTATTGTTTGCAGTCTTAGGCTCTCTTCCACAAAGGTTCCGCAGATCTGGGACGAAAAAGGGCAAGGTCACTTCTCTCCTCACCACCTTCTCGATTCCTGACGCCTTTCTCCTTCTCCTGAACTACCGCGTCTGATTAGCCATCTCATTGTGCTGTCTGTTTTGCTCGTCTTCCTCATACTGTGCTGTCTTGCTCCACATTTTTATCCAAGTGGGGGAAGGGAAAGGGCCGTCAAGTGTGTGTGATTCTGATCAATTGTCTGACTTTGCCTGACGCTTGTATCGAGACATGTAAGGAAAATGGCTCTGGTGTTAGTTCGTTTTCTTGTGTGTCGTGCAAATGTGTTTGTTTCGCAAAGGGGGAGGGACAGGGGTTTTGAATGTCCTACGTGGTAGGATGAGGAAAAGGTGTTGAAGAAAGGGGGTACTACGTCTCACCCATTGGTGCCCCACTATCACTCCTCGAGGAGCCCCCATCCAGGTGATCCTTCCTCACTGGTCCACCGCCAGGAACTAGATCCAAGGATGATGGCCGTGTCCTGGCCACCTGGATGACAGATCCCCGGGGACGAGCCAGGGAGACACCTTCGGGTTTCTCATAGGACTAAATCATGCATTTTCCCCCTCAATGGAAAGTCCAATGCAAAATTGTTGAGAAAGCTTTGCTAAATTGGGTATGTGTCAGTGCATTTGACCAGATCAGTAGCCTGCCACATTGGTGACTATTCAGGGGTGGAAACAAAAGTTACAGATGAATACATTGTTGCATTTTCCTATGTAAAATGTGTCTTAACCTTATCTGTACAGTTGTGACTGCATCTGTATTATTTATACTATCACACACACACATACACACACACACACACACACACACACACACACACACACGCAGGACATTATGGTTCAGTTTCCCTTGGTTTGCAGGACATTTTAGTTGCAAAATAACAAACCATAATAATTTGGTAATTATGATTTCTAACCAACTATAACTATAACTCTGTCACTGCCATTGTAAAACAATCCCAACTCTGTGCCCACCATGCATAACTCATGATGGTCATGGCATCTCTGGGTGTGCTGAATCCACTGGAAAATCAGGACTTCAAATTATGTTTGGCAAATGTTATCTATTTATTTGCATTGGTCATATCATATAGCCAAGGGGAGTCCAAAAAGATGCTAAAAGCAATTGCTCAAGTAAAAGGGATTCTACTGAACACGCAAAGGTTTTCTCCTTAGTCAACTCAAAATACAAAGAGGCCAGGATATCCTATTCTCAAGAGTTTGACTGTGTTGGGGTTTCCGTATACAGTTCATGAGGCAGGGGTATGTCCCTAGTACTCACAATCTCAAGGGTATTCTCTCTCAGCTTCTTCCCACTTGACATTGGATGTTGGTGGGATAGGACCATCCCCAAGGCATATTGTAGTTCCTATAGGCATTGCTGGGTCTCTGCAATGAGCTATAGGTGTTAGATTAACTTTTATTTCTGGTTGAGGTAGAGCCAACTGGGTTTGCTTGCCCCAGTTTCCACAGACAGGCTTAGATGGTCTCAGTCACCGTCGTCTTCTAGGACTCTGACCTCCCTCTTTGCTATCTCTCTACTCCTGATTTATTCCTGCTCCTCCGCTATACCTGTTCAAACTCCCAATATGTGCATGGCCTATACAGATTGGGGTTTCACCAGTTTTATTTGCATTGGGCCAAGTGTGGCCTCTTGTACCTCCCTTGACTTTTCTTTTGGCTAAACCCTATGTAGTCTCCTGATGTTCTTCTACAATCTCATCCTGTTGTCATAAACCAGTTTCCTCCTGATGCTTCCAACCAATCTTCCCCTGCTATCTTGCACCAGCCTCCTCTCAATCACACAACACCACCTCCTCCTTATGTTTCTGGCTAATCTCCTCTTGACATATCCTCCCCTATTTTCTCCAGCCTCCACCTCTCTCTCCTCTCCCCCAAACTACTTCCACATTCTCCAATTCGCTCTGAACTCATGCTCCCAAATCTTTCTCCAAATAACCACACTGCCTGACTGAGACTGGGCATAAATTGCCTAGTGTCCCCTCCATTTAGGTTGGATTTCTTTTGAAGGTCTGCACCTGTGGATGCAAATGGATGCAGAATTCTGATTAGTCAAGCCTAACTGTTTTCCCCTGTGCATTTTATGCTGTTTGTGCTCGACCATGAATTTAATGGTTTGGTCGGTTATCTTGGATTCTCCTTCCCTTCCCTACACAGCCCTGGGCTTCCAAAGGTGTTTCTCAGTTGTGACAATTGCATCGAATGGGCATCCATGCTTCCGGTGTTTACCCAAAGGTAAGCAGAAGGGAAGCACTTTCACATTTTCCACTGGTTCCAAGCTTGCGATCTCTGATGGATGAGACCCGAATGTGGTGCTAATCTGTCAAGCTGTTCAAGTGCTGTTTTAGATTCTGGTGTGCCTCTGTTCTCTGTGTGTGCTTGCTGTGTGAGGGTTGCAGCAACATTCTAAATGCCTCTGATGCCTGAGTGGGGACGCAGGGCAACTGGTGGGGAAAAATGTCAAGTGTCTTCGATGTTCGAGCAGCATCACCAAGTGGTTGCCATAGAATTCGGGAGGTTTCTTTGGCGTCTATTTGAGGGTTTCCCCTGCCATGTCGAGGAAAATTGATTGTTCAGTGCAGTCAGTTTCTCCTTTGCTCTAGGAGACCAGTTTTCACAAACAGACAGTGTCCAGAATATTCACTGATTCACTGATTCAGGGCCACAGTGAAATTCTTTTATTGTATTCTCCGGCACTGTCCTGAATTGGTTTACCTCCTACTTCTCAGGCAGACAGCAGGCTGTCCAGATGAACATGTTGCGTTCTAACCGATTACAGGTCTCCCGTGGAGTCCCCCAAGGCACCATCCTTTCATCAATCCGTTTGAACATTTACATGGAATTTCTGGACACTCTCCTCAAAGATCCCAATATAGCCACCCACCAATATGCAGACAATACTCAGTTGTACATGAGAGTAAATAGCGCGCAGAACATAATTCGTCTTTGCGATTACCTAGTCATCATCCGTCCTGGATGTCGACTGCCTACCTTAGACTAAATCCATCCAAGACTGAATTCATCCTTGTCGGGCCGCCCGCTAAAAAATAGCTTGTCCTGCAAAGGCTCAATGATATGCGCCTAGAAGATTTTGATCCCTAACTCACAGACTCAAAAATCAAACCCTACATCCCACTGCAGGACCTCCGGACCGTAGTGCAGGCCCTTGTTTTCTTGCACATCGATGGGGGAAATGCTCTCCTAGCAGGGTTCCCATCTGCACTTTGCTCCCCTAAAAGCAGTCCACCATGCTGCAACACGTCTTATTATGGGAGCACAGAAATTTGACCGAATTACCCCAATGCTACGAGAACTACATTGGCTTCCACTCCAAGCCATAATACTGTTCAAGACTGCATGAATTATCTACAAAGCAGTCACGGGCAGCACAACAGCGCACCTGGCGGGTAATCTCCAAATATCTTGTGCGCAGCAAATCGGTCAACCAGCTTGTCTCACAACTCGTCCGCAAAGAGGGGACCCGCAAACAATCCTTCTGTTGTCATGCACCCGCCCTCTGGCAATCAATCCTGGTGTCATCTCGGAATGCCAGCACAATTCTCCAATTTCACAAATCTCTCAAAACATGTCTCTTTCAACAACACCTGTCTATGGACTAATTCCAATGGACGCACATACCGATGCACAGACCTCACAGTAATGCGCTATTGTTAAAAGATGGCAGCCCAAATGCCGGCTACCCACAAACTGTACAGTGCTCCGCTGCTCTCGAGCTAGGTCCACGATTTAAGTAATTAAATAAAAAATCAAATAAAATATTGTGCTATCTCTGATTCTGTATAGCGTACTTGTAATGAACTCCCATGTCATTTGTGTTGGCATATGTAGCTTCATGAGCATGGTGGTTGCCCAGTTATGTTTTTTAGAGCAAAAATGTTACTTTGTTTGTGAAACTGAATATTGTGTTCACATAATGCATACCCGCAAGATGCATTCCTGTTCCAAACTAACAAAATGCACCCTCCACACAGGAGAAAATAGACATCTCTAGTTGTGCCAGTGACATGTTTGAGCAGCACATCCAGCCCTGCCTACTTGGCTTGCAATCTGTCACTTGCAACCTTGCATTGATAATGGAAAAAGACAAACCTACTAGTGCCAACACGTAGAGAAATAAACAGCATAGGGCTCACATCTCCCATCTAACATTGATATAGTGGAAGCTTTTGATTTAGATCTCTACTTGCTCTGGAGTGATTGTTATGTGAAATGCATTTCAATTAAATTAAAATAAATGAAAATGCTGCATACACCAGCATTTTAAATGTGTTCTGCAACTTAATGTGCAAATACTACAAACAACTCAAGTTTGCTGAAATCATGGGTGAGCAGTCCATGCAGTCTAGATTTATTTTTCTTTGCAATCAGGTACCTATTGTTCTACACTTACACTAAAATAAGCATACAGTACAGATACAACAAAGAAAAGACACAGGGATATGGTCCGAGGGAGACCTACATATCGGCTTCATTACTATCAGAGTTAGTCAAAAGTGATGGTACAGTAGCTGACTAGTGCCGGTCTTTGTTTTGTAGCCAACAGCACTTTAGATTTGATAACTAGTACTCTCGGATGTATGGGAAAAGCAAAACCCAAGCTCCAGATTGGATGGAGATGTGAAAGAGCACCCTTGGACTGCTTAGCCAGTGACATGTTTGGATTGCAAATTCCCAAATTACTCAGTACGTCAATCTGACCCTAAACTACTTTTGCGAATAGGTCAGGTAAGTAAAGGAATATTTGATGAATACTCCCTCACTAACCTGGTGGTTGTGCTGAGTCCATGTTCAGAGAGGGCACGCAAAACTCGCAATGGCTCGTGAAAAAAGAATGAGGGACACCGAGGCTAGGGCAGCTCACACTGAACAAAACAAGAGGCAGAGAAAAGCTAGGATGAGGGAGCAAATGAGCGCTTGTGCTCAAGGCACAATGGCGGTGTATGCAGTGGTGGGTGACGGAGTGACAAAAGCGGCTAAAGTGAAGGGGGCACGGCTAGTCTCCAGACCAGAACTTTTTACGCATTAAAATTTGGTAAATACAAGACCTTTTAACTTTCCATGCATATTATGTACGCACCAGTTCAGAGTAGATGGCAGTGCAAAGGCCGTTGACTTGAAAGACACCAGAACACATCTTTAGAATGTGTCTCTGAGCTGCTAAGCCTATCAGATAGAAATAGCACACAGTGAGATGAGGAAGGGTTTCTTTCTGTTGAACTTCTGTCGTGTTTACTGTCTATAGATGCTCATGGAGAGGGGAATTATGTATGCATATTTATTTTCCAAGAATGTTAAGATCCTAACAGTAATAAGATGAAAAAGTTATAATTAGGAAGCATTCTTTGTATCCAAAAATGATGCTTCTTTCAGTGAATGCATGCTTGGAATGCACAAACCTATTTTCCAGAGTTCCTGTGTTGTGTGCATTTATCATCATATGCGGTGTGTTGATACTCAATCAATATATAGAAGAACTTCTTCCAGAAATGTAATACATTGTTTGAAGCATACATCTTTACTACACAACTCTGTTTTGTTTCCAATGTGTTCTATTCATTTTCAAGTTTTGTCATGTTTTGGTTGCCTGTCGCATACTTTTTACACTCATGAGGAGGTAAATTATTAAATTGTTTTAGTCTTACAATTGAATTTACACCCTAATTATAAAAACAGTGTGTAAAATATTCCCACAAGAAAACCTTACCTAGGGCACGAATAGGTACACAAAGGGCCTCATTACAACCCGCGCAGTATCGGAATGAAGGGGGCCGGCCCCCTTCATTCCGACAGGGCTGATTACAAGCTTCCCATCGCAAGACACGGATTGCACGCCTGGCAAAACCAGGCAGGCTTTCCGGGTCCCGCGAGGGGAAGAAGGAGGTAACAACAGGACACTTATAATGTGCCCGTTGTTACCTCCCTCCCCATTCCCATTGAGCCCTATGGGGGCTCAAATGGGAATGGGGAATGGTTCCTGCAAGGAGGAATGACCGGGTCCTCCAATGTTGGAATAACCCGGTTATTCCTCATTGCAGGAACCCGGTAAATGAGCCTGGTTTGGTGGCAGCCATGGAGCTAATAGCTCCATGGCTACCGCCAAACTCGTAATGAGGGCCCATGTCTAGTTCCAACATCCATTCAATCATAAATTGTAATCAATTTGGTAAATCATACTATAAATGGTCAGAGGCCGCAGGGCACTTGCTCAAGAGTGAGTGATTATTGTTACACACATCACAGGTGTCACAGCCTCTTGCAAATATTCAAGACTACAGTTAAATATTCAAAGCCTATCTCTCCAGCCAATGCAAGAGCTGTAACAAAATAAACAAAAATGAAATGATTGCATTGCAACTGAAATAGAAACTCAACGAAACATGTCCCCTTAGTGGTAATCCAGATAGGTATTGACATTATTTATGTAGCGCGTCATGTAGGGTTCCTTAAGTGCGGGGATGATAGTTACCGTTGGCCAATAGTCATTTTAACGACCTCTGAAGGATGCATGTCCAGCCAAAATTTGACCATGAGATTAAACACACATTTTATCACAGACACTTGCTTCTCCAGTAGTACCAGTTCTGTGTTTGCTTTACCGTGTAAATAACCAGGTTTGTTTGTTTCTTTGTGTTATTTTATGTTGATTTATACCACGCACTAGTACCACCCAAGGGCAGTCACCAGGCGCTCACGTGGCTCTGCAAGAAAGAGTACAGGGTTGTTTAGTGAGGGAAGAGTGATAAGAAAGGTCCAGAACAAGGGGAAACTGGCATCTGTGTGTGTTGGCTTGCTGATGGTTAGTTGCGTGCACTGGCTTATTGTATCTGTACGGGAAAGGTCAATGCCTGGTATTGTTTTTATGTGACTGTTTGTTATGTAGGAGTGTGTCTGTGTATTTTATGTGCAGATTGGATGGTATTTGAGGTTGTGCCCACTGGCTTGTTCTATCCGTACTGGTATGGTCCAATGCCTAGATTGTTTCTATGTGACTGTTTGTTATGTAGGAGTGTGTCTTTGTGTTTAATGTGTAAATTGAGTGGTATTTCAGGTTGTGCGCACTGGCTTGTTGTATCCATATGAGAAAGGTCCAGTGTGCAGGTTTGTTGTTGCAAGCTTGTGTTACTTTTTTATTAGTGGGTTGAGAATCCTTGGACCCCGAAGGGGCCGAGGTTGTTGGTGTGTTGGCATAACTATGAAAATAATGAGGGTCTTTTTCATAGAAGTCTGCCATAAATTACATTCTTCTCATAACGCTGTCGATATCAGCTGAGCTCCATTCCTTGGAGCTAGGGATAACTACAACCTCTTCTGTTTATTCTTCTATACCCATGTCGTGAGCAGTGGGTGGGATGATTTTTCCTTTAGTGGGAGGGTCAGGGACCTTAGACTTTCCTACTGATTTAGGGGCCTTTTGTTTTTCCTTATGAACATGGTGTTCTGAAGGTTTCTTGTGTTGTTTCTCCCCCTTCCCATGACTAGAGGAATGTTTCCCAGTGCTTTTCGGGGCTTCCGAGGAACCTGACACCTTACGTCGAGATTCGGAGGTGGTATCTGACACCTCGTGTTGAAATTCAGAGGTCTTGGAGGAAGGGCGTTGAATCAAGGGAGTAGACGTTATGCGTCCTGACTGGGGATAGAGGTCGGAATCGTCTTCCGACGATCGGGCCTCTGGGAGTATTGAGAGTGCGACACCTTTTCCAACCGCAGACGGTTGGTCTTTGTCATGAGGACATAGAATCGTTGGACAGCTCTCTCTGTGTCTTCCATTGCCGATCGCTTGACACGCGTGTCAAATCGCACCCGGGGCTGATATGCTTAGTGGAGGTGGTGTGTGTTGCGCTTATGTCACCGGGTGTTGTCCCCATAACTGAGTGGCTGGCCAGTCCTCCGTGGTCGGGGGCTTGCGCGTGGGTGTCATCGCTGCCATCGCTAAAAGACCCTTCGGCGTCCATGGCCTCTTGTTCCCTGGCGTAGTGGGCCCAGCGTTTAGTGGAGCGATCCTTAAGTGTTTTCGTCTTGAAGAGCTTGCAAGCTCGACAGGTAGCCTCGGGATGGTCTCGTGAGAGACACAAATTGCACATATTGTGCTTATCTATGCAGGGGAACTTCCTGTTACACTTAGGGCAGAATTTGAAAGGAGTACCCTCCATATGTATTAATTTGGCAGCGGGCGTGTATATGTAGGAAATAAATGTGGGAGCTTGTATGACCACCCCCCACCCTCCCTACTTGTACAGGGCCGAGGCCAGATGCCTTCCAAGGCCCAAGATCCATCATGGAGTTTCGACAGCTGGTTTCCTCGATCTTCACCGGCATCGATCTTCGGCATAGGGTGGAAAGAACGGGGAAGTTCGAACAATAATTTTAGTGTAATTGGCAAATGCCAAGGGAACTCCGCAACATGCGTCAGACTAGTATGGCGGAAAAAAACAATCTGAGGGTCCTACACGCATGAGGGATCATGGGTACAATGGACGTCACACTAGGGAAAATATTACTGGCACGGCCTAGTTCGACGCCCCTTTTCGAGTTTCGAAAAACAAACTGTAATACTCCGCAGCTTCCACTAGATGTCGGCCTATGCACAGCATGTGATCTAAGCAGATTCCACAAGCCTCAGAAATATATATGTATATATATGAAATATTTAAAGTGCAGACGTTTGTAGAGAAATAATGAAAGGCACATTGAGTGACTTATCTTCCTGTAATATTAACATTTCCCTCTGCAACATGCTTTAGCAAGTGAACCAGCTGTAGAGTGGCTGAGAATTGGTAACCAAATCATGTGTTGTAAGTTTGAATTCCTTTTAATTATGGTTTACTAAAATAATACTACATCAAACTTTTCTATTTGTACCAGACACTATTAATGCTAGATTAGTTTTTTTGTGAGGAGCTTGCACAGCAGAGGCAATGACATGTTCCTGTTCTGTGTGAGAGGTGCTCCCACTGCTGTGATTTTGTGAGGGGAGCTTTGATCGCTGAGGTACATGCTGGGCATGTTCGTTGAGATGGGAATTTGGACTGCTGAGCCCTGTGCTGTTCTCCTTCTATGCAACTGTAGCTTGCATTGCTGAGGCATTTCGTTTACCTGTTTACTGTGAGGGCGCGTGCAATGTTCCAGCACATGCAGTTCCTTCTTCATGTGAGTAGACCTACTGCTGTGGCTCATGTGGTAATCCTGCACTGTTCAGACCAACGAGGTAACTCTTCTATGTGAGGAAAGCATGATCTACTGAGGTCCATGGCATTTCATTTCATTTCATTTTTATATAGCGCCGGTAGCCCAAGGGCATCAGGGCGCTTTAAACGAACAGAGACACACATAGAACACAGAAAGAGGCCAGTTCAAAGCTGAACCCTGAAGATGTCCCTGATCCAACTTATCTCGGTTCATCATCTGAAGAGATATGTTTTCAAACCCTTCCTAAAAGCAAGAAGGTTTGTTTCAGACCTGAGTGTTTCCGGAACACTATTCCACAAGCTGGGTGCCTGAACCAAAAAGGAGCTGCCCAACCCTGATTTCAGCTTGAACTTGGGAACGATTAACAGGCATTTACCCCCGGAGCGAAGACTTCTACTGGGGGTGTGAAGCACTAACCTCTTTTTTAAATACTCTGGAGCAGAGCCATAAAGGCATTTATGAACCAGGCAGAGAGCTTTAAATTTTATACGATCCTCTACTCTTAGCCAGTGTAACGCCATTCTATCTTTAGTGACATGGTCTCTTTTCCTCACATTTTTGACCAGCCTAACCGCGTTATTCTGAATCACCTGACAACTAGAGACATCCCTAGAGGAAGCCCCTAGCATCAGGGCATTACCATAGTCAAGTCTTGATAATATAATGGCTCTGGCTATGGTAGCCATGTTGCCCTCATTAAGGTAAGGCTTAATGGCTTTCATGAGCCTTAAGTAATATGCCGTGTTTTTTTGTAGATAGCTAGTCTGAGCATGAGAGTCTACCACTGCGTTAACCATCATTCCCAGGGTCTTCACTTTCTGGACTACCTGGATAGTGGCGTTCTTGATTTTAAATGACTTATACTCTGCCCCCAAGTTGGCAAGCTGACGACTAGATCCAAACAGCATAAGCTCAGTTTTGGAGTCGTTCAGACACATCCAATTTGTCTGCATCCAAGCATTAATTATCTTATAGACCCTGGCTATTACTTCACTGTCTGCGTCATGATGGCTGCCATCCAGTTCCAATATGAGTTGGGTGTCGTCTGCGTAATTTGTAAACGACACCCCCTCCTTCACCAGTAAGCTGCACAGAGTGCGCATGTATATGTTAAACAGCAGTGGGGACAGGCTGGCCCCTTGTGGGACTCCAAATAAAATATCACAGGGATCGGAGAAGCTACTGCCCCAATGGACTCTGGCTTGACGGTCCGAAAGGAAGGACAGAAGCCAATCTATGGCTCCTTCTGAACATCCCACATTCTCTCTGAGTGCCTTGATGAGAAGGTGGTAATCCACCAAGTCAAAGGCGGCACTTAAATCTAAAAGCATTAACACTCCTAACTTGCCTTTATCTATTAAGCTAAGCATCTGGTTCTGCAGATCCAGCATGGCTGTTTCCGTACTATGGGATGCTCTAAATCCCGATTGTTGCCGATGCAGGATCTCCTCGTTTTCAACGAATTGTTGCAGTTGTTGTGTAGCAACCTTGTCCAATAACTTGAGAACAAAGTTTGAGTTGGTTATTGGGCGAAGATTCGCAGGATCTTTAGGATCCAGACCTGCTTTTTTGACAAGAGGGGTGATAGTAACTTTCTTAATGTCTCTCGGCACTGTGCCCTCTTTAAATGAGGCGTTTACTATTCTCTGAAGAATGGGCGCAAAGATAGCTTTATGATGGAGAATGATGCTAGGGGGCAGGATATTTTCTGCACAAGTGGTTGGTTTCATGTTGTTCAACACCTCTAACATCTCTGCCTCTGAGATGGAGCTAAATTTGAAGAACTGTCCTCTGGCAAGAGTCTCCGTTAGTGGGGGATCAGTGTCTTGTTTAGCGATAAGTCTGGCTTTGATAATGTTCTGTCTTGCTTTTTCTATTTTTGCTTGAAATGCCTGTGACACCTTGTTACAATCCTCCTCGGAGGGCATGAAAGGCGGGGTGAGAGAGGCCGGCTTTTCCATGCTCTTCAAAATATCGAAGAGCTTGCTTGTCTTATTTTCTGCCTGCTCAATTTCACTATTGAGAAAATCAGCCTTGGCTACCTTAATCTTATCTCTATATTCCTTATCCTTCAATTTCCAGTTCTTTTTACTCTCCGTGGTTTTATCTTTATTCCATTTCCTTTCCAAAGTGCGTTTTTCTTTCTTCAAAGAGTTGAGCTCTGGACTAAACCATTTTTGGCTGTTGTTATTTTTCCTAGCTAATTTTGAGATGAGCAGTGCCTCTAATTCCACTAACTCTGTAAAATGCTTATTATATTTATCTAGAAGGTTAGTACATGAGTCCTGATCCTGAAATGAGTCAGCTATTTTATCCATACAAGTCTTAAGAAGTAGCGCATTTAGATTATTGAAGTTTCTCTTAGCTATTTTAATATGAGGATTAGGTTTATGTGCATGGAGTGGTAATCTTAAATTGGCTGATATTAAGTAGTGGTCACTCCATATACAAGGAGTGGTTCTGCAATTTTGTAATAGTACATTATAACCACACAGCCAGTCTAACTGGTTTCCCTGAGGGGTGGTTGGATCCATATTGAGAATAGAGAAATCCAGGTTATTGAATGCTTTTTCCAGGGCTATAGCTCCCTTATCCTTCTTATTCCCTCGCCAAAAGTTTACGTCACCCATAATAACTGTAGATACGTTATCAGATCTCAGGGTGTTTAAATATGAACAAAGTTCCGAAGAAAAGTCTGAGACCAAAGCTGGTGGTCTGTAAATAGCAATTAAATTTAAGCAATTATTGGGTGAGAGCATTAACTTAAGGTGCAAAGCTTCGCATCCACTAAGTCCTAGAGTAACCTTAAAAAGTTTAAGGCTGTTTTTGGCAATAATTGCCACCCCGCCGCCTCTACCCTGCTGTCTGTTTTCCAAGTAAATAATGTAGCCATTTGGTACAGCCTGTTCACATGTGGGACCTACTGGGTCCTTGAGCCAGGTTTCTGTTAAACAGAGAATGTCAAAATTGTTGGAAGTAATGAACTCCCCAATATTGGTAGCATGTTTGGTTAACGATCGTGTGTTAAGTAGGCCGATATTAAGGTCTGAGAACTTCCCCGTATCCTCCCGTACTGAACCAGTGACCAAATTTCCCTCCACCTCATCAAATAAAACTTCATCCCTCTCATGTTGACCTGTTTCTCTCGCTACTCCTGTAGTCAACATGGCGCAGATCTTGACTTACCTAAGCCCCAGGCTCCCCAAATCCCGGGTACTGACACAGGTGTGACGAGTCCCGGCTCCACCAGCTCCGACCCGTCCGGCCACGGACCGGCACAGACCGGCTTGCCCCCTTCGCGCCGGCGCGTTCGCGCCGGGTTTAAACTAATGAGGCAGCAGAGAACTACAAGGCTGCTGGATAGTGTAGTTCAGATGCCCAGGCAGCACATGCAGGGAAACAAACAGGCTAAAATCTTAGCTGTGTTAATAAAATGCTAAATTTTGGGCAGGTACGTTATCTAATGGCCCCAACTAATGATGACACAAGTTAAAATTCAATTTATAATCAATTGTAGTTTCATAACATTACACACAATAGACCTTCATACAGTGCTAAAAACGAAATGCAAAAACGAAATGCAACGAAAATAAAACGGCGTAGTTTAAGAGAGACCTGAAGATGGAGGAGAATCAATGGACTTTATAGTCCGGCCAGACCGGCACAGACCGGCTTGCCCCCTTCGCGCCGGCGCGTTCGCGCCGGGTTTAAACTAATGAGGCAGCAGAGAACTACAAGGCTGCTGGATAGTGTAGTTCAGATGCCCAGGCAGCACATGCAGGGAAACAAACAGGCTAAAATCTGAGCTGTGTTAATAAAATGCTAAATTTTGGGCAGGTACGTTATCTAATGGCCCCAACTAATGATGACACAAGTTAAAATTCAATTTATAATCAATTGTAGTTTCATAACATTACACACAATAGACCTTCATACAGTGCTAAAAACGAAATGCAAAAACGAAATGCAATGAAAATAAAACGGCGTAGTTTAAGAGAGACCTGGCATACCTTTTCTATATTGGGAGCGGAGTATGCAGTATGCATATGTTGCACCTGTTCTATGTGCATGGAGCTTCTACTGTGGAGACTCATTACTTATATGTTCTCTGTGTGAGACTCTTCTAACCTCTCTTTACCTTGCGCTTCTCCCCGCTGCGTGCTCTACGTGATGAAAGCTTGCACTGCTGTTTACCTAATTCACAAGTTTCTGTTGGTGTGAGGGAAGTCTGCTCGGCTCCAATTCAAGCTGAGTGGAGCGCTAAAATTCTTATGCTACTGTTGTACCTATTCTGTGCATGAAGGGGAAGCTCAGAGTATTAGAGCTCATCTGTTCCATTTGTGAGAGGGTCCTTGTGCTACTGCATGCTGTGCTTTATATGTTCATTGCAAGAGAATCCTGCTTTCCGGTCTGTCACAATCTGAGCCGCTGCCACATGATAATGATTTCCATACAGGTTTAGGAAGTATTGGCTGTATGTCACTTGCTCTTTACTCTTTAGATAAGGGGAAAACACGTTTCGACTCCCTCGAAATTGCATTTGCTCTAAAGTTGTAAAAACCTAAATAAAATACTCCCATCCCAAAATCTTATCAGGAGCCCTTGGCACAGTGATATGCACATAGTAAAGGAGGGATGGCTGGGACTGTGTTCAGGGCTTCCGTAATTGCAACCGGGCACAAAGAAAGTTGGCAGGAAGAGGAGGGTGCTTGGAGCATTCGAGATATTCAAAAACAGGAGCCAGGGAACATAGTGCAATGGTGGCATTGCAAAAAAGATCTCACAAAACAAAGTGGTCGCATGCTGACAGATAGCCCTGAGCAATACTCAAAGCTGTGTTCCAATGTAGCCCCTACTGTGTCTTCCTAATGTCAAGTGTGAGATATTCCACCAGAACTGATTTCCAAGCCTACAGCACCTTGCAATTCTGATATGTTTAGCCCTGCATGTGTAAGGGGGAAATTAAACGTCACTATTGTGTAACAGAGTAAACTGGCATAAGCTTTTTAAAAAACATGCCCAGCAGAACATCTCAAATCAAATATCAGAGAATATAGACGTTTTATTACTGCATATTTTTCAGGAATGTTTTTTGAGAACATCACACACCAAACACTAAGCAATTTTATAAATAATGTCCTTTGAAACTGCCTCACATAGATCATTGAGAACAAACTAAACTTAAGTATATATAGGATACCTTCTTCATAAGTGGTGCATCATTCACCCTAAGGATCATATGAATCCATAGGATCTCCCGCTTGCTGCATTCCCTGCCCATGGTCGGCTATTCTTCACCTTCTTTAACACCCTCTTTCCTGACCCGTTCTTCCTTTTTTCTTCTACAGACTACAGTCTGGGTACCCTGGGTAAGGGCACAATACACCATATTTGCCCAATAAGCCAGGTGCTGTGAGACTGCTACAGGCATTTGGAGCAGTATAAAAGCCCCTTAACATAACATAACTTCACTAAAGGACAAGCCTGGTTGTTCTAAGGTTCCTGCAGTGGTGGTGATTTGGTCCGGTATAAAATCTTTGCAACATAACGTACAAGGGAAAGAAAAAGGAAAATATTGTTCATTTTTAGGGAGTTGCGAGCATGGCAAATTCACATTTCCGACATGCAATCCCTGCCAAATGTTGTTATTGAAAGGGTTTCCAGGTGTACAAGGTGCCCCGGTCACCATTTCTCTTGTCCATTAGCCCATTTTGGAGCCCATTCACTCCTGTTTCATGCCCATTCTCTATCCTTTGTCTGGCAGGCTGTTTGAGGGGCCCCTCAGTGCTAATTCTTGGGTGCACTTTTTGCTCCTCAGTCATGTGACAATCCTATTCCATTCTGTTCCCTGAAATGGTTCTCAGGGCCAGCCAGTTAGCTGGTCTACAGAGAAGATGTTTTAAAGGCTTCACTCCTTCTCATTGTCCCTTTTAGGGACCTACAGGCCGAGCACACACAGTCCCTGTGGTGCACTAAAGCTTTTTTGTTTGATGCAGTTTTATTAATTAATTTATTTTCTTTCCTGGGGTTTGCAACACAGTACAATGTCTCAAAGCACTAGAAAGCAAATGCAGGGCATCGTATTAGAACTGTAATAGTACAACACAAGAAAATACATTTAAAAAAAGAGACTACATTTTTGGAAAACACCATTTGTTTAAAAACCAAGAGCATTTCTTCCTAGGGTGGAAGGAAGGAAGGTTGTGATGGGTTAAGTTATCTTGCCTTTTAGCTTTGGGCCTACAAAAGAACATTCCATTCACATCTTGAAAGCAGTCAATCCCCAGAGTAGTAGCATGCTTCAAATCTAGAAGAGAGGGTGGGTGTGTGTGTAGGACATGCTGCTTTTGCAGTACTGTTTTGCGGGAATCAGTGCTCCAGCTAGGATTATGGTGTGAGACTATTTTACTCCCAATTTTTAGAATTAGAGAGTAAATCCAATTTCAAGAGAGTAAAAATGAGTTTCCTCCTTCGCAAGAGAATAAAAAGTGTCGGACAACTATCCAATATGTACGTAAAATTAAAACTGTGTTAGAAAATATTAGCGACAAAGAATTTGTAGATGCATACTACCCAGCTTCATCTTTATTATACTTTAACACCAACACTCTGTTAAGAACTAATACAGATCCCAGCTAGTTCCAATATAAATCAAGTCCCTCACTCTAACAGCATCACTTCTTTGCCTCTCTGGCCTGCTGTTGCTGGCCGTCGCTACCTGCTTGGCAGCCAATCAATGTTTTTGCTCCATCTCCCCTTCCCTTTGGTACTTGGTTTTCCAAGTCTCTCACTTTCCGATGCACTGCCTCTCACCCTTAAGTGTTGCTATGCGACGTTTTGCTATCTGTTGCTCTGTCACTCTCCCTCTCCCATCTCTGCATTCTAGTCTTGCTATTTCCCTCCTATATTTTGCTGTATCAGTTGATATAACTCCTCTTCCTTTCTAATGTCATTACTCTGGCTATATCTGTTTAGTCATTTTCTCTATTGTGGTTGCCACGCCTTTCGATTGTCTATCTTGCACTGCCTCTTGTATTATTGGCCTACTTTTCTCTAGTCTTGCTTTTCCAATTCCAGCCCTTCCTGCCTGCTGTTGGTCTGAGTTTTCTTATTTTACTGTCTCTAAATGTCTCTTTTTTCTCTGCTTATATCGCTCATTCCTATTGTGTGTGTGTTCTATTTACCTCTGTTTCCCTTCTTACTTTCTTTGTTGCCCTCTCATGTAGCTCATTGGTCTCTCTTCCTATTACTCAAATTCCTGTTTTCCATTGTCTAGTATGTTCTCTTATCACCCATCACTCCTGCCCAACTCTGTTCTCCTGTATTGCTTAGGTTCAGACTTGCTCTTTCTCTCCTGTTTTTCTCTTTGGCTTTTGACATAGCACCAATACATATCCAAAAAGCTGAAACTGTCTTTTCTATTTACAAATCTAGTTCAGCTTTACTATTTGGAGCTCCTTTTAGATGTGTGCAAACCCTCTTTTGGCCATTAGGCTGGGATTTATAGAGTTGGATGTTTTTTGTCAGATGCTGCACTTGCTTGAATGCAGATGCTTTGCCAACACGTTATGCCGTAACAAGTATAGCTGCCCAGATGAGATGTATATGTTCTGAGCCATTGTATCTTCTGGCCCATTACAGATATAGCAGCCCAAAAGATAAGAAGTGTGTGTTCTGAGCCATTACAGATATAGCAGCCCTGAAGTGATATGTGTGTTTTGAACCATCACAGGTATATCAGCCCTGATGAGAGGTATGTGTTCTGAGCCATTACAGCTATAGCAGCCCTGATGAAATGTGGCTGCTCTGAGCCATTACAGATATAGCAGCCCTGGTGAGACGGGTGTGTTCTGAGCCATTACAGGTATCACAGCCCTGATGAGAGGTGTGTGTTCTGAGCCATTACAGGTATAGCAGCCCCGAAGAGATGTGTGTTCTGGCCCATCAATGGTATTGCAGCCCAGATGAGAGGTGTGTGTTTTGAGCCATTACAAGTATAGCAGCCCTGAAGAGATGTGTGTTCTGAGCCATCACAGGTATAGCAGCCCCGATGAGAGGTGTGTGTTCTGACCCTTTACAGGTATTTCAGCCCAGATGAGATGTGTTTGTTCTGAGCCATTACTAGAATAGCATTCCCGATTAAATGTGTGGGTTCTGAATCACTGAACATTTAGTAGTCCTTTTGATGAGTCAAAAACGGAGTCAGTTCTGTTACAATCGAATGTTGCATCTTAAACACATACCTCTGATGCATTAACTTGCCTGTCAACATGATATGAAAGAATAGGTTACACAATGATCTCTGCAGCCATGTTATTGACCCACTGAGCTACTTTTCCCAACAGGCTGTTGACTCTGAAAGGCACATAGGTTTAAGGCACTGGCAGTTACATGTGAGGCTTGTCTGACATAACTGGCTTGACAAAAGCTCTCAGCCTGTTTGGACTATCCTACATGAGTCAGGAGATTCATAATGAGGCTTTGAAATGTGCTAGATTTTTGGCAGTGGGACTCAGTAATCTAACATGGGAGAAGCAGAGGTTTTGAAAAGTGCAAGATCGAGTAGGAGGGATTGAAGTATATGACAGCAATGCTATCTTCTCACATAGTCTGCCAGTGTGCATCACACCAGCTCAGGAGGATGGTGGGAGGAGCTCAGACACTGTTCTTGCTCAGTGCAGAAAACGCCAAAACATGTTGGTGCTGTGTCATTACAACAGCTCTGTTAAGAAATGTAGGTACTGTCCCAAAACATAGCAGTCCTGCTCTGAAACATGGGCATGATGCAATCAGCTCTGCTGTGAATTATTGGCATTGTGCCATGACATGCATATAGCAGCTTCGCTGATGCATTGGGCTATTTTGATTGAATATATAGCAGTCTTGTTGAGAGGTAACGGTACAATCTGTACCACTGAAAATATATTCAACACTGCTTCTAACTGTATACAATATACCTGCTTGCAGTGGGTGGTCAGAAACGGAGTTAAAGTAAAGTTCCGACCACATGCCTAGCTATTCCTTGCTCTCTAAGAAAACAAACTATGTACAGTGCCCTTTCGTGCACACGAACACATGGAATCTTAAGACTAAAAAAAACCACATCTTTATCTTGGCCCTCTTCCTGCTCCCACCTGTGAGGCAAAAAACCTTGGGATCATCTTCGACTCCACACTCTCCTTCTCTCCTCACATCTCTGACGTCACTAAGAAATCACACTACCATCTGCACATCCTCAGAGGTATTCTTCGTTTCTTCTCCTTCCCCCAGAATCTCACTGTCTCCAGAGGTCTGGTTCTCTCTAGGCTGGACTACTGTAACAGCCTCTTTTTAAATCTGCCTGATTCTACTCTCCGCCCTCTGCAACTCATCCAGAACAACACTGCAAGGCCTGTCCTTGGCCTCAAGTCCAGGGATCGTATCTCTCCAGGACTGAAATCTCTGCATTGGCTCCCAGTGGCTGCGAGGATTAAGTTCAAGACCCTGTGCATTGTCCACAAGGCCTACTGGGGCCTCAGGCCTCAATACCTCCAACTCTCCCTTCCTAAATATCTTCCTTCTCGAACTCTTCGGTCATCCGCTTCCAACTTCCTCAGGGTCAGTCGCTTCTCAAGCAATGAGTTGGTGGTAGATCTCTGTTTTCAACTGGGGCCTCCCTCTGGAACAGCCTCCCTGCCCCCCTGAAATTTGAGGAGAACAATCTTCGGTTCCGGAAGCACCTCAAAACCTTCCTCTTTTCTTCTGCTCTCCCACTACCTGCTCTTGACACCTGATGTCTGCACTCACCCTTGCACTTGCCACCAGTTGGCCGCACCTTTTACTTATGGCTTCTATTTATTCCACTGTTGCTCTCATTTACTGCACTGACCCCTCTGTGTCCCCCAGCACTTTTCCCCTTTACCCCTTCCCCTGCACTTGCGCAATCTCAATGTCACTTGGCCTAGTAAAATCGTTGTCTCGGTCTTCCCTCTGTTCCCCCTCTCTTGCCTCGTCGCACCTTGGAACACTTGTGTATAGGCGTGTTATAAATGACATATCATACCATATCATATCATATCATAGAGCACCAAAAGCTTTTCCTTCTCACAAATACCAATCAACTGCTTACTAGGAGGCCCTCCTAAAAATTCAATATATCAAGAACCTCAAGCCATTAAATGCAATTCATGTGCTTCTTTGATTAAATGAAATCTAAGTATGAAATGCCCATGCTGCTTCAACTGCGCTGCCTTTATTAAAGCCGATTCAAACCGAGGTGAAATGCCCATGCTGCTGTGAGTACGCTGCCTCTATTAAAGCTGATTCAAACAGAGGAAAATGAAGCAAAAATGCTGCCGTAGTTTAAGGGATGTTCATGATTCAAAATGCTTTACTAAATACTCCAATTTACAAAATGCAGGCAGTTGAACAAAGTGAACAAAACACAAATTCCTTTCTACATTACTCAGAAAGTATGCTCTTGATAGAATCATTAACGGAGGAGAGTGTTAAAAAAAATAAACAGGCCAGGGGCCTCATTACGAGAAGTGCGGAATGGGTTTAACGGCGCCGGTAATGGTGCCGGCGCCGTTAAACCCACTCTGCACTATTACGAGGTCCCCTCGCGGGACCCACTCTGGATGTATGGTTTTTCCAGACGTCCATAGCGAGTCCCGAGAGGGGACCAGGGAGCTAACAACGGGCCCGTCCGTAATGGGCCCGTTGTTAGCTCCCTCCACATTCCCATTGAGCCCTATGAGGACTCGAATGGGAATGGGGAAGGGCCGTGCCCGGGTTCCCTGAAGGATGAAATACCGGGCCCTCCATACTCGGAATGGCCCGGTATTTCCCCATTCAGGAAACTCGGACCCGATTTTGGAGGCAGCCAAACCCTTATTAAGGGACATGGCTACCTCCAAAGTCGTAATGAGGTCCCAGGACGTCTTTCAAGCAACTTTGTGGATTGTTAAAGAAAAGAGTGGATTTGACAGCTGGGTATGCTGTCACTAGTCAACTCCATAATGTATGGGGGTGCTGACATAAATAGCCTGCGTTAGTGGTACACATGGAAGATTTAAAAGGGCCGTATTGACAAGATTTCTTTGCGTAAAAAGGCCTATTACTCACCTTATCTGGAGGGATGGTGGGTATACATTATTTGCATGTAATGCCAGGCTATGCCATGCATTGTCTGTCTATTAGTTTCTCTGTGTTTTGTTACTAAATCTAAATGAATGTTTACTTGAATCTACACTTTTGATTCACACTTTCCTTTTAACCTCACAGAAAGGGGAAACAAAACAAAAAAAGGAAATTTTGCTAATTTGTTAGGGTGTTATAAACATGGCAAGTTTACATTTTTGACATCCAACCCCTTCCTGAGTGTTGTTATTTTGTGTACCTGTGTATGTGTGTGTTTGGTGAAACGGACACCCACTCCAAAATCTTATTTTGCTGTGATGCCTTGCAAGGTTACATTATTATCTATTTGTTATAGCTGTACTACAGCTCTGCACTGCTTTCAATTGCCTTGCTCCCTTAGATTTTGATATGCTACAGTGTGTTATCTTATGCAATGTTTCTCTGTTAGGACCTTTCTGTTTTTCCCTACTCTAAGGACATGTTAACTTGTATCTATGCTTTTGATGTACACCTTCTTTCTGCTTTTAGGCAGCATTGCCCCACTTGCACCCTTGTTTAAGTGGCACTCAGTTTATGAAAAGGGCCACAATTATACTTGCACATGTAATTTGGAAGCCAGCCTCTGCACCCATGTTTGGACATATGCTCTACATGCTGCCCTTTATCAACAGGACAAGGTAACTGCAGCCCAGGTGGAGAAGACTGGGTGAGGCTGGATTATGCAGCTGCAATCCCAGAAATGCCTAGCCTCAGACCAAGAGGAGTCCTGTCCCAACACCACTAGACCCATACCCATAAAGTTCCTAGCAGGCATCAAGAACTTCCAGAAAGTATGGTTCGGGCTTTTTCTCCCACAGGAGTCAGGGTTCAAAGCCCACTATGAATTCAAAATGCCCCATAGTTCCATCCAGCTTTCCTGACTATAGAACCTGGTTATTTGTGGTTGTTCAGGGCCTATGGGAGTAAAAAGAAGGGCTTTGCCCGCAGTGTTGTCTTTGGGCATGATTTCAACATCTGGCTGTGCACTCCTCCTTGTGATCCCCCCTTTCAATTCCAGCAGAGTCGGACGATCCTCTTTCTCTGTCCAAGCTCCCAACCTCTGAAACTCCCTTCCACTCAGCATCTGCCACAATGAGGACTACATCTGCTTCAGGAACGCCCTCAAAACCTGATTATTCCCTCCAACAACCTGACAAGCTTTCCTCATTTCACACTTACCTTCATGACACCTAGGCCTTGACACTGTCTGTGCCTCACCAGTACATTTTCCAGGGGAAGGTAAAGTATCATTTCAGAGCAGACCGGATGGTTTGATTATACAGCTACATCAAAAACAAAGCTCCAGCTGAGGCTCAAGATACGTAACCATTCACCACTTCAGTGGACACCAGCCGCCGGCACGGTCGCCCACCCGCACGCATTCGCCTCCATAAACCAGACTAAAACACAAAGTACAACATCTATGCCATCAGAATGCAGCTACGTCCTACGACAAATGATTCGGGCTAGCTGTACACGTCACAAGTCTCTCGCATTCGTACACTCTCCTGACCACCTCTCAGCACCCATCCACATTCCTGACCTTCATGGGTAGTTTACTGGGTCTCGGCCATCCCACCCAACTCCATATTTTGCCCAAATGCACAAAAGCATTCTAATCTTTATGACAATTTTCCCATACCTTGGACTTCGGTCCCGAGAAGGCATTCCCTGCACAAGCGCTTTGAGGCCATACTATTGGGATAAAGATGCTATATAAATGCAAAACTACTACTACTACTATGCCCACAATGACATCCTGGCACTATGGAGGATTTAAAATGCTGACCACTGCTGAGCCAAAGAAAGTGCTCATGTCTTCAAAGATTTCCCACGAAATTCACTTGGCATAACCACTCATTGAATGCCTTCATTTTTTACACAGTTAGCTGAAGCAGCCATATGCTCATATATATAAAAGTACGTACAGGTGAAACATTAGATGGTTCACCAGCATATAACGAAGCAGGAGCATGCCAGACTCACTGCAAGAACACAACCCCAGGTTAGGTCTCTCCATATTACAATAAACTTCCCAGATATAAATGTTCTGCCTGTAGGCATTTGCCATCTTTGGAGAATATTCAGTTCTTCAACCTATAAATAGGAAGTTATTTCTAAGTCGGTTTCTACCATTAAGGATCAACTTGGAGGAGATATGAGCTAATCTTACATTATTCCACTTTTCCGTTGCAGGAAAACAATTGACTACCCTTTTATCTCACTCATTCCTATTATATACCTCCACCCATAATCACAGCACTAATAGGGAAATATTGCCATCAGATATAACCTTTCTAATTTCACATTCAATCGTAGTGCCCGGCTTGCAGCATCTCCTAGAATTCTATTGACAGACAGGCACACCTCCTTCCTCCCCTTGCCATCTCCAGCCGCATTTTGACTTCCACATGGCCTATTCTTGACAGAGCCTGATAATTCTCCTAGAATTACCGTCCCAGATCTGAATAATGGTGGTTTATTAACAACAAACCCGGTCAAACGCTTCCATCAGTGCAACTAGCTAGTTCTTGAGCATCACGCAACCAAAAACTGTAATAATATTATATAACTATTACCCCTAGAAACTGCCTTGCATAATTGAATTTGAACCATATATATATAGATATAAATATTATACCTTCTTCTTAACTGACACACAGCGCACCCATAGGATCACATGTATGTATACAATTTCAATCAATCTCCCCTAACTGCATTCCTCACCTATGGTCTGTCATTCTTCTCCCTCTTTACCTTCCTCTCATCTGGCCTGTTTCTTCCTGTTTCTTCCACAGACTAGGGCCTAAGTACCCTGGGCGAGGGCACAATTCGCTGCATTTTTCAAGACGAGCCAGGCACTCAGACACTGCTCCGGTGGTACTTTGGCACAGTATACAATTCCCATAAGATCAAATAAAAAAACGTACAGATTATTATTATAATTGTTCTTTTATAATGCGCTGAATACCAGAGATTGGTTTCTAAGCATGATCAGGATTAGAACCTGTGTTGCGCTGCATTGTCTTGCTTCCAAGACAAATGCTTTGCCCATGAGCTATCCCCCTCACCCTACTATTATGCAGATAAACAACACAAGTGATAATGCATCCCACATTGATCGTTGGGAAATCTCACCATAAAACATGTCCCCGTTGGTAGTTCATAACCCCGAAAGTTGACTGGGATCTGCTCTTCTTTGTTTCCCCAGAGCAATGGTGATTAGATCTAGTAGGGGGCCGTTTAGAGTTTATGTTGGCCCCCATTATAAATACGCCCCAAGTTTGTATTGTCTCTGCATATGATTATCGGTGTTAAGATTACTTGGCATTATGTTAGTTCTTTTAATGGCCATGTAAGGATGAAACAAGCTGTCAGCCCTACCTAGATTCAAATATTGCCATCATTCCCTTGCATGCTAAAGTACATGCTGTTGCATGTACCTGAACACACCACACTACTAAATTCCTAAATGATATGTGAAATTATGTTTTTTTGACTAAGTTTGTCAAATAGGTAAAAATGGCAAATCAGTGGAGTACATTGATTTTCACATTTAAACAGTTGTTAGCATTCCTTCCATTCGACGTTGTAGTGGGGCGATTGGCATGCATACATTTTTAATTCCCATACTTTGATGGATGGCTTTGCCCTCAATTTACAGATACACATTCCCCGTTGTGCCGCGTTGTCCTTTCAGAGTGAATCATAATTTTTTACATAACATGTTTCTAGGAATATTTCTTACATATGTTCAGTTTGATTTGGTGTGCGGTTTGGTGCTTTGCAAGTCAGCTTTATTGAACACATAATACTATTTTAACTTTCGAAAGTCAACTATGCAGAAAACATAGTCTACTGCCTAAATTACAAACCATAAATCCAAGAAACCGGGGCTAAATTATGGCTTTTCCACTTAACTAAACTATTAAATCCTGGACAAATCACTTTACATCACTGTGCCTTATTATTCCTATCTGATATCACCTACAAGTGATTCTTTCATGTGTGCCCTACTTCGACTAATTGTCATCTGCAAGGGCGTGCAATTCTGAGATTCTTTATTTATTTATTGTGATATAGTTTATTCAATTTTTCACAAAATTTTACATCAACTTCCATTCACAATAAAAACACAAAGAAAAAAACTAAAAAGATAAAAGGCTCCTCCATCAATAAGACCCGTAAGTGAGAGGAGCAGAAGAAGCCAGCCACCACCCCCCCATCACAATAACATTTCCAAGATGTTAGCGATTTTCCTCCAGAACAGAGTAAAGAACACAATACAAACATGATTACTCCCCATCATGAAATCTTCCCACACCTGCTCCCCAGACACATTCTTCTTCCAGCATGCCGCCATGCATGCCCCAGACATCATGGACCCCAATGCGATACACTCACACAAGAGATGTTTTACAGTTTCCAGTTCACCCTCCCCACAAAGCTGGCAAAATCTATTAGCTCTGGGGACATGGTGCCAGGCTCCCTCGTTCTGCCATGTTCTTACCCGTTGCACTTAAGTTTTATATAGTCCCAAACCTGATAATTACCACGGAATTACCCTATATAAGTGGGGGAACTAATTCTTTGTTGGAAATATAGAACACACTCCTTGGTGTAGTTACTCATGGCCAAGTTGACTAGTGCCTTCTCTCGGGAATGAACCACCACCATGTGCTTCAACGCTTGCTTATAGTGCCTCAAATGAGAACCCACAATGTTCGTCAGAGCAAACCTCAACCACCTTTCAGCCACTCTGCATACCCTGAAGAGATTACTCCCTGGCATAAATGGAGCATGTGTTCTATTGGCATCAAAGATAAGATTTAATAAGGTATGCCTCGGGACATTGCACAGCTTCCAGTAGATTAAGGCATCTGAGATCCAGTTTACAGGGAATTGTAGAGGAGCAGTCAAATGCCTGTACCCGAAGTCCCGCCCCCCGGCTACCTGTATGTTGGAAGCCAGAAATTGCGACATGCGCAACGCCAGTAATGGTACCTATTCCACGAAGAGCCTTTGAGACAGGGTATCCATTAGGAAAAACCTATCGGATGTATCCCTGTAGAGGTGACAATCGTCAGGAGGAGATCCCTGAAGGAATATGAAGATAGATGAAAGAGAAGAGTAGTGACGTCACAAGAAGCAAGAGTGACACTCTGAGAAGAGTGGCTGAAGAAGAGGATGTATAGTCCTTATAGAATTCGATGACGAAATGAAGAATCAAGTAAGCTTTCATATGCGGAATGCAGATAGCACGTGTGAAGAGCACTGCAGAAAATTCAAGCTATTTTTTAACAGATGCAGTAATGCAAGTAAGACTAAGTAATTGTAAAGGCTGGCTATACGTAGTGAATAGACTGCAGGTGGTGCCGCCACTATATATAGAATCTGGATATTCAATGTCACCATTTTAGTAAGCTCAAACCCACGGAGAAAGAAGGATTAATAGCTATGAGTGTGTCGCAGCATGAAAGCTGCTGAAGATCGAGGAAGGAGCGAGAAGGCTGTCTGGCCTGGTGTCAAGGGCTGGAGCTGCCAAAAACTGGTTATCTATCCTTGAAGAACAGTGAGCATGAGAAGCGGAACCAGCCCTTGTTACGGTGCAAGGAAAAGACACCATGAGTGCCAAGTTTTATTCATTTAATAACATTAAATACGAGAAAGGAGCCGAAGCACGGTCTCCTGTCACATGGGTTAGATGGAAATAGAAACTGGGCATACAGCAAAAGACTTAAAGATAAGAATGTGCTCGCACTCCCTTTTATTCTAAGAGCAATGATACTTTGCAAGGCCAAGTACAAAGACAATTTGAATGGCAGAAGGCATGAGTGATGATGGATGTTGGGCTAATTGGGTGGGGAGACATGGTCAAGTCCACCCACTGACTCCTGGGGTGCGAGCCTATGTGCTGCTAGCGAGTCGAATATTCCAGAAGGGTACAATCGTGCCAACCAATTGTAGAAGGCCATATAACAAAGGGCCTTATACTTTGAGAGCTAATGATATACTGTGTACTTAATAAATGTTGAAGATGACTTGCACTAGGGGTGGGCATAAATTGTCCACCTGACTGTAGAGACCCAATCACAATCCAATCCCTTATAGAAAGTATACTTAGATGTTCCCCATAAGCCAACCACAATCTCACATAGGTTTTCTTAGTATGCCACGTAGTATGACGTCACGAATGATGAGTTTTTGTTATAAAAGAAGTGTTTTTTATGAAATTTGCTGAGTGAGCTTGTGCGACGTCCATTGATGTCCGTTGTAACTCCCTGTTTTAGACAATTGAAAATAAAACAGCCTGATGAAACTATTTGCCAACTTCCTGAGTCAGTCTTATCATTTGGTGTAAGAGTTATCCTGCATCCCATCCATCGATGTACGATGTGTTGCCTCAATCCAAAGGACCATAAGGGTTCAGAATGGAAAGAATAAACTCCAGCAAGATCATCTCGAATCCTGTGCGAGTTGGAAGTCACAACAGACTCTTGACAATTTTTTTTCTCCAATTTAGCAAGATCTTCAGTTCTAGCCAAGTCCCACGCCTCCATGCCATAGGTCATCATGGGTACCACCCTGGGCCGATATAGCTGTAGCATAGCACTCACAGAGTATCCTGCACCCCCCTGTGCAAAAATGTCTTGAATTCCTCCAAGTAAAGCATTAGAAGACTAACATAGTCAAGGTTGTTTGTACCACTTAACCTGGTGTCTAGATGGATGCCCAGGTATTTTCACGGATTTACCACCTGCAACCTGGTTCCTGCCAATTGCCAGATCAGTTTAAGTTTACGCCTTTTGTTTGGTGGGTTGAAAATCATAATCCTAGTTTTAGATATATTGATGGTCAACGAGTTATCATCAGTGCACTTTATTAATTTATTTAGGGAGATTTGTAATCCTCCAGGAGTCAAGGTCGAGGATGACCAAGTCATCTGCGTAACCCAACCACTGGAGTGGATTACGTCCCACGGGAGGGGATAGCTGCCAGATGAATCAATGCAGCCTCCAAGTCAGCCACGTAAAGGTTGAACAGCATCGGGGCTGGGGTACAGCCATGTTATAGCCCCCTGGAAGTAGGTATCCATGTGGTGAATCCCCCGTGTTGATCGACCCTAACTTTAGTCCTGGTCTCACAGTACAGCAAAATAATCATCTTCAGTATTTAACTCCTGTAGTTTGCTCCTCGATTTGTTATGATCAACATTGTTGAAGGCCGTACTTAGTTCGACAAACGCCACATACACCGGGGTGTTCCTCACCTTCCATGCCTGTTGGATTGTGGTAGTACGGGCTAGGATGTTAGTGCTAGTGCTGGATTTCTTACTAAACTCTGTTTAGAGTGTGGGGATGATTATGAAGTGTTTTTTCCCAAATCTCTAGTTCATTTAATAAGATTTTAGTAAAACATTACATCCAGCATATTCAGCATACGATCATTCCTAGGGTCATCGAGCCTGCCCTTCTTTAGGACAGGGATGATGATGCTATCTTGCCAGGAAGCTGGAATGCTCTGTAGGGCTTCAATGCTCTTAAATAGTTGGTGCAGTGCAGCTGACATTACTACAGATACCATCTGGGCCTTGTGCCCTAGAGGTTTTGGAAGACTTAATTATTCCCTCAATATCTTCCGGGCCTAATTCATATACCCAGTTGCTTGTCACCAGGGAGCCCCTTGATGTAATCACCCTATTTCCCTCCCCCCCCAGGGTGTGTTGGATGAATCTTTCCCACCCAGCCACAGATACTACATTTAAGTCGCTGGTGTTTGACGCCGCACCATTGACCACCTTCTAAAATACAGTATAGTACTTGTCTATAGCTGCCAGTACCAACTCATGCCATCTACGGCAATCCTGTATGTACTTGTGCCATTTTAGCCATTCACTGTATTTGGATTTAGCCAATTTAACCTTCATACTATGAGCCAAGGGCAACAGCTCAGTTACTGCTATTGCGCGTAGTTCCCCCCTCAGCACCCTCTTCCTGTTTCTGATTTCATGATCATAATCATCTCTCTGTGAGCTCTTGGACCCCATTGCCGTTCTGATAGCCAAATGAGGTAGCTTCACAGCACACCTTTGGATCAGGTCCATATGTACTTCAAATAGACTTAGGACCTGGCTGGGCTGCGTCTCCAAGGCCTCCCTAATCTTTGTCACAAACAGGGCCAGAGTCGAACTTGCAACCTTCACTGGTTCCTCCAAATAGGTATCATTCCATGAGATGCGATTCAGCCGTGTGTTGATACTCACTGCAGGAAAGACCGGCTGTAGCCTCAATTTCGCCATTGGATAGCGATCGCTCTCCATACACTGACTGATGCATATGTCCTCCACCATAGTAGGGATGCTTGCGGCAAACATATAATCTAATATGCAGTTGCCCCCTACTCCCACCCTGGTGAAGTTAGGTGGGTCATCCGAGGTGTGAGCACTATTCATAGCAGGGAACCCATACGAGGTCAACAAGCAAGCCCAGCTCATCCCACATTGATGTGCCCTGGTGTTCTCTCCCTCCTGAACATTCAAGTGCATCCAATTTGTGTCTCCTGCGATCTGCCCAAGTCTCCACACAACATCATGGGCCATTCAAATCCCCCAACAAAACTTCCATTTCCTTCAGGGTTGCCAAAACCGGCCCAGAGGGTGGAGGAATGTATATGTGTATATAAAGTATTTCCTGTGATGATGGCAGGTTCGAACATTGTAAGGGAGTCACCTTGGCCACATGAATATTTGCTGATTGAACCTGTACTTCCAGGATCCCCATGGGGTTCTTAACTCCTAGTGCAAGACCTCCTTTGGGCCGCCCTCAGGCACCCTTGCTTGCTTGGTGGGTGATGAAATCCCAACCATCTACCATCAGGGGATCCACCAACCAAGTTTCCTGGAGTAACACTATATTAAGGCCATCTAGATAGTTAAATAAGCCATCATCCTGGAATAGATGGTTATGGCCCCTAGTGTTCCAGCTCAGCAACAGATGGAAAGGTTCAAGGCCATGGTTACGAGTGTATAACCCCCTCGATGCTACTAGTGTAGCCAGCCATGACCCCCTCTTCCCTTCCCCCTCTACAGGGTGCCTTTGGATCAGTTGTGCCAGCCGCTCAGGCCGAGTAGCTACATTAGCTTGATGCTGCTCGGACTTGTGGTCTTTCTCCTCACCAGGGTTCTGATATTACAGGCCCGAAAAGCCCTCCACATATAGAAAGGAGCAGCCATACCCAAGCTTGTAGATGGCCTCTCTGTGTTCCATCATGTACGTCCGAACGTCATCATCATGGAAATAAATAAGGGAAGTAGCATAGTTGTAGTCCTCACACATATCAATGATCTTAAGGTCATTACTATTAATGGTCCGTAAGGCGGAGACAGTATGTAACAGGGCCAAGACTCTCGAGTGAGTCAGGAAGAAACTGTTGATTAGTTGAAGATGGTATCCATTGATGTGCTTCGTCTCCATTCCCACATGCTGCTTGTCACGTGGTGGTAGGCAGGCTTCCGTGCACCTCTCCCTAATTAGATGTGAAGAGTCTTTCTAAACTGTACACCATATCCATGTCCTCCTTCATCCCCCCCCCTGGGTTCTAGACCTCTGGATATCCCGCCCCCCAGCAAGTCCAGGCCCTTGCTGGATTTTCTTCACTCTCCTGCACGGAATAGCTCATGCATCTTCCTTGGTTCTTTTAAGAGAGGTTTTGGCTAGCCTCAGACTAGCTGCATCGGCAGAGCCTCCCTCCAATAGTTCAACTTCTTGTGACAAAATGGCTGCGCAGCTAGAGAGTTTGAGGGGCTGCGGCACTCTGTTCCCTTTTGTAGATTTAAGGCTTACTCTGCCATCAGTGCTGCTAGGGGCCGTTCCAGGGCACAGCTTGGATGCCAGGGCAAGCGCCTTGTGTTTTGCGGTCGTTCTTTTTTTTTGCGAGATGTTCATACATCAATGCCTGCTTCATTGTCCTCTTTCTTGGCCGTTTATGCCATGAAATGATGTCTGCCTCGCTGTTAGGTTCACCATGGGCTGCCGTTTCCACCCTTGCTGATGTCTTCTGTTTAGCAAAGTTCGTGTGGATATCGGTTTGGAGGAGATTAAAAATGGTGTCAACTTCTTTGCCCATAGTCATCACTCCTCTTGTCAAGGGGTAAGAGGCTTTCAAGAGAACGTTGAGGGAGTGTGCGAGTTTTTCAAAGTTACCACACACCACGTTCAGTTTTTCATCCGTGGCATCAACTTTAATTGTTCATCCTGTCAAAAGAGACTCCAAGTTTGAAAACATAGCTGCCGATGATCTACTGGCCTCCAGGTCCTGCAACGTGCAGCTCCTCTCTTCCACCAATACATCTACAACATCAGCAGCGTCTGTTACAGCTGAGAGATTGGATGTCAGAAGGTCTGGCAGAGGGTGGGTAAATTCCCTGGCGTTCACACCTGGCCAAAAGGGTCTCTTCGGCTGCAACAGGTGCCAAGTCATTGGATGCTGGTTTAGATTTGCCTCCATGCTTTTCTGTGCTCCTGGTGTCTGAAGACAAAGCATCCTTTCTGATGGATGAACTAGCAGGTAATTCCATAAGAAGGTCAGAACCCGGTTTGATCATAGCCCTAACCAGCATTTCAATGGACTTAGAAACTAAACAAGGTGCTGTTGTCATGAGTTCTTCCACCAAATCCGTGCATAGTTCTATTACCACCTCCTTATGTCCAAGCATTTGCTTCGGGTAATAGTTTGTTATTTTGTTGGCAGTGATACTTGGCTCGTCAGGCTCTTTGAGTCTTACGGTCCTTTGTGGGCTCCTGCGCGGGGAATGAATAATGACCTGAGCACGTGCAGACTGTCCTCCCCCAGCAAGGGGACCCATATTAAGGATACTCAAGTAGGCCATCTCCAAAACAGGGTTAGGTGTGACATCCATGACCCCCACCATAAGCTTCATATCTAAGTCCTCCGCTGAAGTACGTAAACAGCGTCTTCCCATAGCCGCCCGCTTGGCAGCTCCAGCCGCCACTGCGGTCGACGAATGACACTTTGGCATTAAGAGCGAGCATAAGGCGGTGAAGGCACGATGTTAAGAGATGGTGTTATAAGTTGATTTGCCAACCGCCCGCCCCGATCCAGTGGGACTTAGAGGTATGTGACCGCTGTATTGTACGTGTTGTACTGTATTGCACAGTAATAAACAGTTAAGATATCAATATTAGCAAGATGTTGAATTTACGGAACTTACTTCAGTAGGCACAGCTTTGCTTCCTTGTGGCAATAGCTCCAGTGATGCAGAAATAAACCAGCCGAACCCAGCCAACCAGACACCAGCCACTCTGTCACACTCTGCTCCACTCTACAAGCTGACTAAGTAGGCGGGCGTATGTGAGAGTGGATTAGAGCTGGTAGACAGAGTGTTCCTGCTCACGAGTTCTGCCAATAGCTCTAACACCACCAGCACCAGATACTCTGTCACACTATGATGGCGTTTTTTCTTCCAGAAAGTGTGCTCTGCTAAACAAACCTCACTTTCCAATGTTCCATGCTGAAAAATATAGTGAGCATGTGAACTCTGCTGGGCCATGTTTCCTGATAATCCAGCAGCTGCAATGTGACTGGCCACATGGCAGATACAAAGTAACATGTACCTTCCTAAAACAGTCTGCTGGAGTCAAAATAATTTCAATAGCCATGGACTGCCTTTAAAAGTATTGGCACTCATGTTCAAACTACTTTTAACTACATGCTACATATCATCATGTGTCTGTTGATAGCACTTTGGGCAAATATAAGTATACAGCTATATATAGCTAGAAATAGTGGCATATGAGGTAAAACAGCTAAACTGTGAAAACCCAATATAATGTCATTTATTTTATCCGCTTGGTTTTTGCTGTGACCTGCAGCTGCAGAGCTGTTTGTGCATTTGTATCTGGCCCTAGAGGTTTCACCCTGGACAGATGGAGGGCGTGCCCAGATGACTTGTGTCCACTAGTGGAAGACCTTGGCACCTTTGCCAGGATAACAGGACATTCCTCCTGTGGGGTGCGGTAGAAGCTGGGAGCAACAAAGTGACCTCTGCATCATAATAGGGACCTCACAAGGGAAATAATGTATGTAGTCGTCCCTTTGATCTGAGGTAGACACAGGAAAGGGGAACATGCAGGGTAGCTGGAAGAGGACATACACACTGGAGAAGGAGGAAGGCATCGTGAATATGCCGAGGCCCCACTACCTTCCTGAGACTCCCTTAACTTCCTGCAGACAAGGCACTCTGGGAGATGACTTCACAAGCAATTACCCTTGTAACAACATCTAGGATTGTCCCCTTACAAGAATGGCCTATCATCTGTATGAAAGAGATTTTAAAGGGGGTGAAACACTCTCCATAACTGAATCATCTTTTAAACTATCTTGAGGAATCATCTTGGAGACCATCTTAAGAAATCATCTTTCAGAATCATCTTTGAATCATCTTGAACCAACTTGAAGAACATTTCATTGGAACCTTATTGGTGTAAAGGCTGCCCAAAGACCCCTCCACTGGGTGAAGACAAGGACCTCCAAAGAGAATGCAGAAGCTCTCCTTAACCTCTTGTTGGGAACATTTGCAACCTGCTTTATCAAAGCCTGGCTGCTGCTGGACACTGGTAGACTGGACTCTGCCTGCTAAAGTTGCAGCCCCACAAGATTCCCTGCTACCCTTCCTGGCTGTAGAGGGTCAGCAACAGACTCATCTTTCCTCAGGGACCCAGTGTAGGATGCCTCAGCAGTGCAAGGACCAAAGGAATCTGCATTTGGCTTTCCCTGCAACATTGAACCGCTGTAAGCACGTCAAACGCCTTTCAGCAACTGCAAAGAATGAAAAGGTCTGCCTTTCGCATTCTCACTTCGATTGCTTTGTGCTGCTGTGAAGACCAATTTCAAAACATTGAATGAAGGACACCAACGGATCACCGCTTCAAGCCAACTCAACGCTTTGAAGTGCTGAAGCCAAATCTCGGCTTTCTTTGCATCTATACCCTGTCAAGCCTTCAAGATAAGCTTACGCGAACATCACCTGTCTGTCCCAAGTTTCTTTTAACCAGAAGTCACTGCTGCTTATCAAACCGCTTGCTTTTTTACAGGACTTTAGGGAAGGACACACACAATGCATATAATTCAAGAGGCTGAAGGCAGACCTGCTTAAGACATTTGTATTCGACCAGTAGCACGTTTACAGCTCCAAAGAAGCCATTAACTCTCAAACGACTGTTCTAAAATAACACTAAGAGATCGCAGTAAGGTGTGTTTTGGGCAGAGAGGAGCCGGAAGTGGGTGGGAATGAATTTAGGGATTATTATTATTTATTTATTTTTATTGTGTCATAGCCATATTCAAAAACAGTATAATGCACACTTATGACTTTTAACACATAGATCAATACAAAGAAATAAAAACACAACGATCAAAAAAATGTAAATAGAACAAATAGAAATATATAAAATAACTCAGACATCCAACATCGGCACCTAAACAGAGGAAGCCCCCCTCTCCAAACAGATCTGTTAAGAGAGCAACTACTTCAACTGTCAGGAGTGTTTAATTACCTGACGACAGTCTATCCAAAAAGATATCGGAATTCAAGCATGGCCATGGGCAGTCAATGGTTGGGTAAATAACCAAACAGTAACAACAAACCTTGTGTCTCTCCTCATATACCATCTCCCCCTACATGTACTCTGATGTAATATTTCGGAGTATACTAAGCGCTTCATTGCCACCTAACAGCCAAAACTAAAAATGTGTGTAAATAAGAAGCACTCTCATTTCTTCCAGGCTATTGGAATATTTGGGGCGTACTGGATAGAGGACCAGAGATCATTTTTGTCCAGTACGAAACGTACATTTTTTAAGCACATGCACATGTCTTGTTACTTGCTTGGAACAGTTCACCCCTTTTGTCACATTCGTTCCAGCTAGGTCAAAGGTTGTGCCTTATAACCGACCAACAATGAAAATCTACACGTTGACACCCATGCACACAGTCCTTGTTTAGCTCTAGAAAGACATTTGCACTCGCTGCTAGCCAGTAGCATGTGATAATTGACTAGTGATATGTAAGAAATGGTTTGCTGGGTGCATGTGGAGAACTGGCATTCATGTCAACGGGCGAGTGACATTTAATGCCTGGCTGGTAGCTGATAACTTGACATTTTTAACTTTGACTATGTAGAAAACGTTTTATGCTTATGCAAGACTAAATATCCAGTAAGAGGATTTACAGTCTAAAACCTAAAATAATGCACTCTGTTCAATTAGAGAGCCAGGGCTCAAGGCACAGCATACCCATTTGATCAACGCATGCAGTGCCAGACATATCACTCTCTATTTAGGTGTCTTTTGTTCTTGGCTGCCAACATTGGAATCACCTACAAGTGATTCCATTCAGTGTGCACTTTACAAAAGGCCTAGGTGTTAATAGACTACAGTTTTGCTCCATCTGTGAAAATATTGATTATTCATACAATCTACACAATGGTTGAAATATCACTTAACTTGGTCATGGCAGAATCACTTGTGAGCCCTGGTCAGCGCCTAACAGTACAATGTAAAGCAATAGACTGGGCACAACAAGTTGAACAAATGGTTTATTGCTTGTAGGGATAAGCTGGGTAGTAGAGACCCCCAACCATCTGCACAAGTAGACTGACTCCTCAAAGAATAACATACTGACACAAAGCTCAGGATTGCTCTGATGTCATCAATAGCTAGGATTCCATCAGTAGAACAAGGAATGGGAATCAGATAACACATTAACATATAATAGAAAAGACATCAACATAACACCCCCCCTCCCTTATCTGAACACCACATTTCTATTTACACAAAACAATTTATAATACATGTAATTCCAACACTTTTTGCAAAACACTAAAACTATCAATCAATCATTGGACAGTATGAGAGATATTAGTCATGTGTCAGGCCTTGCACTAATACCAGTCTCCAATCCCCCCCGTCCCTGGAGGTTTGCAACTTTCCCATCTATTGGTCTCAGGGGTCTTACTTTCCCTGTGGCCCCAAGTCAAAACAATATACCAGTTGGCTACCGACAGAGACAAACAGCCCTCTGGGAATTTTGCAAAATACATCGATCTCTTTTCCGTTAGTGCCGGGCAGATGGTAAACAAATGTGGTAGGTCTTCCACCACGCCCTTTGCCTTACAAAATGGTTACTATTGCCACGCGTAGGCCGGCTCTTGCTGATATGATCTCCATTGTGCTGCAAAGGTTTAAACTAATCCTCAAAAATGTATCCCTTAACTGTTGGTCAGGGAATTTCTTTAGGTAGAGTGGAATCTGGCCAAGAGCTCTTGTCTTATTTGCTTGGTGGAGAAACATTTTCTTTAGTCATTGCCTCGTTGTGGGTCGCAATCCAGTCTTTTCCCCACTGCTTCCTTCAAACCTCGCCTGGGTTAGCCAATAACTCTTCATAGGAAGACCCCAGGTCGTCTAACAGAGTTTTACAGGCAGATTCCCACGCAGCCCCCACTGCAATGGCCCCAAGTCCCGTTTCTGCTTTTAGAACTACCAGGATTGGAGGAAGTAGTTATTTTGCACAGTTCCCAAAAAAGGTCAGAGTCATCCAGTCTACTGCCTCTTTCAATGAGACCAGTCCGAGTTCTCTTCTGATAACCTGAATCGACGTGGACCTTGGAAGGTTCAACACTCTCTTCCAGAACATTCTCTCCAAACTGTTCCACTGTTTTTTCGGGACTCGTGGCAAAGCATCTGCTCCATAGGTCATGGTTGGGACTACTTTTGCTCTATAGAAAACCAGAAGGGGTTGGATAGAAAAACAGCAAAACCTGCACTTTTGGGCTTCAACTGTACTGTTGCTAATCTGAATTCCCAGGTATTTAAAAGAGTCAACTAGCTCGATCTTCTTTGCCCGTAAGTGCCATGTTAACTTCTCCCTCTTTTTTTCCTGGACCTTTTTGCAGGATTAGAAATATAGATTGAACAGGGCTGGTGCTAGCAGACAGCCCTGTTTGACTCCCTGTGCCGTAGGGATCTCATTGCTTAAAAGCCCATTTGTATTCAGACAAACTCTGATCAAAGTGGCTGTGTGTAATCCCTTTATTTGGTCCACCAAGTCCAAAGTGCAATTCCACGAGAGCAGTTTGGACCACAATCGCTCCCTATTTATACTCAACAAAGGCCAGACCCCTTCACAAAACTCGATTGGAACGGATCTTGGCGTCTATCACCCACCGACCATGCCACCAGCCTTTTTAACAGAAGTGCTGCAGATAGGTTCCCCAACACGTCCAAGAGTGCGATAGGGCGGTAATTACTCAGATCCTCCCTATCACCACTCTTGAAGATTGGGATCACACAAGCAGATCTCCACGAGGGTGGAATGGCACGGGATCCTTAGCACATTTTCCAACACCCTACCCAGAACCATGACCCATTGTTCAGGATTTTGTTTAAGCATCAATGTTCGATATGCCATCAGGGCCTGATGCTCTGGAGGCCTTTGATTGCTTTACCAGGGCCACCTGGTCATAGTGCAGGGTCCACATGGTCGATTTCACAACAGTTTTCTCCTTTAGAGTACCTCGGGGAAGAGGGCTTTAAGGAACTTTACCCAGGTTTCCTCTGAGACTCAATTTATTTGTGTCATTTTTCCACAGTCACCTGCGGTTTTAATTATGGCCCAGGTTTTCGATATATTCTTCTTGGGTAATGCTTGCAAATAATGTCTCTGCATCCTTCTGTGCCATTTCATTCATATGGCCTTTTAGCCAGTTCTTGTAGTTGTTTCTCAGTCTCCTAATAACTACAGCTGTTGACAACAACGGGCCCCTCTTTAATCGGCCAATTGCCTGCATCATTTCACACCTTTTAAACACTACCTGTTTATCAAAATCATGTTGGTGGTTTTTTATCTGGCCCGTTTATAGAAATCATGTACCAGGTACATTGGCATCAAGGGGATTGTCAAGCCCGCGCCGCTGGCGCACGCATTGGCAACCATCATGGACTACTTGGTACTCATTTATCCTCCTAATACTCCTTGAAACACTCCTTTTCACGCCTTGGTCTTTTATTTCCATTTGCTCAACTTTGGTTCTTTGGTTCTTTCTTATTTTATTCAATTAACTACATTTACCATAATGCACCTGGCTGCAGTCCTCAATTCCTGGCTATTCTCATTCATCGTTATTGGGACCACAATCCCCAGCCAGAATCCCTAGCGGCCAGTGCTGCTTCCACCTGTTTAGGACCAGAGAGGGAGGAGGCAGATTGTCTTCAGGTGTGCTGCTACAGGTGCTGTCAATTAGCCTGCCTCAGAACAGGGCAGGGCTGTATATAAGCAGCTGCCTGCAGGAGCACAGTGTCTTGCATCTTGAGTCTCCCCGCTCCTGTTTGCCTTGACCCTTTACTTTGTATGCTGTTCCTGTTGCTGCATTATCCTGTTTTGTTCCAGTGCCCTGTCCGGGCTCCTTGCCCTGCAGCCTGCCTCACTTCGGCTGCCTACAGTCCTTGTCCTCTGGGCTCCCTGCCCTGCAGCCTATCTCACTCCGGCTGCCTACAGTCCTAGTCCTCTGCAGCCCGCCTTGCAGCCTGCCTCACTCCGGCTGCCTACAATCCTTGTCCTCTGGGCTCCCTGCCCTGCAGCCTGCCTCACTCCGGCTGCCTACCGTCCTTGTCCTCTGGGCTCCCTGCTCTGCAGCCTGCTTCACTCCGGCTGCCTACAGTCCTAGTCCTCTGCTGCCCGCCTTGCAGCCTGCCTCACTACGGCTGCCTACAATCCTTGTCCTCTGGGCTCCCTGCCCTGCAGCCTGCCTCACTCCGGCTGCCTACCGTCCTTGTCCTCTGTGCTCCCTGCCCTGCAGCCTGCCTCACTCCGGCTGCCTACAGCCCTTGTCCTCTGGGCTCCCTACCGTGCAGCTTGCAACCTTCTGCTGTCTCCAAGCCCTTGTTCCCTGGGCTCCCTACCTTGCAGCCTGCACCTCTTCGCTGCCTACAGCCCTGCTCCTCTGGGCTCCCTACCTAGCGGCCCTATTCTTTTGGGGTATGTCTGTCGCCTACTACTAATATCTCCCTGTCCTGTTCTTTTGGACTCCCTGCCTTTCAGCCTACTACAGTCCTCCGCAGTCCAATACAGTTTGCCTGCACCTAGTGCCACTCTTGACTGCAGACCTGCTTCCTACTTTGCAGCCTTCTGTTTTCCTGATCGCTGCTCCTTGTTCTCTTCCTTGAGTCCTCTGTACTCCACCTTAGGTTATCTATTTCAGTCTAACTGCCTTTCCTTCATTTCCTTCTGCTAGATTGCTCATTGACTTCCTTTTCGCTGGATATTTCTGTTCTTGTCTTCTCATGTGTCTTATGTAATCCCTTTGTACAGAGCTTGACTGTTGGTTTCCAGCAGGCAACCTCTGCCCCTCCCTTAGTCGCGTTTTCAATGTTACAGACACCCACTGCTGTTCCTAGCCATGAGCATACAGCGTGGGCCTCTGTTATAGCAATCTGTGCAGAAGGCTGGAGTTTCCTAAGGTTTGTGGAACACTCTTTCCCATTTCAGCATACACCCCAAGAGGGAATCCAGTTTGTTTGTACCTTTGTATCTTTTGCCCCTTTTGGCTCACAGCTACTGTTTCCTACTCTTCTTTCTTGTTGAACTTCCTGCAGTGTGTGCTTATCTGCTACCTTACCTCAGCACAGCCACCCAAACCCTACTTGGGTACCCTGTGCCACTCTTGACAGAGTGCCATTCCTGACAGAATGCAAGACCAAAAAGATTCTTGTTCCATAGGCAGGAAGGGCACACACAGACCAAAGATGCTTTCTTTTCGGTTCAAGAAACCTCTGCAAAAATCTAAAGTTTTCTTAAGGACTGCAAACAAAAACCATAGCTTAAAAGACAGACTCGCCCTAGTAAACAAAGGTTTACAAGCACAGTACTACACTCACTGGCTCGCTGACCCTTCCATGTGTAACTACTATGACATTTGCAACTATGATCCGCAGTCTCTATCTATAGAAGAGCTACAGCAAGAAAATGAATTCCTGCAGATTTTGTTAGCCCAACCAGTGGAAAACACTCATGCGGTTTCTGGCATTTCTTCTGACACTACATTCGACATTCAGCCGGTACACAAACCTTGTATTCCTTTATCCCAGGCTACCCGGTCTCAGGACCAATGTCGTAACACTGCTTCAGCCAAGGATATTGCACTCATTGTGGCAGACTCTCAACCAGAGTACGCTGTTGCCAAAGTCATATGCTCAAGATCAGCTTGGCAAGCTACACAACCTCCCCTGACTGCTGTAAACACTCATTTAACCGGACAAGGCATTCAGTATCCTGAGGTTAGTGCAGCTGGTCCTGGGTACAAAAGACCAATGCTGACCATCGGTTGCCTTAATGCTTCCCCAGTAACTACTAACCATGATAACTCTAAGGTCAGTCTTCCTATTGCAACACCTGACTTCTCTGCTGCACCAGATTCTGAAGCTGTAGAACAGGCTAATGGAACATACCTGTTACAAGAACAACTCTTACGCCTTAAAAGACAAACCGAAGACCTCTATGATGAATTTGTCTATCTGCATTATAAGAATCTAGCTAAGGGACACAATTTACCAGACCATCTGACACTATGTCCAACACCCGACATTCTGTCTTTAGAGTTTAACAGATTAAGGCCTGTACTGGTAACACAGAAGAGGATACAGACTTATACAGAGCAGTTGGAAGACCTGAACTTGGCATATACATACCAGTTAAAGCTTGACACCGCTCATTCACTTACTAGCCACAGTAACACAGGCTGTCGTTCAGATAGTGAAGAATGGACTCCTCCAGTGGGCCAGATCGCTCACACGGCCATTACACCAAAGATCAAGTGTAATCATCTGACTGGACATTCCGCTGAGTCAAAGGATTGTTCCATTCTTGCCCTTGATGTCAGTCCTTTACTCCCACTTACAGCCTCTACTGAAGTGACCAGATCTGAGATGTATTCTGCTTCTATGAACATTGGCACTCCTGACCAGGAGTCAGATCCTGAAACATACCCCGTACCTGTCTGGAATCCAACTTTGCCTACTGTCAATACCCCAGATCCATGCATCAACTTGGACACACAAGACTTTGCAGGCCGGCCTTCAGAAGGCTTACCCTTTCCTGGTCCTACATCCACCATGCTACTTGTTACAAGATCTGCTAGCCCTATCTCTGCTGCTCCCCCTGCTAGTACTCCTGAATCTGCTACTGATGCCTCATCTCAGATCACTCCTACTGCAGTTGAAGCACCCCCTTCCTCTCTGCCTGCAAGGACAGTACCTGTTGCAAAGCCAGTTAAAGGTTCTCCTATTAAGGCTACAGCTCAGGTAGATCCTGTTGGTGCCTCTGCAGCACCTAAACTACCAGTCACAACACCATCAGTCTCAGTTGCGTCCCTGTCGGCTGGTGCTCCTGTGACACCTATACTTCCAGCTGTTACAGCATCTGAACTTCCTACTGCCATTCCTGATCTTCCTGCAACTCATAGTGTTCCTGCAACATTTGTTACTCCTGAGGTCTCTGTCGCAAATCTTCATGTTGCCATTGCTGCCTCTGACTATTTGGACGACCGTCCTAGAGCAACCAATTCAGCTGAATCTCTGGTTCCACCTTTCAGCACTGTACCATTGCCAGTCCTAAGGAAGACCACTTCTTTCAAAGCAATATATACCATGGAGTCTGCAGCACATCTCCACAGTTCCTCAGTTCATGAACGCACTGTTGGGTTTTTGGTCCCTAAGAAGTTGTCTTTTCTGAATTATACCTCAAAGGTTCGAAACATTGGTAATGTCTCCTCCCTTCAAGACTCTCAGCTTGCAGCATTAAACAGTTTTTGGTGGTTCATGATGTGCCTTTTTGGTATAAGGCTCTCTTGCGGTGTGACAGGCCTTGGACGTGCTCTTCTTGTTGGTCAGTCTTCAGGGGGCCTGGAGAGGGGCATGGAGGGGGCATACTGTCATGCCTGCGCCGCTGGCGCACGCTTTGGCAACCATCATGGACTACTTGGTACTCATTTATCCTCCTTATACTCCTTGAACCACTCCTTTTCATGCCTTGGTCTTTTATTTCCATTTGCTCAAGTTTGGTTCTTTGGTTATTTCTTATTTTATTCAATTAACTACATTTACCATAATGCACCTGGCTGCAGTCCTCAATTCCTGGCTATTCTCATTCATCGTTATTGGGACCACAATCCCCAGAAGCCATAGCGGCCAGTGCTGCTTCCACCTGCTCAGGACCAGAGAGGGAGGAGGCAGATTGTCTTCAGGTGTGCTGCTACAGGTGCTGTCAATTAGCCTGCCTCAGAACAGGGCAGGGCTGTATATAAGCAGCTGCCTGCAGGAGCACAGAATCTTGCATCTTGAGTCTGCCCGCTCCTGTTTGCCTTGGCCCTTTACTTTGTATGCTGTTCCTGTTGCTGCATTATCCTGTTTTGTTCCAGTGCCATGTCCGGGCTCCTTGCCCTGCAGACTGCCTCACTCCAGCTGCCTACAGTCCTTGTCCTCTGGGCTCCCTGCCCTGCAGCCTATCTCACTCCGGCTGCCTACAGTCCTAGTCCTCTGCAGCCCACCTTGCAGCCTGCCTCACTCCGGCTGCCTACAATCCTTGTCCTCTGGGCTCCCTGCCCTGCAGCCTGCCTCACTCCGGCTGCCTACTGTCCTTGTCCTCTGGGCTCCCTGCTCTGCAGCCTGCTTCACTCCGGCTGCCTACAGTCCTAGTCCTCTGCTGCCCGCCTTGCAGCCTGCCTCACTCCGGCTGCCTACAATCCTTGTCCTCTGGGCTCCCTGCCCTGCAGCCTGCCTCACTCCGGCTGCCTACCGTCTTTGTCCTCTGTGCTCCCTGCCCTGCAGCCTGCCTCACTCCGGCTGCCTACAGACCTTGTCCTCTGGGCTCCCTACCGTGCAGCTTGCAACCTTCTGCTGTCTCCAAGCCCTTGTTCCCTGGGCTCCCTACCTTGCAGCCTGCACCTCTTCGCTGCCTACAGCCCTGCTCCTCTGGGCTCCCTACCTAGCGGCAATATTCTTTTGGGCTATGTCTGTCGCCTACTACTAATCTCTCCCTGTCCTGTTCTTTTGGACTCCCTGCCTTTCAGCCTACTACAGTCCTCCGCAGTCCAATACAGTTTGCCTGCACCTAGTGCCACTCTTGACTGCAGACCTGCTTCCTACTTTGCAGCCTTCTGTTTTCCTGACTGCTGCTCCTTGTTCTCTTCCTTGAGTCCTCTGTACTCCACCTTAGCTTATCTATTTCCAGTTTGTTTGTACCTTTGTATCTTTTGCCCCTTTTGGCTCACAGCTACTGTTCCCTACTCTTCTTTCTTGTTGAACTTCCTGCTGTGTGTGCTTATCTGCTACCTTACCTCAGCACAGCCACCCAAACCCTACTTGGGTACGCTGTGCCACTCTTGACAGAGTGCCATTCCTGACAGGGATATAGTTGACATCGGCCATCGCCGACTGTACCTTGTTGGCCAAGGCAGTTTTCGGAAAGGAGGCACTCAGATGTTCCACATCCAGCTTTGACATCTTAAGCCTGGTGTCATTATTTGTCAAGACAACAGCAATGAACATTTTTGATGATTTTCTTCGGCTCCCAGTTGCCCATAGCATTTTAAGCAAGGTATCGTCACTCACTTCAGTTGAAACTACTTCCAGAGAATAGATGCCCTCTATCAAATCTCTAGATACGAATATGAAGTTGATGACAGACAATTGTAGACCACGGTTCCAGGTGGGATGACAAGACCTTCCCTTTTCAAAGTAGCCATTTAGCATATGGAGGTCATGGGACTCCATTAGATCGTTCCAAAGCAGCCCTCTATGTTTCTGCACATTTCAAGCTGCTCTGCTTAAGTTTCCCTTTCATTCACACAGGTCACGTTGGGATCACCACATATGATTATTGACGAGTTCTTCAAGGTGTAGGCTTCATCTATCGCCGATGTAACCACATCAATTAAGTCCTGTGGATTGATTCTAGAGGAAATCCAGTAAATAATAATTATGACATATAAGTAAATGCTCTTATAGATGCTGTCTATCAATATAGACTCTTGCTGGACGGAATAATAGCTCTCCACCTTGGCCCTAATGAAAATGTTGCCCTCAGAAGCAAATGGCAATCGTTCCTTTTGGGACATAATTTTTTAATAGTACCCAATTGGGAGTTCTTGGGGAAAATGTGTCGCAAATTGTGTATTTTAAAGACTCTTTGTTCAGTGACACTGATCAAAACTACTAGACGCGCAATGAGGTAACTCATCAAACTGGCCCACGTTAGCATTTGGGTCAGCACGTTAGGAATTGCCCTTTTGTGCTGGTCCCTGATGAGTCCTTCAGACAGGGATCCACACTCACATTCCTTGGTTAAAATCTCTCACTGGCTCCCGGTTGCTGCAAAGATTAAATTTAAATCCCTCTGCATCATCCATAAGGCTTTCTGAGGCCGGGGATCTCACTATCTGCTACTTGCTCTCACCACATACTCTCCTTCCAGATCCCTCTGATCCTCCGGTTCCAACTCTCTGCTTTTCAAGTGCTTCTCTAAGCACAGTGCGGGCGGCCGTTCCCTTTCCTCGGCTGGCTCCTTCCTCTGGAACAGCCTCCCCCTTCTCTCAGTCTTGAGCCGGATCTCCTCAAGTTCTGCAAGCACCTCAAGACATTCCTCTTATCTTCTAACCTCCCTCACGTGCTAAACCTCACAGTCGCTGTGACTGGTGGCTTGGGCCCATATGTGTCCTTCCGTGTCCTGGCCTTCTGTCCGAGCGCCTGCAGCATCCACCCTCCCCCTGCACGTGCCTTTGGGCACCACTTGGCGTGGTGTCTCACAGGCCTGCACTTTTTGTATAAGCTGGTGACCCCTCTTCCATCTAGTGGTCACTTCCTGGCACTTGTTGCCTTTGGAACTGGTCTCTGGCACTTACCTATTGCCTTTGCAACTAGCTCTCTGGCATATCACCCCTCTGTGGAACCTCTAGCACTTACTCCTTGCCCCGGCCCTTCTCCCTCTGTGCACTTGCACGCTCCAAATGTTAACACAAGGCCTAGTAGGAACGCTTTCGTAATTTTGCTCATCACTGTTATCATATTCCATTGTCTTGCTGTTCCCTTGTTACCTTCCCTTTGCCCTGTTGGCGCTTTGAAACACAATGGGCCTCATTACACGATAGGCGGTAAACTATGGTGCTAATAGCATCATGGTTGCCACCGGTACCATACCGGTACCACCATGGAGGAAAGGGGAATTACCACCCTATTCCAAGGTTGGCGGGGCAGTAATTCCCCCTTTCTCCATGGCCCTTCCCCATTCCCATTTTTGCCCCATAGGGCTCAATGGGAATGGGGAAGGGGCTAATTACGGTACCGCAAATTGCGGTACCGTAATTAGCCCCATGGTCCCTTTGCGGGTCCCAACTTTAACGGCTGGTCTACACCAGCCGTTAAGCTCGGGTCCCGCAAAGGGACCTCGTAGTAAGGCAGTAAGGGTTTACTGGTACCGGTGCCCTTACCGGTACCGGTAAACCCTTACCACCTACCGTGTAATGAGGCCCAATGTCTTGATGTATAAGCGCCTTACAAATGCCAAATAAAATCAAATAATTAGCCCCTGCAGCAGTGCTACTTATGAATCAATGTTCCCGTGGCCCTCTGTACCCTTGTGAAGAATAAATGTCTCTCTAATGCATTGTTTTTCTTACGTGCAAACTGTTCTTCTACCATGACCACAGTGGCATGGAAGATGGTGCAGGCATCCCCTTCACCCTCTCCCATGGACCCCACTGGCAGTGCCGTGTAGGCTCTGCTACCTTGCTCCCCCCAGATTGGTTAGCAATATCTACCTTTATCTCTCAGCATCACAGCTCCTGCCTCAATTTGCAATGAGTCCGGCATATTTTTCCAATGTTGCCATACCAAGTCGACAATGCAGTGCAGCCTCCCTCGTAAACAGCATGGGTGGGTCGCACTGACTGTGATGAGGAACAGAAAGACTAATTACACGGAATGCGGTAAGGGTTAACGGTCACCGGTAATGGTACCGGTGACCGTTAACCCTTACCGCCGTACTATGAGGTCCCTTTGCAGGTTGGTACTTTAACGCCTGCTTTTTAGCAGGCGTTAAAAACCAACCTGCAAAGGGACCAGGGTGCTAATTACGGTACCACAATTTGCGGTACCGTAATTAGCACCTTCCCCATTCCCATTATGCCCTATGGGGCAAAAATGGGAATGGGGAAGGGCAATGGGGGAAGGGGGAATTACCGCCCCGCCAACCTTGGAATAGGGCGGTAATTCCCCTTTCCTCCAAGGCGGTGCCGGTATTTTACCGGCATGGACCAAGGTGCTAATAGCACCTTGGTCCACCGCCTACCGTGTAATGAGGCCCTTGATTACTGTCTGCAATCAGGGAATTAACCCACATCACTGCTCCTCGTCCCAGTCAAAACAAGAGTGAGGAATACCCAAGTATTGACAGTAGCACATCATATCATACATATCACACAGAGATATGTAGGTGGATACAGGACACGGGTTTATTACCATCCAATAAACCCATGATTCAAACACAGAGAAGACCCAGTACGCATGTAACCCAGAGGGTTACCAGACATTTGGTCGAAAAAAATTGGTCAACCAGACAAATGGTCGAACCAATTTGGTTGAAAACCAAATGGTCGAATTTTTGTTTATTTTTTTTATTTTCACCCCTTTTTTTTCTAAAAAACCTTTTTTTTTTAAAACGAAAACGCGAAAAATAAATATATAATTAAAAAAAAATTCGACCATTTGGTTTTCGACGAAATTGCGTCGACCAAATGTCTTTCGACCAGTTTTCGGTCGACCAAATGTCTGGACACCACCCAAGAGCATTAAGAGGGTCGAGTCAGTAGTAAGGAATAAAGGTATGTGACATCGCCCCTATTGTGGCACCTTTCAAACTCCACGCCTGCAGCCGCAATGGGCCTAGGTGTGGATCTACCTTGAGTAGAAGATGGGAGGGAAAGGGGATGGACACAGTGCTCCCAATCCCCCTACTGAGGGAAGGGGAGGCTGTCTTCCAGCCCTGCCCTGCCGTGGCCGGATGACCCGAATGCCCAGCCTCTCCATCCTCTGTAATTACATCAGACCCGTTCTCCAGGCATTCCGCAGGTGAAGCAGCTGCACCGCATGACCTTACAGAGTGGTGGAGTAGGATGGGAGTATGTCTTTCTCAAAAAGATGAAAAGAGGAGCTACTTTGAGCTTCAGCCACAGACCAGGTCTAGGTACCAAAGCCTCTGTTTTTATACTACGGAGGTCAAGCCAAAGAGATGGCAATCAGAAAGAGAATAATGAACGAGACATGGTGCAAAATTGCCGACTCTAGGGACTAAAAACGGGTGCAGACTGGATTGAAGGCGTTGATAGGAGGTGCTGGGCTAAGGGGGCTATAGCACCGGGTCTTTTGGTTGTAGCCACGGATAGAAGCTCAGGTGCTACAATCAAAATGCTAGCTAGCCCCGAGTGCCGCCAGTCCCGACATTAGCTAAGCCCCTGATCTTTTCCAGGCCTAGCAACATCCCTGTAAAACGTCTGTGCTACTGTTAAAAGATGGCAGCCCAAAAGCTGGCTATCCACACTCTGTGCAGCGCTTCACTTCTCTCTAGCTAGGTCTGCGATTTAAACAATAAAATAAATAAATGATAAATACAGAACTACGACCAACTAAGTGAGACGGGAAGTGTGTTGGGTGAGCCCATCCTTTATGCAGCAAGGTGGAAGAGGAGTTTCATCCAGCACTATATTGGGGGATATGTTGCACTGGGCGGGGAAGAGACAACACACTCTGGCGTAACACAAATGATTTCTTTATGAAGACAGTGAACTATTTCTTTTTTAAGCCCAAGGACTGTACCCACCCCATGACATGGAAACCTCCATGTCATGGGGTTGGGGGAGCCCTATGACTTCAGAGTGACTTCAAAAAGAAACCATTATACTCCCCTCCACCCCATGACATGGAGGCCGCAAGATCCTCTGCAGATGACGGGAACAAGCGTTCCTGGCTGCTGCAGGGAGCTGACAGCTTTGTTACCTGGACCAACAGATAAAAGGTAAGAACATGTATTTTCTTTAAATGTGTGTGCATGCATGCAAATGTGTGTGTATGTATGTATATAATGTAATGTGCATGCATGAGTGAGTGCATTGTGTATGGGTGGCTGCCTGGGTGTGCCTGTGTGAGTATATGGTGGAATGGTGCACACTTAAATGTATGAGTGGCTGGGTGTGTGTGTGAGTGTATGATGAAAGAGTGCACACTTAAATGTATAGGTGACTGCCTGAGTGAGTGTATGGTGAAAGGGTGCACACTTAAATGTATGGTTGGCTGGGTGTGCGTGTGTGCCTGTATGGTGAATGGGTGCACACTTACATGTATGGGTAGCTGCCTGGGTGTGCCTGTATGGTTAAAGGGTGCACACTTAAATGTATAGGTTGCTGCCTGGGTGTGCCTGTGTGGGGAAAGGGTGCACACTTAAATGTATGGGTGGCCACCTTGGTGTGACTCTATGATGAATGGGTGCACATGTAAATGTCTGGGTGGCTGCCTAGGTGTGCCTGTATGATGAACGAGTGCACACTTAAATGTATGGGTGGCTGCCTTTGTGTGCCGGTATGGTGAAAGGGTGCACACTTACATATATGGATGGCTGTCTGGGTGTGCCTGTGTGGTGAAGGTGTGGACGCTCAAATGTATGAGTGGCTGCCTGGGTGTGCCTGTATGGTGAAATAATGCACACTTAAATGTATGGGTGACTGCCTGGGCATGTCTGTATGGTCAGAAAGGGTAGACACTTAAATGTGTGGGTGGCTGGGAGTGCCTGTATGGTGAAAGTGTGGACACTCAAATGTATGGGTTGCTGCCTAGGTGTGCCTGTATGGTGAAATAATCCACACTTAAATGTATGGGTGGCTTCCTGGGTGTGCCTGTATGTTGAAAGGGTAGACACTTAAATGTATGGGTGGCTGGATGTGCATGTGTTTGAATGGTGAATGGTTTGTGTGCTTGTATTCAGTGGTGCAACAAAACCTACATTTTGGGGGGGGCTAGGCCTTCAAAGTTTGGGAGGGGCGCTTACTTCACGGGTGGTGGGGAGGGACACATTTATTTGTGTGGGGGCATCTAACTTCTTTACGCATTCTAATGTGACTATTCTAGTGCCGCTTCAATGTTACAAGCAGTTAACTCTCTCCTTTAAGTCAGAAAGCACCCACTTAGGGACTGCTGTATGAACGAGCGGTCTTCTGTCCGCTCTCTACCCTTTCGAATCACTCCCCTCTATGCAAGTACTAAACCCACATCACAGTTTCAATTTCCCAAAAAATGTAAATAAGCATTTCAATGCAGGTACTAACAATGTAAAGCTTTACGTTAGAAATTGCGGGGCCTTTGTTAACAGCGAAACCCAGGCGCCGTTTAACATCTGTGTCCTGTTCTAACTGGCAACGGCTCTGTAGCTCAGCCAGGTCAAGTCAACGTAGCCCCAACTGTCAGGAGGTCGGGGGGGGGGGCTGAAACCCAGTCAACTGAATGGTGTTGTGCCACTGCTTATGTTTAATGCCTTGATTACTTACTGGTAATCTTCATTACTCCTAGCCCTATCCTTCCTTGTCCCAGTGCTTTTGTATGAGGCACTTTGCCTCATACACAAGTACTGGGATGAGGTAGAGGGACATGGAGGTAATTCCTGTCTTATAAACCTGTAACCTGTAATCACCACTCTTCCTCGTCCCAGTACGTACCTATGAGGCAAGGTGCCTCATACGTAAGCACTGGGACAAGGAAGAGGGACGTGGAGCTAATTTAGGGCAGAGGAGCTAATTTTGGGGGTTGAGGTAGGGGGTGGGAGAGGGGATGTGTGGGGGGATGGTGGGACAGGGATTGTGCGATAAATCTTAATGGTCATCCATCCAGGGTAAGCAGGCATGACATGTGGTATTAGTGGCCAGAGAGGCATTTTGGTTCTGCCAGTCTAGTCAATTCTTAGCTTGGCTTGACTTTTTTTTTAAAACTGGGCATCGCTGATAAAGCATTCCTACTAAGTGTAATTACCTGACTACACTGGCATTTCAGTGCTGCCAGTCTAGCCATTTCTTACTGTGGCATTGTATATTTTTCTGGGCATCTGTGATAAAATAACCATGATAGGTGTTATTGCTTCAACTGGCATTTTGATGCAACCAGTCTAGGTATGTCAAAATGTAGCCTGGCATGCTTTACTGTAATATGTTATTATGTGTCTAGACTGGTCTGCATTGTGCAGCCAGTTAGGCATGATTTCATTGTGGCATGGCATTTTTAATAGCAAAGCATTACATTAATTAAAGTATGAATTAATGTTCCTGTGCATTGTTGGTGACTTGCATGTATCAGATTTTTTGGTTGGTGTTACCGTACAAAACAATTGCAAACGCTTTGGCTTTTTAGCCAATGTTTCTCAGAAAGTGTGCTGTTTAATGCATTAAAACACATATTTATATCTTTCTCCTAGTGCAGTGTGCGGCTTACCGCTGCAGCAGGACGTTTGTGCATATTGCGCAACTGCAGTATTCTAGGCTGGCCCAGAGTGTGGCGCAACGCATGATTTGTTTCAGAGCTCGGGCTATGGGGATGGCCCTCAGCATGGCTCGCAGAGGGGCCCCCAAATGTTGTGCTACGCCACTGCCAACACCATCTTCGTTCCTTTACAAGACACACCATGGCCTCGAGCTTGTGCTTTAGCACTGCGCCAGGGAAACACTGTTCCTCATCTGCTCCCTCTGCATTGTGTACCTGTTCTCCCACAAGCTTTCCCCAGTTGTGAATCTTCTACTGCATTTGGTGAGGGTCATGATTTCTTACAACTGTTCCTGACTGGCTCAAGTTTGGGACACAACACTGGGTGGGTTAAATGCTTTGAAACATGTACATGTTCCACAGGGAGGAGGGCACATCACTTGGTAACGATTGCTACGAGGAAGTGGAAAGTTCTGGTAAAGGGTACATTCCCTGACACCTGGGTGATCCCAAACATTGACATTTTTGAAATCTGGGTGCAGATAAAATACGAAACACGCCAGTGCATCATCCTCAAGCAAATTCGCATATGCCTGTGAGGCCTTCCCTCGTGGAGCAATACGGGTCATAAATTTAAAAGCGTGCGCCCCTGCCTCCACACAGCGTGACAGTGCGCATTAAGGGCTGGTGGTGACTGCTGGTTCTCCCCAGTAAGGATTTAAGTTCCTCATTCCGGTGGGGCCTGAGAGATTCGGCAGTGATGACGTGAGAGATGGGCCACCCCAGTTGTGAGAGTTGAATTCCAGGCACACGCTTCCCCCGGGTTAAAGAAAGACTGGAAGAATCACGTCTGCCATCCGGTGCATGTCCCGGCAGGCGCATAAGCCAGGTAAAAACTCGTTCCTCAAGAAACTAAAAAAATGTGCAATGCTGGTTTTCCAGACACGCCATAATGTGAGAGGACATGCAGCTTCTTCTCAATAACTCCGGGCCCAATTCAGAGGTCCGTCCGTGTAAAATTATAAATGTGCTCTGTTGCGCAATAACACTTTTCCTAAAAGCACCATATTCTGTGACAGAAGGTCGCAAGGTGGTGTGCTGACTTCAAAGCCTCGGCTCTTGCATGCGACTGATTTAGGGCCTGACAAGAGCCCTTGCGGACGTCATTAATGCAGGGCAGACCCTGTGAGGGCATTCTCCTTTGCACAGCCCTACTTTTGCATGGTAAAAAAAGGGAGTCATTAACATATGCACTAAAGTGTTTACTTTATAAGATAGGTTCCCTCCCCCCCCCCATGGCAATCCCGCTTTTCTGATTTACTAAAGGCTCAACAAGACTATAGTATATCAGAAAAGTGGCACATTATTTAGAAATGCTTTCAGGGGCACTGGTGCACACGTTCACAGCCATAGACGGATTAACAACAAGGCTGGCAGATTGCCAGTGGAACAGCAATTCTTTTTGCATTTTATTTTCAATGTACTGATTGTCATTTTTTAAATATAAAGCTAATTTAGTTTCTCCAAATCTGGATGAGCCACAACACTGTGAGTCATTTTGAGCTGTTAGCTGCCATTCTACTCTGAAAGCGGAAGTCTTTGATGGCCAACCTTGTATATATGCTTGATATTTGCAAAAGCTTAATTGTTAATGGGAATTCTGTTTAAAAAAAGGTGTGTACCAAACCTAGTGTGCTTTAGGTATTTAGTGATTCAGTCATACAACGCACAAATATATATGACAGATATAAAGCTCTTTGATCATTCTTATCTTCCCAAAATGCTCTTTAATATGCAAAACAGCCACAACATCATTGGTTTTATTGGTGCCACTTTACAATTGTCCTGGGAGAATAGCTCAGCAGCAACGTGCTCGCCTTGGAAACAAAAAGACACAAAACAACACAGGTTTGGTCCCCGGGTCCACGCTTAGAAACCTCTGGGTATTAAGCGCGATTTAAATACGCAACTAAGACATATATTCCTGTAACAGCGCCTCGATGCCCCTGGGCTATGAAAGTGCTTTAAAAATGCAACTAAATAAATACAAATTATCTTTGGAGTTCTTTCTAATCAATACACGCATACACTGTGTTAAGCAATCACTGTTATATTCAAATACAAGACATGCATCTTTTAAACCGTTAAAAAAATGAGGGTTTTCCCTTCAGAAAAGTAAAGGTTAAAAATTATGCATCATTTTACAAAATTAAATGCATTCCTATGCTTACGTCAAGCATAGAGTTCCGACAGGTGGCACTAAAATTATGTTTAGAAGCAAGCACTCATTTCCCTCCCCAGTCCCACATTTCAGAGGTCTGTGGCTGCCCAAAATGTGCAAGCATGAAATAGATCATAGAGAAGGTTAAATTGGCAAATAGTAAATCTGAATGCGCAAGTCCATCAAGAAACCTGTGAAAGGATGCCCAAAGCCATAGAAGTGTGAGAACAAAAACTGTGGGCTAAAGGTACACACCGTTTCACAGCTGTAAAGGTGTGCCGTAAAGATATCCGTTCAGCCATCTTTACAGAAGACTCTCAGTGCTAAGCAGCCAAATGGCATCCCCGCTGGGTTTATCATATGTCTTTGATGACATTCTGCGCAAGCTCAGTACTACCAGGAGAACCAATTGCAAAGTATGTCACACAATGCATAACTGTGATGCTTATAAGTAATCTTTACATTAATTACAAGGTAGGACTTTTACTGTGAAATACTATTTCAAACGACAGCAGGACATCTCTATACCCACACATCTCAGAATGTTCCTATGTATTGTACAGTCCAACCAACTCTTCAGAGTTAACAAACATGTTAAATTACCTTAAAGGTAAGTTGGCAAGGCCCATATCCTAAATCACACCCACAAAGGTAATATTGTGCCGGAATGCCAGATTCAATGCTCAACATGACTCTTGGAGTGTTGGGTATTTTTAACAATTGCACAAACAGCAATAATGTAAACAGTATGTACCCCTTCATTTGTTATAAAAGGTGCCGGCATTGTGCAGCTACGAGGAATGCTGTTACTTCCCACACATGAATGCTCAGGGTCGCCTTTATCCATTACTCCACCGTGAGAATGCACAGCCAAAGATTCCAAGAACCTTCTCTAACTGTCTTTACTCTACAGAGGTGTTTAAGCCTAGGCAGAGTTAACTAATTTCACTTGTGATTTTGCCATATTTTAATGGCGTTCCAGCCCAAGGGATTAGAGGTACATTGCTTCAGCAGGTAACTTGCCTTATTTCTACCTGCCCCCTGCTAACACCAGAGCTGTAACCATGAGATGGGGGTTGAGTTATTTTTAGTCAACATTTTTATAAGATGTGATTGTACCACTTGCATACATTTCATATGTAAACTTTACCATTTGACGAGACCGGGTGTAGAAATGTAGTTATGGTGCATTAATATTACAGACCACTCTAGACGCTTTTCATAGAGTGACAGCAGGCAATTTGTGAGTGAAACCAGATATTAACATTGAAACCAAAATTCCTCATTCCAATCTTCTCTCACTTGTGTCCAGTTGGCAGATATCTTATGTTCTTATCACTTCCTCTAAAAGATTGTTTTCAGACCTAAGCAAAAGTAGACAATTACTTCCACGGATTTCCACAGGATCCAGCCTCTCTCCTCTGTTTTTCAACATCTACATGTGCCCCACTGATAAAAATCCCTCAAACCCACGGACTAACCGCATACAACTATGCAGATGACACACAACTGACTGTGAAGACGACCACAACCCAGGAACAAAATCACTGCATCAACAACTGCCTCACAGACATCTACAACTGGATGACAACGAACAACCTCAAATTGAACCTGGAAAAATGTTCTCACCCACAGAAAGCAAAACAACCAACCCACAACTGTACTGGCTGGCCAGCATGGGAGCACATCCAGAGACCTCCAACATAGCAAATAACCTTGGAATTCTCATGGACAGCACACTATCCCTGGAACTGCAAGTCAACGCAATCTCTTAAAAAGTGCTTCTACCTCCTAGGATTACTCAGAGGTTTGCTCCCATACCTCTCCTTTACTCACAGAACCCTCACAATCATATCCCTGATACTAACAAGAATACAAGAATTGACTATGCAAACAGCCTCGACCGAGGAAGGCTGGAAAGACTCACCAAGAAACTCCAAAGGGTCGAAAACACTGCAGCCAGGATTCTACTAAGATTAAATAGAAGGGACCACATCACTCCGGCTCTGAAAAGGCTTCACTGGCTACCAGTAAAAAAACCACATCAAATGCAAAGCCCTCTGAATCGCCCATAAAGCCTTACATAGACAAGGAGCTGAATTCCTCTAAGCCAAAATCAGCCGCTACCAGCCAAGAAGGGGACCTATGACCAAGCAACGACCTACAAATAGAGACAAAACAGTATGAAAAAAGGAAATTCAGAGGAACAGCATTCTCACACCTAATTGCTAACCTTTGGAACACCATGCCCAAAGGAATTAGAACCACAGAAGACCACATCACCTTTAGGAAATTACTCAAAGCCTGATTATTCAACAGACAATGCCAAGCACAAAGGCACATCGACAACAAACGCATTGCGGACCTACAGAAAGACACTTTGGGACACGGTCAAAGACAACAGTGGCAAAATCAAAGAGGAGCAGAACACTGCACCCCCCACCAAGCCATGCCCAATATCTAGAGTGAACAACAAAGAGAAGGACACCGAACCAACAGACAGATTTTAGGGATAACACCCACGCACAATTCATGCACCAAGGAAAACCCAGCCAGGCAAAGCATTAAAGCCTAAGCATCACCCTAGATTGCCCACCCACTCATCTAGGGACACCTGGTCGAGACCACTTTCTCAATTTATTATAACACGAGCTGTGCACCCATTAAGCAGCCGACCGCACAAAAGGTCCACACCCAAGTACTATGACTAACCAGGACGAGTAACACTAGGTACAAACAACTGTCTGCCACCAAACCCACAGAGGAAGTCATCCTCCAGACCCAGAGAGGAGGCAAGAAGGTTGGTAGATATCATTAAGCAGCAACCAATGACTCACAGCAGAGGCATTGTCAAACCGACCGACTTACTAACCCTTCCTGCCGCCTTCTTGCTCCTCCAACCTAACCAACGCCACTACACATGACTAGTGGCTAGCCACACTGCACATAAACACACCGAGAATTAATCTAATGCTCACATCCTAACAACTCCCTGAGACTCTGGAAACCACACTAGCAGGGACACTTCTGCACATAGTTAATAAATCCATCAACACTACACAAATGCACACTAACACAATGGGCCTCATTCCGAGATTGGAGGTAGTCATGGCGTTATTTGCGCCATGACTGCCTCCAATAACGGTACCAGCACCGGTCTCGTTCAATGGGGACTTACTGGTGTAGTCCGACCTTTGCGGGACCGGTAAGTCCCCATTGAAAAAACCATTCCCCATTCCCATTTGAGCCCCCATATGGGGATGGGGAAGTAGCTAATAACGGTACCGCAATTTGCGGTACCATTATTGGCTCTGATTTCCCTTAATGGGTCCCGTCCATAACGCCTGGTCAGACCAGGCGTTAAAGGAGGGACCCCCTAAGGGAACTCGTAGTTGGGCGGTAAGGGATTACCAGCACCGGTCTCCTTACCGGTGCCCGGTATCCCTTACCGCCCTACTCGTAATGAGGATCAATTTATTCAAAACCTAACAGCCATTCACGACTCTGGACCTCTTATGGATACAACTGACCAGTGCACATGACCACAAACCTCACCTTAATATCACACGACACACACACCCAACAGGAACACTAGCACTAATAGGAGACACTGAGTTCTACCCATATGGTTACAACAGATGGGGCCTCCTGAACCAACCCCCACTTGCAAGACAACGCTCAGAGACGCCAGTTCCTCCTAGTTCTAAACCTATCCCCACTAACACAACACACCCTGCCGTCTTCTCTTGCAGATCCACGTAAGCGCCTGGAGACTGCCCTTGGGTAGCAGCGGTGCGTGATATAAATCAACATAACAAATAGCAGTAACAATTACCTTTAATGCACTCAACTTTAGAACACACTGGGCCTCATTCCGAGTACGGCGCTAACCAATGGCGCTATTAACGCCTTGGTTGACGCCGTACCCGGACCGGCAGCGCCTTGGTGGATGGCGGAATTACCGCCCCATTCCAAGGTTGGCGGGGCGGTAATTCCCCAATCCCCATTTACCCTTCCCCATTCCCATTCTTGCCCCATAGGGCATAATGGGAGTGGGGAAGGCGTCAATTACGCCACCGTAAATTACGGTGGCGTAATTAACATCAAGGTCCCTTAGCGCCATGGTTTTTAACACCTGCTAAAAGCAGGTGTTAAAACCACCATGGCGCAAAGGGAACTCGGAGTATGGCGGTAAGGGATTACCGCCACCGCTCTCGTTAGCGGTGGCCGCTATCCCTTACCGCCATGCTCGGAATGAGGCCCACTGCCTTCTCCAAATCTTGGGCAGCAGAGATTTGAAAGCACTCTTTCAACTAACATAACAAAGAAGATGACAGTCTTTAATCAATAGAGAGAAAGCACAACTTTCTAATCCCTTCAACCTTAAAAACATCCTTATAATGTTATAGAGCCGAAATGCGGGGGAAGGGGCAATGCAGACAGAGTTTGGACAGCGCAGACAGAGCTTGTTGAAGGGGCAGAATCTGGTAAAGGTGCAGAGTCTGGCAGAGGTGGAGTAAAGTTGCAGGGGGGACGCATGCACTTATTTGGGTTTAGGGCAGAAGAAACCCTAAATACGCCACTACCCACAACAAAAGATTATATCTGCTTTTGCAGCTAGAAAGCACAGCAACTCCCCTCCAATCGTTTCACCCTACTCAGAATGGCAGTGGTGAAAACTGGAGGGGAGAATGTTGGCTTTCCATACCACTTTTCTCCAGAACTTAGAAAAGAGAATGGGGACCTTTGTGTGGGGACAGCGTGGTTGGAGGCGCTGGAGGTCTTCAATGAGGGAAAGATTTCAGAACTGTTGCTTATGTCGTCCACCCAACTTCTGGCCTGGAGAGTTGTTACTGAAATGGTGGAGAATTAAAGTACAGGCAACGCACAGTATTTATGTCTTGTGTCCAATTACAACATGGCCTTGGCTATAGGCCCTGCAGAGAGCCCACGTAGTGCAGCAGTGACTAGCCGGAGTAATGCAGTAGCTAGGAGTTTTGGAGAACAGTCCTAGGTGGGGATGTAAATAACCATTATAAAAACACGGCATGTAGGCTGTGTTTAAGCAGACACAATCATCACACAACGTGGGCAAGTATGGGAAACGGGATCAGAACGCTTGTTGCCTGCATCCACAGTGACCAGCTTACCATCTGGACACAATGGTGTTGCAAGCAACCTCCTGCTGACCAGACAAAGCGTGGTGCTAGCCAATGTCCTAGAGAATCTTTAAGTACTGGAGGCTGAAAGGAAATGCTGAGTCTACAGAAGTGTTGCACGAATGCCAACACAGACATACTGCAGAGCAAGTGGAAGATTCATCATGAATTGTCTGTATTTCCTGAGGGTCTCCTGCTTAGAGATGTCTTCATCAACATTACCTCTGCCCTCAGTCTCAAGGTGCTGGAGCTTGCCCACAAAGGGCAGGAGGGGATGGCAAAGTCCAAGGCGAGGTTACCGGAGAAGGTCTGGTGTCTCAATTTGGAATCTAAGGTCAATGAGTTTGTTAAGAAATGTGTCTGATGTTGAGCTCGAGTCTGGCAATGCGCCCTTCAGCGATCCTGTTCCATACCCAAAGTGATAACCCATGGACACATCTGAGTATGGACTTTGGCACTATCCGTCATGACGAACAATGCCAGGTCGTCATTGACCAATGTGGACTTCATCAACTCAACGGCCACCCAAAAAGTTATATGTGCTCTGGGGAACATATTTGCGACTCATCGTCTGCCGGAAGAAATTGTAACAGACAATGGACCAACCACCTGTTTAGGTGAGAGACTTCTGTGATATTTTGTCATCTTTAAACTTCAAATATCTGTGCATAACCATGATATGGCCAAAGGCCAATGGGGTCACTGAGTGCTTTGTGCATACCCTCAACAAGGTTTTCCAAACTGCCAAAGGATTAGGCAATTGAATCTGCACCGTCCTATAGCAATTCCTTTGGGAGTAATGCCCCACTCCGCACTCGTAAACTGGACTGCCGCCAGTGGAGGTCCTTATGGGATGATGACTCATACGAACACTCCCTGCCCATCCAATGGAAGAATGAATGCAACACTGTTGAAAATTAGGTGGTTAAGAAAAAAACAGACATCTGCAAATGAAGAAAATACATTCTCTGACGCATGGTCACCATCAAACTTAAACAATGGGACAGCGTACTGGTAAAAAAACGGACACCGGACCTCATTACGAGTTGGGCTGTGCGGTAAAAATCTATGGTAATATTGTTTACCACTGCATTACTGCACAGCCCAACTACGAGTTTGGGGGTAAGGTGGAGGTAAAAACCTCTTGCAAGAAGCTGGAGGTAATTCTGCCCCCTAACCACCCAAAAAAGGCCAATTTGGTAGTATTTCCAACGGTTGAATTATTGCTGGCAGTAATACCGCAGCAATCCCCCATGGAATCCTATATCAGCTGGATTGTTCTCCTTCCTGGGTTTGTGAACAATGTTAAAAAAATATTCTTGGAGACGGATGACCAACATTAGAGCCAAGCTTTCTTTTTCTGAGTAAGCACGCTCGGAATTTTAAAGGCTCCTGCTGGCATAGGAGACGATTCGCTTTAGCGAGTTAGATGCCTTTTTGTATTGTGCAAGTAAGGCTCCTAGTCTCACGGGGCTTGCGTCTACCGTGACTTCCATCTCCAGTTCTGGGTCATAGTATGACATGCAGGCAGCTGAGGAAATGCAAGACTTTATTTACTGGAACCCGGACTCACATTCTGGGGACCAAACAAACTCATGTCCCTTGGCCGTGCAGAGGCGTAACACCGTGCTGACGGAAGCAAAGTCTTTAATATTTCTTGTGCAATAGCTGGCCATCCCTAAAAAGGACGGTACAGCTGAGATGGAGGACGGAGTGGGTGTGCCAGCCAGCGCCTGCACTTTCGCCAAATCCAGCTGTAATCCATCACACGAGAAGATGTGTCCAAAGAATTTCAAAGTGGACTTTCTAAACTCGCACTTTTTGAGGTTAAGGGTTACATTTGCTTGATGCAGTGGCATGCAGACCTTGCGTAGGGTGTCATGATGGGCTTATTGCATGGCCCCAAATATCAAAATGTCATCGCTGTAGTTTAAGTATGGGGGAATGTGCTTGATGACTTGGGGAATCTTATTTTGAAAGATTAGGGCGACTGATGACACATCGAAGTTTAAATGCGTGTACCTGAACAGTCCTATGTGCATTGTGAAAGTTGTGATGTATCTGCTGTCCGGATGTACCTCCAGCTGGTGATAGCCTTTGTTTAGATCTAATTTAGAAAACACCTTAGCACCATGTAGCAGGTACATCTATCAGTCATTCGGGTGAGAGGTGCCTTTCCTCTATCGCATGATTTGGCATTTTCATGTCCACACATAAGTGTATTTTGTTGCTGTGTTCTCTTTTAGGCACTGGCATAATGGGGGGAACCCACGGCGTCGGCCCTTTCACATGCTCTATGATGTCCTGGGCAAGTAGGAAGTGCAACTCCTGTTCAACTTGCACTTGGATGTTCTGGGGAATCCCTCTACAGTGCTGAGCTGTCGGCTTTATGTGTTTGTCAGTATGTAGTTTGATTAGTGATGAGAACATTTGAACGATCATGTGTTTGGGACTGGAGGTATATGCCGACATTATCCAGTACATTATGTGGACCAGACCCATCTTGGTTGCCAAATTGAAACTCAGTATGCTGCCTCCGGGCACATCACCTTTTATCACATCAATTCTCATTTTTTTTCAGGCTTGTCTTCGTAGAAAAGGTGCTGTTAAGACGGATTTCTGAACTCTGTCCTGGTGGCGCAGAAGTTCAGAAGGCCAACCTAATTACTTGGAACAGGGTAACCTCTGGACAAGCCAGACCAATCAAGGTAGCGATCGCGGCGGTCAAGACTAGGTCTCAAGAGGGGTGAGGGTGACTGAAAGCCCGCAATGAGCACACAAAGCAAGAGCGCTTACAAACTACTCCAAACAGTTGTTATATCAAAAATAGATACACATTTATTTTAAGGCCTTTAAAACAATGACCGTAGCGAGAAAATCACAATATCACAATATTAAACCAACACATACCATATCAACACAATATATATACAAATACACAGTCGCAAGCGTTTAAAGCACGAAATATGTAGTCCACCTGAAAGGAAAGGAAAACAGGCAGTGCGATAACGCTTTAGACTCAGTTCGCCTTCAGAGGCACCTAACTAGATGGAAGTCCGAGCCCTGCGAAGAGTGGAGCCTTGTGCTCAAAGTACCTGCCACGCCGGTGCCAACGGGCAAAAGGGGAAGCTCTTCGGAGGAAGTCAGGCAGTTCGGGTTAGTGCACAGCAGAAGGAGAACAGGTTCCGCAACTCAAGCGCAGCCTCCACAGCGGGCAGAAGCAGAGCGCGAGTACGGCCAAACGGGTGCTGTTTTTACACAGCAGGGAAAAGTAATGGGATACTGCAGCAGGGCGACCAGATCCTAGCTAAACTACTCACCGGTCCCCGAAGCAAGCAGACCCAGGCTTCTCCACATTTGTTTCAGCAGCTGGCAGGTTCAGAAGAGCAGGGAACGCCTCGTAGTCGTGTAGAGCAAAAAGACGTCCCAATCGACGAAACCAGCAAAGTTTGTTGCCGCAGCAGGACAACGGAGCGGCTGTGTGTATTCAAGCCAAATGTACACTCCTCCCTTCAGACTTGGGAACGCCAAGTGTACGAAGCGTGGGAGAGTGACAAGGACTCGAAATACAACACAACCTGGCGGCAGTTACAGAGCAGGACTCCCTTGTAAGCTGGTCAGTCAACTGGATGGCCCAGAGACACTTCCGAAGGCTTACTTGGCAGGAGTTGATGAAGTCGCCGGGAATAGCTGTTCCTGCTATTCCAAAGGTCGAAGCACCAGTACAGGCCTTCTGGTTCGATCAAAGGAGGAAAGGGTTTCACAGGACGACAGCAGTGCAAAGGAGGATTCCTTCAGCGGGTCACCAGCGATTCCTCGGTCCAGCCTCTTGGTTGCAGGATACTTGGCTCCTGTATTCCTTCGTTCGTGAGAACTCAGGAGATCGACATGGTAGTGGTGTTTCCAGCCCCCTCTTATCCACGGTTCCCTTCGCGCCAAAACGGAGGGGAGCCAATGGGAGATCCGCTCATCAACACACATACCATACGTGGACCAATCACGGACCACGGTGGTCCCAGGCATTCACACCACCCTAGACTCTCTGGCACCCAGGATGTGTATTGGGACCAGACATCCCAGCCCACAGGTCCCAGGTCACCCAGCGTTCTTGGCAACACCATATTGCAGAGTCACGGCACAAAGGTAAGGTGTGCAAGCACCTCCGCTTACCCCTCCTGTTCCTGTTCCGCCTCCCTCCTCGGAACCTACCGAATAACCCAGCACCGCTGTGATCTTGACTTTTGCAGCACGAACGTGACTCTTCACTGCCCTCCATCACCAGTTGACTCTTGTTTCGGCCTCTCTACCTGTCAGTGGACCCTTACCCTCAGTGCCACTACAATCACTCGCGTTGTGGGGATATCTTATCTGCATGCCATCTTCTACAGTCTCTAATTCCACCGCAGTGGAATATTGTATCTTAACACTGTTAATACTGCTTGTAGTGATCTTTGCACTAATTCTGTTACCACACATCTGCCGTCCATTGCTTTGGGGGACTTACCCTAACCTCATTCATGTTTCCCCCTTCCTCTAAACAAACGCACTGCATTTGCTTGCTCCATCATCTATGCATGTTCCTGTGTTGCATTCACTGTTTTTTAACTGTTTTAACCCACCTTGATTGCCTACTTCTGCATACTTGTGCCCTGTACACCTGCTCTGACCCTTCCACCCTCCTCTACTTCCTACTCTCACTTGCTTGCATCTCCCCCCTCCTCTTGGGACTTAAACTCTTCCTCGAGTTCTTTCCTCCTTGCACTTACTCCTATCATCTGTTCTTGACCGATGATATCAGCTTGTCTGTCCCCCCTCCTACCCTTTGTACTCCTTCCCCCCCCCCTGCTTCTAAATTTACCTGATGAATTTGGCTCAGCAGTTGTCTCGTTCCTCCTCACCGCCTCTATCCCTGCCCCCCCCCCTCCCAACCCTCCTCCTCTTGTATTCCTCCTGCACTGCGTAAATTGTCGTCAGACATAGTAATGTTACTGCTTGCTTTGTTCTCCTTCTCCATTCCCTCATACCCTACGTGTTTTTTGGCACTTGCACTATCAGAAATGTCGTCAGGCCTATTATGGTAGTTATTTTTCCACATTCTATATTGCTCAAGGACTTTACTGAATGTACTGTATTTCCCATGCTCCCTCCCTCCTTGAAGCGCTTTGAAACACTTCTGTGTATAGGCGCTATATAAATAAACAATCATATCATATCATATCACACCCTGGAGGCACACAAACGACATGTAGAAGCCCGCGAAAGCAACCACGTTTCGCGGGAAAGTACATGCCCAAATAAGGAAGGCCCCGGGTCTCTCGACCTGGGGAAGGTGAAGGGAGCAAGACGGTCAGTGGACAAGACAAAGGAGCCTCGTGGTCTGGCCATTTTGGGAGCCAGGCCACCATTTTGGGTTCAGTGCGAAAAACGTGCTCAGAACGCCAAAAGGAGCTCAAAATAAACAAAACGATCGCTGCCACCATTCGAGTCCCTGAATGACTTGCACCGATCAAATACCATCCTAAAAGAGTATCTAGGGCCTGTAGAAGGCTAGAGACCCAAGAGAGCTGTAACTTAGCTTGCAGTGCCCTCTTGTGTCATGTTGCACTAAAGCCGCAACATGATAAAAGAAACTACGGGAAACAGCGTTCCCCGGTACTGACTGTCTTAAGGGCATGTCAGTTTCCCCGTAAGAAAAGGAGCGAAAGCCCAGAGGAGTGCGGCAGAAGGCTGCACTTCTCTGGCAAAGTCAAGAACAAGGTTAAAAACAATAGCAAAAAGTTTAGGGGTTGCCACATGGAAGGAAAATTACTTACAATTACGAAATCTTTCCTAACACTCGCCCCTCCCAGACTATGGACAGGGGGAACTAATCCACCCCTGGATGAGTCTCTTGTTCAGGTCGGTTAAACATTCTGGACAACCCATCAGCATTGCTATGTTGGACACCTGGCCTATGCTCAATAGTGAAGTCGAAGCCTTGTAGACTTATGGACCACCTAAGCAACTTTGGATTCTCCCCCTTCATGTTCATTAGCCACTTTAACGGCTTATGGTCAGTCTGCACAGTGAAGTGGGTCCCATAGAGGTAGGGCCTCAGCTTCCTTAGGGCCCACACAACAGAGAAACATTCTTTCTCTACCGTGGACCATCTGAGCTCTCTGTCCTTAAGCTGGCGACTAATAAAACCGATAGGGTGTTCCTTACCCTTCTCATCTACTTGTGATAGTACAGCTCCTATCCCAGTGTCAGAGGCATCCGTCTGCACGATAAAAGGTCTTTGATAATCAGGGGCCCTAAGGACAGGGGCCTGGCACAAGGAGTCTTTTAAGCCATTGAAGGCCTTCTCACACTCGTCGGTCCAAGTTACCTTCTTGGGTTTCTTCGGAGTTGTGAGGGCAGTCAGAGGAGCAGCTATGGTGCCATAGTCTGCCACAAAATTGCGATAATACCCCGTGAGTCCTAAGAAGGCTCTCACTTGGGTTTGCGTAGTGGGGGTAGGCCAGTCTTGTACTGCTTGTACTTTACTGGGTAGAGGCTGTATCCTCCCTCCACCTACTTCATGTCCAAGGTAAACCACTGAGCCTTGTCCAATCTGGCATTTACTAGCCTTTATGGTCAAGTGGGCTTTCTGAAGAGCCTGGAGCACAATCCTGAGGTGTTTCACATGGTCTTCCCAGGTGGCACTGAAAACTGCTATATCGTCCAGATATGCAAGGCAGAATTCGTCCAACCCATTCAACACATGATTCACAAGCCTCTGGAAAGTGGCAGGTGCATTCTTCAACCCGAACGGCATTACCCGGAATTGGTAAAGGCCGTCTGGAGTAGAAAATGCTGTCTTCTCCTTGGCATGTTCTGCTAAAGCTATTTGCCAATAGCCAGCAGTGAGGTCGAACGTGCTGAGGTACTTGGAGGCACCCAAAGTATCCACCAGCTCATCTGTTCGAGGCAAGGGGTGTGCATCTGTCTTGGTGACAGCATTCAGAGCCCTGTAATCCACGCAGAACCTCAATTCAGAAGTGCCTGCTTTTGGAACCAACACCACTGGGCTGGACCAAGGACTACTAGAGGGTTCAATCACCCCAAGATCTAACATCTTGTTGACCTCGGTCTTAATATAAGACCGTACTTTATCTGACATCCTGTATCCCCTACTTTTGGTAGGTACACTGTCTCCTGTGTCAATGTTATGTTTGCACCAAGGTGTCAAACCAGGGGACTGTGAAAACAGGGGGGAAAACTGCCTAAGCAAACTTTTCACCTCAGCCTGCTGATCAGAAGTCAGGTGAGGGGCCACTCAGACACCCTCAACGGAGCTATCTGAAGGACCGCTTTGGAACAGGTCGGGGAGAGGTTCTGACTCCTCTTCCTCAACATCTGAAGCCAGTAGCAGTGCTGCGATTTCGACTCTTGGGACGAAAGCCTTCAGCCTATTCACGTGAAACACTTTTGGAGCCTGTCCAGGCCTTCCAAGGTCCACTAAATAGTTCACCTCACCCAGGGGCTCCACCACTGTGTAAGGGCCTGACCATTTGTCCTGTAAAGCTCGAGGCCTTATTGGATTCATGATCAGGACTTGCTGACCAGGTGTAAAGTTGATGAGGGAAGCTTTCTGGTCGTACCAATGTTTCACCAGCGCTTGCCCTGCCTTCAATTTATCACTAGCCAAGCCCATCAGAAGTACCATCCGTTTTCTGAGCCCTAGCACATAATCAACTACATTGGTAGTAACAGGGGGAGTGGGCATCTCCCATCCCTCTTTGACGATGGCTAAGGGTCCCCGTACGGGATGACCGAACAGAAGTTCGAAGGGGCTGAAGCCAACACCCTCCTGTGGTACCTCTCGGTAGGCAAACAGCAAGCATGGTAAAAGAAGATCCCATTTTCTTCTCTGAGGCTCCTCCAGAGCCCCAATCATGCTCTTTAACGTTCTTTTTTTTTTTTTTTTTTTATTTTATTGTAAAACTTCAACTTGATATTTTCATATCATGTTTTTGTTACATTTCCGAAAGGAAGAAAAAAAAAGAAATAAATTCTACTTCATCTATTTCCGCCGTGGGTATTCTTATTTGGATTTAACAGTGAGTGTTTTAATTTAGGGTAACACATTTTTTATGGTAACACAGTTACTGGAGAAGAGCATCCACCAAGAGGGCGGAACTTTCAGATGTTGGCGTCCTTCAGTTGGGTACTGACTTTAGGGCTTCATCAAAGAAGTTGATGAGGTTGCAAGAGAGCTTGATATTATGACCTGCTGTTGCGTTATCCCACCAATCATCGGGTTCCTCAGATTGTGTTTTGAATTCATTTAAATGCACCTCACGAAGATCTGTCAGCATTGGGCACAGTATAGCTAGGTGCTTCAGAGATTCAACTTCTGTGGTTTTGCAAAAGCGGCAGTAATTATTTGCTGTTCCATTATTCTTTTGCCTCCAGAGCGTCTCATTAGTATTTAAAGTGTTCAGCCGCAGCCTTAGAAATTGTGCCCTGTGGTGGCGAGATGGACAGTTTGTGAGGTATTTTGGTTGAGAATTCAGTTTAACTTGGCTTCTGGAAGTGGGCAGGGTTGATTTAAGGGCTAGGCGGGTATTGTAAGTTGTGATCCAATCCCATTCCGCTATCTTCTTCTTGGCATGTTGTGGGCGCTTGACTAGCTCTTCCTCCGATATGCCTGCGTCAGCCATGATAGAATTTAGTTTGAGCTTCCATGTCTGGATGAGGACATTGTCGGTGGTTTTCAGCCCCAGCTTAAGGATGTTATAAGCTGGGATGGTAGAGCTGAGTAATATTTTACGCAAGGTAGATAGAGATTTCCAGACAATTGTCATATACATGGAATTCAAAGCTAGCTCATATCTCAGAGCCGACATGGGGATTTGATTCGGAAGGCTCAGGACACGTTTCCAAAACTTTCCCTCCAGTTGGCACCATAGGTTGTGGTTGATATTCAAGGCTGCTTCGCTGCCAAAAGTAATAGTTGGAATTACTTTTTGAAGATAGAACGTTACTACGGGAGCGATAGAAAATTTCCCGTAGTCAGTGTTTATTTTGGCAGCTTGGATACTCAGGATCTTTATTTTGTCCTTCAGATCACCGGTCCATGCAGCTTCGCAAACCGAGTCATTGACCATTGCTCCAAGGTAGCGAATAGACTTGACAACATTTAGCACTTTTTTTTCTATGTGCCATTTGAAAGACCTGTCTTTTTTTGATCTGCCTTGGCCAATGCACATGATTTTTGTTTTCTCTATGTTTAGATAGAGCTCGTTAAAGGTTAAAAACTCATGCAGGCGAAGAAGAAGATGTTGAAGGCCAATTTGGGTTTGATCAACCAACACTATGTCATCCGCGTATACCAGGTGATTAATGAAGGTTCCGTTTAGTTTGGGTGGAAAACAATGAACAGACTTTAGCCACTCGGGTAAGTCAGCTATGAAAAGTTTAAAAAGGTCTGCTGCGAGGGGGCAGCCTTGTTTGACGCCTTTAAATGTTCTTATTGGATCTGTAAGATCGCCTTGTGAATTGATTCTGACTTGGATGGACGTATTGGAGTGTAAGGCGATGATGGGCTCTAACAGAGACTCTCAGCAATGCCACAGACGTAGTTTTGCCCATAGTTTGGTCCTATTTATGACGTCAAATGCTTGTCGAAGATCGACAAACGCCAGGAAGATTCTTTTTTTCGCCTCCATTGCTGACAGCTTTAAAAATGATAGTGTTGTCAGATTCACATCAGTCCCCACGTTTTTCGTGAACCCTGTTTGGCGATGGTCAAGTTTTCCTGTTGAAATTGCCCAAATCACCAGCTGTTGGCGCAAAAAGGATCTGAATACTTTCCCAATAGTATCTAGAAGGGTAATCGGGCGATAGTTCGAAGGGTCGGCTCGACATCCCTTCTTATATATCGGAACTACAATAGCCCTGCTCCAAGAGGAAGGCAGTTTCTTGCAGCTTGTAATTCGAAAAAACAGCTCATGAATAAATTTCGCCCAGTGTATACTGTGTTTTTTGAGCATGAGATTTGATATTTGGTCTGGCCCAGCAGCTCTTGAATTTTTCAACTTGGAGATTGCATGTTCAATCTCTTTACAAGAAGGTATGATGTCCCAGGTAGAGAGTGTCACGTCAGGCTGCGGGGGATCTTCAGACTCAGGTTTTTCGTGCATTAAGGTAAAGTATTCGCGCCATTTGTCGCTGGTGATTTCGTTAGAAATTGCTGGCGATGATTTGGAGCGACCCTTATTCAAGATGGCCCAGATTTCACGGGTATTTTTCTGTACAAGAAGTTTTAACATCGTTTCTGCTCGATCTTGATCAATGATGGTTGAGTGTGATCTTAGCCAGTTTCGATAGACTTGTCGTCGGGCCTTGATCTTCATTGCCTTGCAGCGTAGATCGCACGACTCTCTTTTAATTTGCCTGAGATCTTTCCTTAGTAGTTTTTTCGCCAGACTGATTTCAGAGCTATATAGATGTTTCGGGAGTGATCCATACGTTCTTGAGTTGGAAATTATTTGACTGTGGTCCATCAGCAGATGTGTATATTCTACTGTCTCAGATTCGTTTGCACTGTGGCATAGATTAGCGATAGCTGAACCATTGATTACTAATCGATTGCCTGCTGCATTTGTTTGTAATTGAATAGAATATTTGTCTGGCGTTTTGCAGAGTTCTTCATGCCAAACAAGCCGCAGCAGGTTATGATCGCTAGATGTCATTGGCCGTACTTTGAGGGAAGAAACCTTGTCAAAGAGGTCCGCCGAGGCCCAAATATAGTCGAGGGTGTTTGTTCGAGCCATGCTATGCCACGTCGGATTTGCTGGAGAGTCGCCCTTTGTTGTTCCATTTAGCATCTGGCAGTTGCGTGCCAGAAGTTCCTTTGACCAAGTTTGGCCTCGCTTAGCTACTTCAAGGTCCGGGAGCCGGACATTTAGTTTAGTAAGTGGATCATATTTAAACCAACTGCAGTTGAGGTCGCCGCAGATAAGTACAGAGACATTGTTGTGTTCTACAAAAGTGTGATCTATTTCATTCAATATTGACTGAATGAAAGATGTTGAAGAGATCATAGCAGGATTCCAGTATCCGTTTATTATTAGAAGATGGGAGACGGTGGCTCTTAATGAAAGTTTGAGCAAAGTACTTTGCACGAATGGGTTAGGGTTCGTGGAACTAACGAGCGACCACCAGTTCTGGATTTTCAGAAGGGTTAACAAGCCTGCAAATGGTCTACCCTTTGGGTTCTTTCTAGCTGGATTTATCAGCGTAATGAATCCATCACGAGTCGGGGGATCCCGTAGCCATGTTTCCTGTAGGCATAACGCAAACACATTCGCCAAGGATTCTTGGAAAGTGTTAAACAAGTGCGTGAATCCTCTCGTGTTCCATGACAGTAGAATCAGTGTCTTTTGTTTGACGTCGGCTCATTGTTGTTTGTATGGTCCATTTGGGAATCGTTTTGCGTTATTGGCTCTTCTTTCAAATGATTGATGCGTGGCAGCGTCTAAAATGTCGGGTGATGAAACTAGCGATTGGCGCACAGCTTGACGCCTGGCGGTGTCGTTACTTGCTTCATGGTCACGATTTATCTTGGAAGGTGAAGCGCCTCTCATTGTGAGAGGTTCAAGAGTGAGATCAAAGCCGTAAAGTAGGAGATCTTCAGTTGCTTGAAGTAGCATATTTTTTACCGCCGTCGATGAAATATGAAGAATCACTTGGTCGGAAGACGCTTCTGTTATATATTCCACAATTTTGATGTCGTCTGACGAAATGGCTCGCAGTGGAGGTATACATGCGAACAGTTTTAGGATGTTTCCTCTATTTAGGTTGACTTCGTTGCCGTCTGAGTGGATATTTTGGAGACGGAGTTTCCACTTACTAGTTTGAGGCTCAAAATTGGCAGGACCGGGAGCGCGCTGCATTGGAGGCAGGCACAGTTTTAACTGATTCGACGTGTATTTAGGATTTAGCCTACAACTTAGTAGTTGCTGGGCTTTCCTCTTTATTGAGGGTAAAATTTGTCGGGCATTGGTCCTTGATTGTGCGATCTTCGATGTTTTATTTATTTCTAGCTTCTCTTCCATTGATGGTCCGGTTGATATTACAGCTGGAGCTACAAGAGAAGCATTGATGGAATTCTCAAAATCAGCTGAGTAGGTCGATAGGTCACACATGTCAACGGAGGAATCTTGAGAACCGTTTATAGTGGAAGCATCGTTGGAGGCTATGCGCCGTCGTTTTATTGAGGTCCTTGAAGGACTCGGTCTAGCACCTGTAGATATTGATGGTGCATTGTTTGAAGGTTTTATTAAATTCGCTGAATGAACATGCCGAGTAAACAGACTTGTCTTTTTGGGGGTTGTTAGATTCCTTATAAATTTTTTTTTTTTGATTTGCTGTTTTTGTTTAGGATGAGTGCTTTTTTTGTTAAAAGGCTCTGCCTCTTGTCCGGCAGGCTTTTTCGGATAAGTTTCGACGTTTGTAATGATGGTTTTTGCTGGCCCTTTGAATATATTAAATGAGTTCACTAGTTTGGAGGTTTGTACCGGTACATGTCCTTGTAACGAGATTTCTTTTATTGTGAGGCTGCTTGTTTGCGGGACTGGTCCCTGCATTTCCAAGGTTGGAACAGGAGTGTCATAAGAGGGCGCCGGAAGGCTTATTGTTGGATCGCACAGCGATGGTTCTTTTCCGAGTGTCGCAGGTGTAGTCGAAACTTGAGAGCGGGGGGATCTTGATGGATTTTCTTGTTTCTTGCAAGGGTCTCGGGAGGCCAGGGTTGTATTTTTTCGCATCCATTTCACGGCGTCCAGCAGGCCTTCCATTAGAGAATCGTTTTGACAGTGATGACGAGCAGCGAGATCACTCAACCTGTCTTGCCATCGCGCCGCATTTTCAATATTTGTTGTCATTTGGGCTTGAAGGAAGCACGAAAAGTGTTCAAGTTTATCGAGTTTTGCCGTTAGGTTCGAGATGGCAGCTCCTTGGTCACTTATTGATCCTATCAATGATTCAAAAATTTTGGTGAATGGAGCTAAGGCAACAGCCGAGGCAGCTAAGACGTTGTTATGTATCTGAGAAAGTGCTTCGGGTGAGATGCCAAACGGCTGAGGTGCGGAGTCTTGGAGGGACAAGGAGCCAACAGAATTGTCTAAGTTGTAATGCGGATTAAAAGTGGTAAATATTTTTGCAGAAATCGTCGGATGAGCTTCTTCACCGAACTGAGATGGCCTTGGGTGTGGGGTACTTGCATTCGGCGTTGAATTTTCACCTACAGGAGGTATAGCGGAGGTGCATTTAGCTTTTAGCTCGGCGACTCTTTGCAGGCGACTTGCCCGAGCAATCGCACTCCGATCGCATGGAATGGGGAGTGGATTGAGTGCGGGGGCCAGTGGCTGAGGGGTGCTAAGTGGCTGAGTCGCGCTGAGCTGGTCATTTGCACTCGAGATAGAGGAGCGACCAACGTCTGGAGCTTGACATGCCAAAGCGCTATCGTTGTCAGATCCGGTGCATTCAAAGACTGTTCCTATAGCAGTACGACCTGCTATTTTTAGATTAGGAGGAGCAGTTCGGGAATAAGTTGGATTGGTGGTGGCCAAGAAACGTGAGATGTTATCAGGGGCCATCATTGAATTTACGGTACTGGCCAGTGCGCTCTTGGGGCCACGCGACTGAACCGGGAAGTGACAAGCGCTTCCCTTCTGTGATAGAATATCATTGTCTGTGGGGCGACAAGTCAGCTTCACAGTTGGCGTAGAAGGTCGTTTAGTGTCCAGAGCTTGTTTGGGAAATAAATTGTTCGTCGCAAGGTTTCCCGACTCAAGATTTGGGATTGTTAACAGTTCTTCATCGGTCACTAAGTGTGACAAGATACCTTTGTCTGTGGAAAGACCAGCAGCATTCATAGAGTTGTTGTTGTGAAATGGTGTAGTTGCTATTATGGCCGGTTGCGTCGTTCGTGATGTTTCAGATGTCTTAACATCGAGCCGAGGCGCCGGAATATCCCCTAACACGTACATCGAGTTCGGTGAGTCCACCTTGCTCGCCTTGTTTGCAGATATGTCTGTTTTGTTGACAAGTAAGATTTCATCATTAGATGCTGGATTGTATTCTAAGTTAATGGAGAGGAGTCTCGATGAATCAGGATTGTCTGCCTGTGTTGCTGAGGCATGAGATGGAACAATGGGTAATGCAGGTGGAGTTAGAGCATCAATCTGTGCACATTGCTCTTCGAGAGATATCAAGACTAAGGGGTCTGAAGAGCTGCAAACTTCTGTTGGTAATGACTCCTTTGGAGCCATAAGTGCACGACCCGTAGCTTTGCTTACCTTTGTGCCGGCTGCAGCTTTCATCATCGACCAAGGATTTGTAGAGCGCCGTTGCTGTAAAGATTTTTTTCGGGTCTGGGGTCCGTCTGCCGATAGAGTCATTATTTATGACGGCTCGCCAACAGTACGTGGAGTGAGGCCACCAGTGCCTAACAGTCGCTTAACAGTCACTGGGCTTTACTCCAGACGGGCTTAACGCCACAAGGGTGGTAGCCTCTGCCCTTTGAAGGCCGGCCCGAGTCACGTGATGGGGTCACGTGCCGGTGTTGCCACGCCTCCTCCAGGAAGCGTGTAGAGCAGCGTTCGCAGCAGGAGCAGGAGCAGGGAGCAGCAGAGGATTCCCAAGTGCTTTGTGGTAAGTTCCACGCACTGAGCGGGCGGCAGCCTCTGCCCTTTGAAGGCCGGCCCGAGTCACGTGATGGGGTCACGTGCCGGTGTTGCCACGCCTCCTCCAGGAAGCGTGTAGAGCAGCGTTCGCAGCAGGAGCAGGAGCAGGGAGCAGCAGAGGATTCCCAAGTGCTTTGTGGTAAGTTCCACGCACTGAGCGGGCGGCAGCCTCTGCCCTTTGAAGGCCGGCCCGAGTCACGTGATGGGGTCACGTGCCGGTGTTGCCACGCCTCCTCCAGGAAGCGTGTAGAGCAGCGTTCGCAGCAGGAGCAGGAGCAGGGAGCAGCAGAGGATTCCCAAGTGCTTTGTGGTAAGTTCCACGCACTGAGCGGGCGGCAGCCTCTGCCCTTTGAAGGCTGGCCCGAGTCACGTGATGGGGTCACGTGCCGGTGTTGCCACGCCTCCTCCAGGAAGCGTGTAGAGCAGCGTTCGCAGCAGGAGCAGGAGCAGGGAGCAGCAGAGGATTCCCAAGTGCTTTGTGGTAAGTTCCACGCACTGAGCGGGCGGCAGCCTCTGCCCTTTGAAGGCCGGCCCGAGTCACGTGATGGGGTCACGTGCCGGTGTTGCCACGCCTCCTCCAGGAAGCGTGTAGAGCAGCGTTCGCAGCAGGAGCAGGAGCAGGGAGCAGCAGAGGATTCCCAAGTGCTTTGTGGTAAGTTCCACGCACTGAGCGGGCGGCAGCCTCTGCCCTTTGAAGGCCGGCCCGAGTCACGTGATGGGGTCACGTGCCGGTGTTGCCACGCCTCCTCCAGGAAGCGTGTAGAGCAGCGTTCGCAGCAGGAGCAGGAGCAGGGAGCAGCAGAGGATTCCCAAGTGCTTTGTGGTAAGTTCCACGCACTGAGCGGGCGGCAGCCTCTGCCCTTTGAAGGCCGGCCCGAGTCACATGATGGGGTCACGTGCCGGTGTTGCCACGCCTCCTCCAGGAAGCGTGTAGAGCAGCGTTCGCAGCAGGAGCAGGAGCAGGGAGCAGCAGAGGATTCCCAAGTGCTTTGTGGTAAGTTCCACGTTCTGTTGAAACGTTCCACCAGACCATTGGTCTGGGGGTGGTATGCAGAAGAGAACTTGTAGGTGACCCCACATTCTTTCCACATAGCCTGCATATACTTCGACATAAAGTTGCTGCCACGATCTGACACAACTTCTTTAGGGAAGCCAACCCTAGTAAATATGCCGAGTAAAGCTTTTGCAATTGACTTGGCAGTTACAGTTTTCAATGGGATGGCCTCAGGATACCTGGTTGCATGGTCGACCAGCACCAGGATAAACCTATTGCCCGAGGATGTTTGCGGGTCAAGGGGACCAACGATGTCGATCCCTACCCTTTCAAATGGTACCCCCACAACTGGGAGCGGTACCAACGGAGCTTGGATTGTCGCGCCAACCTTACCAGACAACTGGCAGGAGGCACAACTCCTGCAGTGACTTTCTACTTGCACCCCCATCTTGGGCCAGTAGAAGTGCATGGATAACCTTTGCTTGGTCCTCTTCATACCAAGGTGACCAGCAAGGGGAACTTCATGCGCCAACTGCAGGAGGAAGGGCCTAACAGCAAGGGGAACCACCAACCTCCTATGGTCTCCTTCTGTAGACTCTGTGGGCTCACTATACAGGAGTCCACCTTCCCAATAAATCCTATGCTTCCCAGGAGGTTCACCCTCAAGCTGGGAGCAGGCCTGTCTCCTTAGGCCTTCCAGAGATGGGCACTCACGTTGGCCTTTACTGAATTCGTCCCTATCAGGACCTCCTTCAACTAACAAGTCTTTTAGTTCAGGATGATCGTTGGGGTCGAATACTTCAGGCATCGCCACCTCCTCGTCAGGCCCGGGCGATTGACCAACTTCCTCCACCGCAGTGGTAGGCGAGCTCGGGGGAATATTCTCTTTCCCTCGTCTTGACTTGTAGACTCCTTTCGCCTTGAGTTTCCCCTTCGGCTGGGGCAGCGTATTGGACTTGGCCAATGCTGCCCGTGCTTGAGACCGTGTGTAGGGTCTTTCGGCAGTGTCTCCTACGAGCCCTAAAGCTCTGAGATCATTACCTAACAAGACCTTTCCCGGGACGTTTCTCTGAATGCTCACTGGAATCCTGACTGCTGTACCATTTAAAGTAAGATTTACAGGGATCACGGGAAACATACGGAGGGGGCCGTCAGCCAACTTAGTGGGCATCAGAGTAGCTCTGGCAACTTCCTCTGAGTCTACCAAGGTAGAATCCACTACAGTGCGACTGCACCCACTATCCCTAAGAGCTGGAGTATCCACTCCATTGATCAGCACACTGTCTTTAAAGTAGTGCTTGGTATTATCCGGAATCCTAGCATAAGCCTCTGCGACTTTAGGCTCCCAGGAACCCAGGGACACTAAAACTACCTCAGCCTCTATCCCGCTGGGAAAGGAGTCTGAGGAGAAGGATGCTCCTGTAATCTCTTCTTCCTCGTAGGAGGAGAAGGCCAGATTAGCGGAGTGGACCCCCAAAGGTCTAACCTTACACCGGGGATCCCCCTTCACATGGTCAGTTGCTCCACAAGAAAAACAAGCCCCAGTGGGTCTGTTTACGTAGGGAGGCTTATTGTAACCAGAGTTCTGTTTCGGAGGCGGACCTCCACTGCCCTGTGAGTTCTCTTGTGTCTTACCCTTGTTTTTCTTTTTGTGGCCCTTATGGGAAGAAGATTTAGCAGATTCCCCGCCCTCCATATCTTTGGACTTTTTCCCTTCCTCCTGCTTACCAGGATGAGTTTTGTCCTTATGGGACACTCGATGTGACACCCATAAGTCTGCTGCAATGGCCAGCTTCTTAGGATCTATCTCCTTCGAATCGGCCAAATGCTGCTTAAGCTCCGGGGAAGAAGAAGCAAAAATATGTTCCAGCATGACAAGATTTATCATGCCTTCGAAGGTAGAAACCTTATAACCTTCTACCCAGCCAGTTAAGTTTTTCAAGGATTCAGCGACATAAGATACCCAAGTACCACCTTCCTTTTTCTTATACTCTCGAAAACGCTTTAAATATTGGGCCGGAGTCTTCCCAAACTTTAAAATGAGAGTTTGCTTTAACATTGCGAAATCAGCCCGCTCAGCCTTCGACATTTCCATAATGGCACTACAGCCAGAATGGGGCAGTCTACTGAGCAACCACGCAATCTTATCAGCACTGTCAACTTTTTGAACCTCGCATGAATACTCAAACGCATTCAGCCAGTCCATAATGTCATTCCTTTCTTCATACACACTGAGCAGATCTTTCGGAAACCGTGGATGAGAGGAAGCCCCAGACCCATGTCCAGGACCCTTGGATCCATTTGCAACCTGAAGCTTGGCCAGTTCCAACTGGTGATCCCTGTCTTTCTGTTTTTCTGCCTGTTCGATTTTTAGTTTGGCTATGCTGAATTCAAGCTCCTGCTGCCTAAACCGCAGCTCTTGCTTCTTGAATTCAAGCATAGCCTCCCCATCAACACTGGCAGAGGAAACATTAGACATCACATCCTCCCTGTCCTCGTGGTCGCGATGGATCAGTGCAGCGGCAGAACCGTCGGTTCTACCAGTGAGAGCAGCCCCACCACCTTCTGCACTGTCCTCGGAAGTTATAGCGTCAAGCTGCGCTTCCTGCCACGCCACGATTCTCTGGATCATTTCCAATTTAGTGCCTTGAGAGGAAACACCTCTCTCCGCACACATCTTCTTCAATGTTTCTGATTTGGAAGCATTTAAAGTTAACAAGGTATTTGTTTCCATACTGTTTGATAGGACTATGGCCTTTTTAAAGTTATACTACAACAATTCACTACGTGTACTGTTTGGAATAACCTGAAATGCCTTAGTTCGAGCGCAACACTGGATACCTTCAGTCGTATCCCACCGCTGTACACCAATTTGTTAAGACGGATTTCTGAACTCTGTCCTGGTGGCGCAGAAGTTCAGAAGGCCAACCTAATTACTTGGAACAGGGTAACCTCTGGACAAGCCAGACCAATCAAGGTAGCGATTGCGGCGGTCAAGACTAGGTCTCAAGAGGGGTGAGGGTGACTGAAAGCCCGCAATGAGCACACAAAGCAAGAGCGCTTACAAACTACTCCAAACAGTTGTTATATCAAAAATAGATACACATTTATTTTAAGGCCTTTAAAACAATGACCGTAGCGAGAAAATCACAATATCACAATATTAAACCAACACATACCATATCAACACAATATATATACAAATACACAGTCGCAAGCGTTTAAAGCACGAAATATGTAGTCCACCTGAAAGGAAAGGAAAACAGGCAGTGCGATAACGCTTTAGACTCAGTTCGCCTTCAGAGGCACCTAACTAGATGGAAGTCCGAGCCCTGCGAAGAGTGGAGCCTTGTGCTCAAAGTACCTGCCACGCCGGTGCCAACGGGCAAAAGGGGAAGCTCTTCGGAGGAAGTCAGGCAGTTCGGGTTAGTGCACAGCAGAAGGAGAACAGGTTCCGCAACTCAAGCGCAGCCTCCACAGCGGGCAGAAGCAGAGCGCGAGTACGGCCAAACGGGTGCTGTTTTTACACAGCAGGGAAAAGCAATGGGATACTGCAGGAGGGCGACCAGATCCTAGCTAAACTACTCACCGGTCCCCGAAGCAAGCAGACCCAGGCTTCTCCACGTTCGTTTCAGCAGCTGGCAGGTTCAGAAGAGCAGGGAACGCCTCGTAGTCGTGTAGAGCAAAAAGACGTCCCAATCGACGAAACCAGCACAGTTTGTTGCCGCAGCAGGACAACGGAGCGGCTGTGTGTATTCAAGCCAAATGTACACTCCTCCCTTCAGACTTGGGAACGCCAAGTGTACGAAGCGTGGGAGAGTGACAAGGACTCGAAATACAACACAACCTGGCGGCAGTTACAGAGCAGGACTCCCTTGTAAGCTGGTCAGTCAACTGGATGGCCCAGAGACACTTCCGAAGGCTTACTTGGCAGGAGTTGATGAAGTCGCCGGGAATAGCTGTTCCTGCTATTCCAAAGGTCGAAGCACCAGTACAGGCCTTCTGGTTCGATCAAAGGAGGAAAGGGTTTCACAGGACGACAGCAGTGCAAAGGAGGATTCGTTCAGCGGGTCACCAGCGATTCCTCGGTCCAGCCTCTTGGTTGCAGGATACTTGGCTCCTGTATTCCTTCGTTCGTGAGAACTCAGGAGATCGACATGGTAGTGGTGTTTCCAGCCCCCTCTTATCCACGGTTCCCTTCGCGCCAAAACGGAGGGGAGCCAATGGGAGATCCGCTCATCAACACACATACCATACGTGGACCAATCACGGACCACGGTGGTCCCAGGCATTCACACCACCCTAGACTCTCTGGCACCCAGGATGTGTATTGGGACCAGACATCCCAGCCCACACCCTGGAGGCACACAAACGACATGTAGAAGCCCGCGAAAGCAACCACGTTTCGCGGGAAAGTACATGCCCAAATAAGGAAGGCCCCGGGTCTCTCGACTTGGGGAAGGTGAAGGGAGCAAGACGGTCAGTGGACAAGACAAAGGAGCCTCGTGGTCTGGCCATTTTGGGAGCCAGGCCACCATTTTGGGTTCAGTGCGAAAAACGTGCTCAGAACGCCAAAAGGAGCTCAAAATAAACAAAACGATCGCTGCCACCATTCGAGTCCCTGAATGACTTGCACCGATCAAATACCATCCTAAAAGAGTATCTAGGGCCTGTAGAAGGCTAGAGACCCAAGAGAGCTGTAACTTAGCTTACAGTGCCCTCTTGTGTCATGTTGCACTAAAGCCGCAACATGATAAAAGAAACTACGGGAAACAGCGTTCCCCGGTACTGACTGTCTTAAGGGCATGTCAGTTTCCCCGTAAGAAAAGGAGCGAAAGCCCAGAGGAGTGCGGCAGAAGGCTGCACTTCTCTGGCAAAGTCAAGAACAAGGTTAAAAACAATAGCAAAAAGTTTAGGGGTTGCCACATGGAAGGAAAATTACTTACAATTACGAAATCTTTCCTAACAGGTGCAATCAAACATTCCTTTCGTAGGAAGTGGCTTGTGGGCTCCTTGCGCATAAATGTCAATGTCCAACGGTTTCAATCGGGCGGAGCGCTGCAGGGTAGCATGGGTTGTCTCACTCATGATGTTCACTGGGTGCCTGTGTCAATGAGGAACTTTTGGGTGCTACCCTGTATCTGTAGGGGCAATGTCGGGCTGAATTCTGTTGCCATTCTGTTGCCGATGGCATGGACGTACCCTCTTTTTCTCTCGCCACTTGACGAGGACTCGGATCCTGATTGGTGTCTGGGAGATGATTCAATGTGCGCACTTGCTGTGTTGTGGACCTCTGCTTCTGTTCGTCAGGTGTGCTTGATCTGCAGCTTGATCTGCAGCTTTATCAACGCTTGGTGGTGCGCTTGGGACTCCTAGGTGACACGCAAAGCCTTTCCTGGGGAGCTCCTTCTGCTGCGATGAGTAGAAAATCTCAAGGGCGTAGACTTCTGTCCAACAGATGCCGTTCCTGAATATCTTCTCCCTGATTTGTGTGATCCCTGTCTTGATGCCTTGCACTTCGACCTGAAGTGTTATTCTTCTCCACAGGCATCACACCTGTGGCCCATAGCTGGGCACGTCCCTTCATGAGGGAAATCATAGCCATACTTGTAGCATTTCAGTGTGCCCTTCCTACATGCTTTGTCCGCAGCCTATATTTGGCACAGAGGGGCCGTTGCCACGTGAGCGATTGTGACCTTGCCCATGGACCTGGCCTGTCTGTTGAGAATTTCCTCCAAGGATCTCCTCATCTGGAATAGTTTCTTCGAAATTCAGGTGACTCGCAGCGGGCAATTACCTGGGACCTGAGAGCCTGATCAGTTGAGTAATTGTTGAAGTTGCAATATTTCACCCTCTCTCTCAGCCTCATGACAAATAAGTCCAGGGTTTCGTACTTGTCCTGAGTGTTCGTATCTAAAACGTGCCTCTCATAGTCAGTGTTTCGTGTGGGGCGTAGTATGCATTTAGGGCATCTATGACGTCCATCTAGGAGACAGTGGTTTGGAGCATCATCTCATAAGCCATGTGGCATACTGTGGATCACAGCGTATGCATCAGGGGCCCCTTCAGTCGGCGCGGTTCTCGCACCCCAAGCGCATCTACGTAGATGTAGAAATCCAACAGCTATCGAGCCCACCTAGGCCCCAGACTGCTTGTGTCAGTTATGTCAAATGGCAGTACCCCTTGCAGCTGTACACTGTCCTGCTGCGATTCATGCTGGGTGTGCATACTGGGCGAGAAAGAGGAGGGGGTGGCCGGCTTCGACACAGAAGATTCCTCTGATGCCATTTTCTGGGTGGCTCCTCACCAGTTATTTTTCTGGGGCACACGCCGCAGTAGCAACTTTCACATTCTGTGTGGCTCGGCAACATAGGCTGCCTTATGTTGGCATCCCTTGCAGCACAAACAGGGCAAAGCCTCCCTGTTGTGAAACATCTTGAGGGCTTTGTGAAGGGGCCTTGTGGTGAGGCATGTGAAGTCCCAAAATATGCACTACTGCTGGGCTTGCAGGATCAAAACATGCTCGAGCAGCATGCTGGGTGTGCCTCTTGGGCAGGCACACTCCGGCAAAGCAGTCTGCAGATTGTGCGCCTTAGGCGGATCACGCTCCGTTGCAGCTGCGGCACGCAGCAAACAATCATTCCTGGCACAACGTGTGCAACACAACCGCGTATGCTACTGCAGGCACGGACCTCTTTACAACCATCTTCGCCAATATTATATTCTAGAGCGGCCTGCTCTTGGATTTAAGGCCGGATAAATGCATCAATGAAGACACTACAGCCAGGAGATCCACTGCGTACGTCTATCTTTATTAACTACGTGCATTAACGGACTCCATGCACCGGTGACGTGTTTCCTGCTACACAGCCGTAGACATGAAAAGGAGGGTGAGGGCCCCGAACACTAGAATGCTACACTATGTTTTAGTAAAGTTAAATTTGTTTCAGTGTTTTGATAAATGGGGGACCTTGTGACATAACTGTGGTCACGTGCTTACAGTGCGTGGTGAAGGCGGGGCAGTTCCCTCCTCCCAGGCACAATATTTCTAAGGGTTTAAATATTGTGATTAGAGTTGATGCCCATTTCATATTAGCACTAGGGTAATCTTTGACCTGGTGCGAAAATGCATTGAAAGAATTTGTGTTTTTGCCTAAAGTAATTTTTGCTCTAGTTCTAATACCATGCAAAATTTCACTAGAACCAGTGCAAAGTGTCCTTTTTCTACCATGTGCAGCTGCCTGATAGTAAAGGGGAGTGCTATGTATTTATCCAAGGTATTGAATATGATGATTTCTCTCACACATTGCTGCTCTCCTTCTTGCTTTCCTGTTTTGAGATTTCAATTGAAACAAATATTAGTAAATTGACCCCTAATTCGCAAGAGACTTCAGAATTGCAGTGATGAAGTGGATGCGACCAAACAACAACTCAACCTCACCACACTACCACCATTCCTACTGACGGCTGACACATTTAAGGCAAGCAAGCACAGTCATAAATAATTGGGACACCCATATATTTACTTTCCAGGTGTGTTGGTGCTGGCAAATTAAGTGGGCAAGGAGGTGTACTATATATGGATTTAATCCTGACTAATCAGGGGCCATGGAAGAATCCAGCTACCATAACCTTACCGAACCCTCTCTTGACTACTTTCAGCCACACACCAACCCAGATTGCTAAGGAAAGCCTTTGTGAAACCAACTATTTAAGTACACTGCCCAACAAACAAACCATACACACTTTATTAGTACCGCCCACAAGAGCACAATTTAGAGAACATTAAATAACTTTTCAGTGACTGACTATATATTTTGTAGTATATTCTGTATCGAAAAGACTGGTTCAGTTTCTGCGTGTGCATGATCTCAGTTGATAGCTTACACTGTCCTGTCACTGGGTGACTGACTTCTGGAACATTAGCTGTCTACTCTAGGACCATCTAAAAACACTCATTGGCTACCGACCTGTCCGCCAGTTCTTGTACGGACATTGATGTCGAAACATCGGCCTCTGTGGCCATGAATATGTGGTCTTCAGCTGTCAGACATGAAGAAAGCTATGTGTTTTGTGGTCCCTTACCACCAATATGGGATGGCTACATACATACATGTGATAACTACATCATCCTTATAGAGTAGTGTGAGCCTCTCGCTCAATGAAGGTGTACCTTTGTTCGGCCCATGATGGCCCCCGACTTGCATATGCTATAGGAAGCACCTCACCATTGTGGTCCTTTGGAGTGAGAACCGCCCCCAACATGAAAGGGATTGTTTCGACGACTGTCTCAGACAGGCATGCAGGGGTCAAAACATGCCACTGCGGCAAGCTCCATCAATGATTTTATGATGTCTTGGAAGGCTGTCTCCTTCAGTGCTGTCCTCATTGAGTTCGGCATGCCATGTCCTTGATGAACAGTATGAAACCATGCCAAGGAAGATTTTCACCTCAGAGGCATTCAAGAATACAGGCCATATGGATGTCAAGTACTTTCTTTGGGTCAGCTGATAGCTCATCCTCCTGAAAAACATATCCAAAGAAGAGTCATTCCCTGCTCTTGTGGTCAGGCAACACGCCTGCAGGGTGTTCAAGTGCTCAGATTCAGATTAGACGCATACACCAAAACGTTGTCACTTATACTTAGCACTCCAGGGAGACCCACCAACACACTCCTGGTGGTGTGCTGGAAGGCCTTGACCGCTGAAGATATTCCTAAACTGTCTCTTGTATTGGTATAATATGATATGATATGGCATTCATAACACGCCTATACACAAGTGTTTCAAAGCGTGATGAGGCAAGGGAGGGGGTACACAGGGAAGACCGAGACAACGATCTTACTAGGTCAGATGACATTGAGATTGTGCAAGTGCAGCGGAGGGGGGAAAGGGAAAGTGCGGGTATGGGTAGGAGGGCAGTGCAATACATAGGATCAACAGTAAAAAATAAATAGAATAAATAAAAACAGTAGGTAAAAGTGCAGCCAGCTAGTGACAAGAACTGGGGTCAGTGCAGACATCAAGTGTCAAGAGCTGGTGGGAACTGTAGGGATACAGAAACAGCCCCCAAGTGCAGGGGTTACGCAGGTGTGCAGCTGGTGGGGGAGGGGGCCCGAGATCAGAGGGTAGCCAGTTGACCAGTGCAGTTTCAGTCAGGGGTTCAGCAGGGAAGAGGAGGAGAGAAAGCAGAAGCAAAGAAAAGGGTCTTGAGGTGCTTCCGGAACCGGAGATGGTTCTCCTCAAGTTTCAGGTAGGTAGGGAGGCTGTTTCAGAGAGAGGCCCCAGACCCCATAGGAAGAAAGAGATCTTCCACCAACTCGTTGCTTGGAGGAGCAACGGACCCTGGGGGAGTTGGAGGCAGATGAGTGAAAAGCTTGAAAAGGAAGATATTTACGAAGAGAGAGTTGGAGGTATTGAGGTCCCACGCCCCAGAAGGCCTTGTGGACAATGCAGAGGGGTTTGAATTTAATCCTCGCAGCCACTGGGAGCCAGTGCAGAGATTTCAGTCCTGGAGAGATACGATCCCTGGGCTTGAGGCCAAGGACAACTCTTGCAGTGCTGTTCTGGATGAGTTGCAGAGGGAGGAGAGTAAAAGCTTGCAGATATAGAAAGAGGCTGTTGCAGTAGTCCAGCCTAGAGAGAACCAGAGCTCTGGAAACAGTGAGAGGAAAAGAAAAATACCTTTGAGGAGGTACAGCTGGTAGTGTGAGGAGAGAAGGAGAGAGTGGAGTCGAAGATGACCCTGAGGTTTTTAGCCTCACAGGTGGGAGAAGGAAGAGGGCCAAGAGAGTCCATCCAGAGAGCAACAGGAAAGGAGGTAGCAGGTGTGCCGATGAGGAGAAGCTCAGTCTTACTGGCATTAAGGCAGAGATCATTGGCGGCACACCACTCATGGATAGCGGACAGACAGTCAGAGATGAGAGAAGGAGAAGAGGTGGTGGAAGGTGTAACTGCCCTGCCTACATTACCTGAAAAATATGGACCAAAGTATGTGACGTACACAGAACAGTTGAACCAGCAAAGAGCAGAGCGTGGACTTTGTGCAGTACCCATAAGAAAACCTATACCTAATAGAATCTGGGAGGCAAGGTACCTATTGAGAAAACTGTGCCTACACGCAAGACAATATGATGGCCATTTGAATGAGATTCCTGAAGAAGCAGAGCAGATGAAAGGCAAGGATGAATGGTGACGTCATACGGAAAGAGATGACGCACACAGAAGAAATGCAGGGACCAGAGAATGTAGATATTCTATAAGGCATCAAGAAAGAACCAAGGATAAGTCTTGGATCAAGGTGAAGAAACTTATGCCACAGACACAGATGAAGACATTAAGCTAGTTTATACATGTAGAGATGCCACAGAAACGCAAGCAGCAAAGTAATCTTGAAAGCTAACTTTAAGCTTTATAGTAAATAGATTGCGGGAAGCGCTAATATATACATAGATGCATATGGACAAATAAAAGATGGACTTTTCCACTAAGCATTATAAAGCAGTGCGGAACATGAACAAGAAGGCATCACTTCAGTGTGTTGCAGTTAAAAGCAATTTTAATTACAAATGAATCTCAGCAGAAGGAGTTGGATGAGCCAAGAATCCAAAGTCTTGTCAAAAAGGAATTGGCTGACATTGGATACAAATAATGTGAAGGCAGAAGAGGCTCCTGTTCAGAAGGCTTGAGCAAAACAAAAGACGTCAGAGGACTATTAAAAAATAATATTAAATACATGAAAAGGCTCTATTTTATGGCGTCGAGTCACGTGGAAGGAAGAAATTGGGCGATCAAGGTGGTCACACCTATGCACGAGGGCAGGCTGTGCCTTCAATCATTAAAAATTCTCAGAGCACAGTACAAACTCAAGGCCAAACTTCAAAGCACTAATTGATACTGGAGCATTGAGGTGATGATGGATTGATATATTAATTGTTGGGAAGCTAGTGTTATAACAAGCCCACCAGCACCTGGGCGTTCAGTCTGCATGCTGCTAGACGTAGGTGGAAAAGTACTGGCGGGGGTTAGAAGCCAACTAATTGTAGAGGACCATGTAATCTAGGGTCCTATAGTTTGTGTAGCTAATGGAACATCGTTTATTTAGTGACGTTCATATAGTGGCCATTTTGAGGAGAGGGCTTAGTTGCCCCAGCTGATGTTAAGTACCCTATCACTCTCCTTCGCGGTTCTATACTGATATGGAACTTATACTAGACATTTGTTTAGAGCCAATCACTCCCTCCAATAGGTTTTGTAGTTTGCCACGTAGGTACGGACGCAGGTCAATACGTCACTGATGACGATTTTATGCAATATAAACTCAGTTTCTACTAAAATGAGTCAAGTAAGAGGACCGAACAAATGCTGATGTTTGTTGTACTCCTTGTTTTATATACTTGTTAATAAAACATACTCCCCTTTTGCCAAACTACCTGAGTCGTTTTGATTATTGATGTATGAATAAAATATGCATCCCCATCCACCTCCAGGGTATTGCTACTCATCTTAAAGGGCTGGAAAACCCAGTTCAAAAGAATAACTACTGGCCTGGGAGCAAGGATGCCACATCAAAAAATAATTGCAAGGCACAAAGGGAGTCAAGAGGATAAACTGCATATGCATGACATATTTCTCTTAGATTAAGCAAAGAAGAAAACATTGGCAAGTGCCAACTATTGGACAATCAAGGATGCAGAAAGCATATGGGAGGCAGAGCAACCAAGTCTCCAGAGGACAAGAGGCATAATGGCACCCAGCATAATTGAATTAAATAGCACTAAATAGAAGATTCAAATGGACAAAATCATGGTCTCCTCACACATGATTCAGAACTTGAAAACAAGGCCTATTCATTAAACTTCAGACAAAGATAGTGGTGTACCTACACTCCCTTAAAAGTCCCAGAGAAGAGAACGGTCTGCAAGGTCAACTACAAAGAAGAAGCCTTGGCTTAGCACCTGACCAATGAGAGATGGTAAACTAATTGGGAGAGTGGATAGTAGTCTGACGTTGTTCTCTGCACCTGATTTTCATTTTGCTTATGTGCTGCTAATGAGCCAAAAATTCAAGGTTGGGAGTGTATGCCACCAAATCACGAGGGCCTATGTAGTAGCAGTGTAATATGCAATGTTGCAGAAGGCAATCCGCTGTTGTTATTCTGCTATTAATCTGTATTATATGTATTAAGAGGTAGTTAAAGGCGTGCCTATTGGATAAGGAGCCTCCATAAATGACACTAACACTTATATGAACTATAGGTATATGTTCTCTTAACCAATCCCTCCCATCAGTAGGTATTTTAAGTTTGACAAAGCATGATGTCATAGCTGGTGCACAGTGAGGTATAAAGCCTTTGTATAATCAAATTATTGTCGAGAATGTGTGGACTACGATTTGTTGTTTGCCAGGTTTGCCTACTTTATTGAGCTGATAATAAAGCTGTATTTTGCCATATTCATTGATTCTGTCTGGTTATTAGGGTCTCAGATTGTTATCGGTAATTCCACCTGGCACTTGGAACGCTCCAGGTGCTACTACACAGTTTGATTAATAAACTGACATAGTACTAAAACAAACAAAAGGCTAATTTAGTTATCAACCATATATTAACTACAATGCTGGGGCCACAACCAGCAGAACCATTTAGTCCAGGGGCGCTGCTTTCTAATGCCAGCTGCTGCAATCAAAATCTGTTAATGACTCACATGTCAGGTGCAGCCATAATATGGCATAAAAGCCTCAAACAAGATGAACAGTCAGCATATGCAAACTACGGCCTCACAAGCCCATTTGCTGTGATCATTGTCACATGCAGCCATAAACGACCAAGTACTATCATCTGTTGCTAGCAAGGTCGGACTGGGGCATAAAATTGCCTCGTGCACCAATGAAAAAGTGACCCACAGTTGCAAATGGAAATTCATTCCTTTTGTGACAGACTGTTTGAGTAGTAGCAAAGGTAGAGGTTTTTGATAAAATGTGATGCAAATTGTGCATTTTAAAGAATATTTATTCAGTAACACTGGTCAAAACTACTAGCCGCATAGTGAAGTAACTTATCAAACAGGGCCACAAGGGCCAAAAAACTGGCCCACTTTGACCCTAAAAACTGGCCTGCACTAGCATTTTGCATGTTTTGGTTCGGGCATTGCCCTATTGCCATATAGGCCACTCCGAGCCTGGCTGCCAGGTAAAGACTGAAATGCCAGATAAAAGATTTAACTTGTTTTTTATTCGCCAAAGTGCTAGCTACACTAGATCCCAATTTGAAAGGTTACAGAAAATTAGACCCGGTGAGATAAAGAGATTTGCCTTGGATCACACATCTTTGATGAGAAGCTGAAATTTGTGGGTGTTTCACTCAGTTTATCAAATGGATCTACCATCCCATCTTTAATTTCATATCAATATACTAATATGTCTGCATTGTACTCTTTCATAAGCAGTTGTTTGTGTTTTGTTTAATAAAGAAGCGCCAAACCACATTCTATATCAATCTGAAAATATAAAACAAATATGTATCAACACCTGTTAGGTAAAAAGAAGTATGCATTGTTATGATGGCAAGCAGGAGGAACACAGTATCTAGCATTAAGCACTTTATTCACTGAGTTAGCCTCATCCCTTTCTATATACTGCATCCAAAATTCCCGAAAGTATAAATGTACGCAGGAATAAGTGTTCTGCACAGTTTAAAATGGTCACAAATAAGACCTAGAATGTCACTCTTAAGCAAAGTGCAATCACAGAGATTTTGCACGTGCAGGCAGAATATGTATAATAATTATGAAGATGCTTGGCAAATGCTGTGGTGGAAGATGTTTAGCTTCCTTATTCCAATGGGCAAAGCATACACATCCTCAGAAATGCCTTGGGTGGTAGCTCCCAATGTACAGTCATTATATTGAAAAGGCAAATGGGACCAAACACACTTAAAGTGCCTTAACCAAAGAGATTGATTTCAGGCCAACAGTGTTTAAAAAAAAAACAAGCAGTACATCTTTCTTTGATGTAAATGTGAGGGCATATAGGCCTGGGAGATTGTGCCATGAGTACCAAGAAGATTGCATGGGGTAGCAGCTGGTACCTCTAGCTACTACCAAATGACGCCCATGCTTTTAGGTTCACATACAGACCTGTGACCCTCACCTTCTCACATGCTGCCCACAGGGCGGCTAGACAATGCCAGCTTCCCTTCTGTGGTCCAATCTGCTTTGACTGGGATGCTCCTGTACCCAACTAAAGAGGCATAGCGCACAAACCATAAAACCAAGGTGCAAGTTCATGGAATACGGAAGTGGACGTCACCCACCCACGTTTTTCAGAGAGTGGACTGCTTCCCTTCTGTGTGTTTTTCAGGTAGTCAAAAATAGTGAGTTGATTAATGTGTGTAAATATGTTCTCTGTACAGCGCTTAGGCGTAAGCGCTATATAAATAACAAATCAGAATTGTTAGTAACTGCACTCTTCGCATGCATACATTTTTAGGCATTTGAAATGGTGATGGGATGTTAGCACTTGTGTCAGGGGAGTGCTTGGAAAGGGACAGGAGACAACTCAGCTTCGCAGCAGTCCTTAAGTGCCAGGTTTCAGACGTGAAGAGGAAAGTTAGGGTTCTATGAAAAGGCCAGAGGCGAGCATTATGCTTATTCTTCTTTAATCACTGCTCAAAAGTATGCCCAACTGGCTTAAAAAATGAAAATAAACAAAACATGGTACATATAAACTGCATATCCCAAGAGTCTTAGAGACTCTGCAGTCCCTAGCCTCAGTTCAGTCCTCCAATGAGAGCCCTCTGGTAAGTATAAGCCCCAGTGTCCTTAGGTACTTTCCTCTTCTTTTTTCGCTGGCTCGACAGCTAAGTACCCTTTATTTCTTATCCTAACAACATTCAGGTGTTTGAAGTTTCATAGTTATATACACGCGTAGGCGAGATAGAATACAATTCGCGCAGCGTTATAGTGGATGCGCGTTGTTTTTATTAGTTGAAAGCGCGAACGATTTCTTAAACGGGATCGTGGTGAGGAGCGCATAATATTTTGACAGCTCTATCAGAGCGGGTCATGAGGGAATGGGAATCCCGCGAGTGACTTCGCTCGCTTCAGGGAGCCCATTCCCTCTCAGAAAAGTAGCGCGAAACACAGCGTTATGCTCGAACGCCACAGACACTGTGACAGCTCATTAAGAGCATTCGGCGCACGCGGAGGTGTCTTTTCCCCTCATAGAACGTTCTTTACTCGAACGTAACGGCTCACAGTCAGCTCCGGAGCATGAAGGAACCTGTGCCTAACAAAAGCGCTTGTGTGTGATTTAAGAGGCTTACAAAAAAAAAAGTACATTTCATTTAAGCGCTCTGCCATTAACATCCAGGCAGACAGGCCAATTGCAGGACCTACAGAGCGCCAGATCACAGCCCTCACTGTCAGGCAGAGATGTCCTGTCACAGGGGAGATGAGTACTGGGAGGAGTACAGTGATCAGGAGCAGGAGCTGCAAGAGGAGGAAATAGACCTCTCTCAAAGCTTTAAGAAGGTTTTGGGAGACTCCCTAGTCAGAGCAGTTGTTCAAGGGGTTCAGCCTATACAGGACAGGCTACAGGTCCTGGAAAACATGTTGGGCACTAAAGCTGGCAGAGTTGAGGATCCAGGAGAGGGGACCTCCACCATCAAGCCTCTACAAGATCAACTTAGGGGGTGTGAAGCGACCCGCAAGAGGAAGCACTCTTCTACCCCCCCGGGCTCAGATATGGGGAAGAGAGAGAAGACCCAGGAGGCAGCTGATGCCTTTAACAGGCTAAAGGACACGTTCCTTGCTAGATCAGCACTGCCCTGCCTCGTACCCCCTACCCCGGGGGTGAGAAACATAGGGGATGTGCCTTCTTCCTCAGAAGAATATGACCAAGACGAGCAAGAGGAGGATGAGAGAAGTCTGTCAGGCGGTAGTACGGGGAAAAAAAAGAGAGAGAGAGAGACGGACAGAGATAAAAGCCAGCTTAGTGGAGAGTACCCCAGAGGAGGACATGTCCGATATGTTTGAGCCAGAGGCCATTAGGCATCCTAGATCCATGGACTGGATCCCATCTCCTAAAGTAGCGCTATACATATCCCAGAAAATAAGGAAACCTCTAGAGAAGGAGACCAGGTTCAGACTTCGGTCAGAGTGTCCCAGACCAGAGCTCTCAGGGAAAGTGGCGGAGACCCCGGAACTCCACCCCAAAATGTTGACTTTCGTCACTAAAGCTGGGAAAGACGCTAGAAGAGGGATGGATTGCACGTGGCGTTTCTGCCAACATAAAATATTGGACTCAACAGGCCCCATAGCTAAAATTATGGACCTCGCTGAAAGAGCAAAGGATACCGGAGAGCCGGTGGATCCGTACATCCTAGCAGGGTGGGCTCAACGAGCATTGTGTCTCCTAGGCAATGCGAATACCGCCATTTCAGCCGAGAGACGTAGGACCATGCTTTTAAAAATAGACAACAAGTTAGGAGACCTAGCCTCGTATGGGGCAGGAGAGGGAGCACAGGGCCTACTCTTCGGCGACACATTCGTCAAAGAGATGAATACGTTTGTAGGGACTTATACTGCGCTCAAGAAGGCGCAAGCATCAATTAGGAAAGTGTTTCCTTCTCAGGTTTTTGCAGGGGCCGGCCGTTACAGGGGCTGCTCTTCCGGCCGCCTCAATTCCAACAGGAGACCCCAAGGGCCTAGGGCCCAATACTGGGAGTCGCCCCAGCAAGACGCGTTCTTCCTGAGCAGAGGCAGAGGTTTCAGAGGGCGCCAGGGAAGAGGATACTACAGGCAGCAGAATAATTCCACAGGTGAGAGAGAGCACAGCGAGTTATCCCCGAGTGGGAAGGAGGACGTTGCTTTTCATAAACAACTGGCGCGAATTATCAGCAGACGCTTGGGTGCATCAAACGGCTCAGGGATTTCACCTAGATTTCATAGAGGACCGATTCAGTCTCAACCCCCTCAGCGCATGCGTTCCTCAGAAGAAGTGAAGCACTACTAGATGCAGAGTTAGAAGCGCTGGCGCGAAAACAGGCGATAGAGAGGGCTTCGCCCCACTCAGAAGGTTTCTTGAGCAACATGTTTTTCGTCCACCGCAAAGGAAAGGTGATGCCAGTCATCAATTTAAAGGAGCTGAACAGTTGGCTAGTTTACAGACACTTCAAGATGGAGGGAATCCACTTATTGGCAGACCTCCTGCGGAAGAACGATTGGCTAGCCCGGCTAGACCTGAAGGATGCATACCTCACGATACCCATAGCACCTTTATGCCGTTGTTTCTTCCGATTCGAGTGGAAAAAGGAAATATGGCAGTTCAAGACGCTGCCCTTCGTGTTAGCGTCAGCACCTTGGGCATTCACCAAGCTAATGAGGCCCGAGCCACCGCAATGAGAGAACAGGGAATAAGGATGATCATATATTTGGACGACATCCTTCTCATGGCGGAAAGCAGGGAGAGACTTCAGAGACAGGTTCGATGGGCTACTGCTTTCATCTCCAGTGTAGGCTTTTTGATCAGCGAAGAGAAGTCAGAGCTTGTTCCATGCAAGAAACTGGAAATTCTGGGTTTCACCATAGATATGATGAAGGCCACTCAAGCCCTCCCGTCCTCCAAGATAAGATCCATCAAGAAGGACCTGAAGACAGCCCTGGGGAGACAGTTTATTTCACTTCGGTATCTAGCCAGGATAGTGGGGCTTCTTGCGGCCTCGATTCAGGCTATTTTGCCGGGCCTTTATACTATTGAGCCCTTCAGAGGCTCAAAATCAGGTACCTACAGAAAGGATGAAGATACCATCATCAGGTCCCGTTGGACGAAGACAGCAAAACAGAGCTCCGATGGTGGCTGCACAATATGGAAGCATGGAACAGCAGGGTCATCTTTGGAGACCTGCCAGAGCTCATAGTAGAATCAGACGCCAGCAGGTCAGGCTGGGGAGCCAGGTGCGGACACACAGAGACAGGAGGGAAGTGCTCCCCAAAAGAGCTAGAGCTGCACATCAACTGTCTGGAGCTGCTAGCGGGATTGTGTGCAGTAAAAGCCTTCTCCAAGGACAGGGAGCAGTGCTGCATTCTGCTGCACATGAACAATATATCCGCAGTGAGATATATCAACAAACTGGGAGGAACAAAGTCCAAAATGCTAGTGGAGATTGCCAAAGATTTCTGGCACTTCTGCCTGAGCAGGAACATATCGGTCAAAGCAGAATATCTTCCGGGAGAGAAGAATACTGTGGCCGACTGGAACTCCTGATATCTGATAGACTGCAGCGACTGGAGACTACACAAATCAGTCTTCAACAGATTACAGCGCAGGTGGGGGCCGTTTCATACAGATCTGTTTGCTTCCAGACTGAATACACAGGTTCTGAATACTTCAGTTGGAGGTTAGATCCGGAAGCACTGGGAACGGATGCGTTCCTACAAGTTTGGGGACTCCACGTCCATTATGCTTTTCCCCCCTTTGTGATGATAGCCAGAGCGCTAGCGAAAGTGCGCAGGGACATGGCCAAGTTAGTGATAGTAACTCCGGAGTGGAGATCTCAAGCTTGTTTTCTGATTCTGATGGAACATTCCATGGATTTCCCTCAGAGGATCTCACACGAGAGGATCTCCTCTTAGATCCAGCGGGAGAGCCTCACCCACTGATTCTGAATCAGAACCTGACACTTCTGGCCTGCAGAATTTCAGGCGAAGATGGTGCTTGCCGGGAGTTTCAGAAGAAGCTACAGAGCTCATCAAAGTATCATGGGCTCCCTCTACAATCAGGAGCTATAATTCCGCTTGGCAGGCCTGGGAACTATGGTGCAGGGAGAGGAGTATTCCTCCCATTTCAGCCCCTATAACTCAAGTCCTAAATTTCCTGGCGTCTCTTAGTGCAGAAGGGAAAGCATTCAGAACAATAGGTGTGTATAGGTCGGCCATTTCGGCGGCCCACGAACTGGTAGACGGGGTACCAGCGGGAGAACACCCAGCTGTAGTAAGACTTCTCAAAGGTATTAAAGTGAGCAAGCCTCCTTTACCTAGATACTCAGTCCTGTGGGATGTTACAAAAGTATTGCACCTGTTTGAGCAATGGCCAAGGAACGATCTTTTGTCAGAGAAGCAACTGTCCGGGAAGTTAGCTACTTTACTATGTCTAGTCTCGTGTAGACGAATATCAGATGTGAAAGCCCTCGAGATAGACCGAAAGATTTTCTACCCAGAGGGAGTGGCATTCAACATAGCGCAGCGTACTAAGACCAACTCCAGAATAATTACTTACCCGTACTTCCCAGATAACAGCAACCTCTTCATAGCGCAATGCATAAAGTGATATGAAGCAGCGACAGCCGCGATAAGACCTGTAGGGGTGACTCAACTGCTTATTGCGCGTAGGAGACCTTACAAGGCAGTAGCTCCGGCTACTATAGCGAGATGGGTGAAGGAGATTATGGAATTAGCAGGAATAGACATATCTGTCTTTGGAGCTCATTCGGCCAGAGGAGCTATGGCTTCCGGAGCTTTTGCAGCTGAAGTTCCGCTGCAGGAGATCATGAAAGCTGCAGATTGGTCCATTGACTCAGTAATCAGAACTTTCTATTTTAAGCAGGTAGCGAATATCACAGCAGCAGTGATGCAAAGCTTTGAACAAGCATAATGCTCGCCTCCGGTCTTGTCATAGAATGAAGATTGCCCATGCGCCAAGCACAGGAAGTCTTGATTCTATTAAAGACACAGAGGCGAGCATTATCCCTCCCTACAGAATTCAAGAAGGTAAATAATGTTGTATTGCATTATTATGATTGAGATCTTGAGAGGAATTCCCAACCCTAACGATTATGATTTCTCTTTGACCGTAGGGGAAGAGCAGAAGAGTAATCGGGAATGATGGAACGTCAAAAGGGGCTATGACATGCAGAGTAGCAGAGAGTACAAGTTGTTTAAAGTTGGATCTGTTAGACAATTTCAAGAGTTAAGCAGCGATAGAAGAAAAAAGAAGAGGAAAGTACCTAAGGACACTGGGGCTTATAATTACCAGAGGGCTCTCATTGGAGGACTGAACTGAGGCTAGGGACTACAGAGCTTCTAAGACTCTTGGGCTATGCAGTTTATATGTACAATGTTTTGTTTATTTTCATTTTTTAAGCCAGTGGGCATAATTTCATTAAAGAAAAAACAGTTTAAAGAGTAAAGTTTTGAATTGCTGTTGAGCAGTGATTAAAGAAAAATAAGCATAATGCTCGCCTCCGTGTCTTTAATAGAATCAAGACTTCCTGCGCTTGGCGCATGGGCAATCTTCATTGTTTTTAAAATTGAAGTGTAAAGAATGTAGATACCCTGAACACCACATTTGGTCAAGAATGCTCCCAGAAGGAAAGTGGCTCATAAACAAAGCTATTTTTGAAACCTAAGTTGATATCCACGAGGTCTAATAGTTTAAAATGACAATAAATCTCCAACCGTAGCGAGACATAGGCATACTGCAGCTGGACCTGCACAATGAACTAGCCAACCACACATCAGGGCCCAGGACTTTCCTTCTCAAGCCCTTTGCTCATCCATCTCCAATTCTCTGAGGGACAGGCGCTTCTCCAGGCAGAGAGTGGGTGGTAGATCTCTCTCCTCGGCTGGTGCCTCCCTCTGGAACAGCCTCCCTGCCTCTCTCAAACGTGAGCAGGACCACCTCAGGTTCCGGAAGCAACACAAGACCTTCCTATTTGCTTCTACGTACTCTCTCTCTCTGTCCTGCTGACGTACTTGTCTGCTGCGCTAACTGGCTGCCTGGCTGCCCTCTGAACATTACGGGTACCAGACTCCTACATGGCCAGTAGCCCCTGCAACGCCTCCGGGCTTACCTTGCACTTAGGGTCTGTATCTGAAACCCTACAGTCCCCTGGCTTCTGTGCACTTACCCTGAGTCGGCACCCGGCTGCACTTACTTAAGGCTTACTTAGGGCTTGCCCTACCGCACTATCCCCCCACGCGCACCCTGCCACTTCTCCTCTACCTTCCCCTTGCACTTGCACAATCTGAATGACACAAGGCCTAGTAAAACCGTTTGTTTTGTCCTCCCATTGTCTCCCCTGCCTTGACTTGTCATGCCTTGAAATAATTGTGAACAGGCTTGTTATAAATGATGTATCATATCACACCATTACCATGCCGTCAAATACCAATAGAAATGTGCATTTTGTCCTACAATCCTATCATGTTTAGAAGCAGTGTCAGGGACCTGATGGGCTTTAAATTGCACAGTTTGCTGCAAACTTCCCACCAGCTTCCACAAACATGCCTTGGAGGAGAACAGCCCCACCAACCGAGGTTGCCCCTCCCGCCACAACTTCTGAAGTTAGCCCCTAGTCCAACATTTGATGGGTTAGCCCTCCCGAAGTTTTAGTCTATTTGTGCATCTGACTACATGGTGTATGAAACTCTGTCCAAATCATGTTGGGCTCTTGATATGCAGGGAACATTTCAACCCAGATTTTCAGGTTTAAAGGGTGTGCGCATTTCATTTTTCAGGTGTTTATGGTTGATCTTCTGAAAGGCAAATGCTTGTTTGTCCTATGCGCATTCTTTCAAAACCTAATACATGATGCTCACTTCCTGCGACGTCACTTCCGCTGCCTATGTTAATGACCCTCCCACTTTTATTTTTAGGACTTGTACCCTGCACAACACTATAGGCTGCGCCATCACAACAGAAAGACGAAGCCTGCCCTTCACCTAACAAACAGTCCAAGTCCTTCACAACCCCTCCCAAAAAGTCGAACAGAATGTAGCCTCTCACGGCATAATGGTTTAAAATACCATTGATCGCCCATATTGTTAGTAACAACTTAACTATTTCGAAAATCGGACTTTTGAAGTTAAGGAAGAATAGTGTTAAAGAGAAAACCGAAAAGTGATGGATGCGAACGGGTGAGCCCAAACTTCTTAACCATTAGGAATGTTTCTGAATAACACTCCATTCGATATGTCTTTAGATCTTCTGTGCCACAAAATGGGATAAACCATGTCCAAATTGGTTTTGAACCTATACCCAAAAGGAGCAATTCAGTAAAAACTGCTATCCCATCTCCATTTAGCATACACACAGAAGCAACCCGTGTGTTCTCTACATCAAAAACATCCTGCCTCTAAAATTCAGGCTCGTAACAAGTTACAATGCAAACTCAAATTGAACGATGCAAAAAAAATGTATAATTGTGGGTGCTGCCTAAAAACTAAACATGCTGGAAAATGCACCTGTACATTAGTTTGCCAGTATCCCTGACTTAAATCCTCAGGGCAACATGTCAGATGACGCTGTGCGACGTAGCACGGGCCAACATGTGAGCAGCTGGTAGAGTGGTGGGGCTGACCGAGGGGCACACCGTACCTGTGGGAACAAGCATTGGCAATGCCAACAGTTTTGGCTTTTGTGTGGGCATAGGAAAGGCATTTACCAGAACCGCTGGTGTGTATTAACGGGCCATCATGGTAGCAGCTGCAAAATGGTGCAAGTACTTGAGCATAGCAGAGCCTGGATTCCTAATACTTATACAGAAGCCACATCAATTAAAAGGACTTCAGGCAAGGACAAGCATAGTACTCATAAATCGAGTGGCTGAAGGCAGGCCTGGTTAAGACATTTTCATTACACCACTGGCTTGTTTCCAACTACAATTAAGTTATTAATTTCAGAAGGCTGCTTTAAAAAAACACTAGCAGGCACTTATAGCTCAAAGTTTGATCTTAAGGTTTAATAAATTATATCAAAGAGATCCTAGGCGCATGTGTTTTGGGCGGGCTGGGACAGGAAGTGGATGGGAATGGCGATAGGATTTAACTTGACCATGGCCAGTCAATGTGCAGGTAAATAAACATACAACACTTACAAGCTTGTATCCCTCCTCAGATGCCATTTCTACCTTGCTGTACTCTAATGCAATAGTTTCGGCTTATGGGTGGCGCTAACTAAATATGAGACTGGGCTGGTGGGGCATAGAGACCTATGGCAGAAAGAAGTGATGGAGGATGCAAAGGAAGAAAGTGGGATGGAAGGACAAGCAGCGATTACCAGGGACAATAAGAGACAACATTGATCGGGCAGGGCTGGGCAGGGCAGCACGGTACACGCTGCAATGTGTCATGGGGCGGAGCCGGGGAGGCGGGGCTGAGCAGGCGACGGTGCCAGGAAAAGCGCAGATACAGCAGACCTTCAGTTTGGCTCGGGAAGAATGGATGAAAGTTTCGACCATACATATACTTCTCATGATTCCTGGAATTTGATCATAATCCTTGTTCTTGACTGGCTGTGAAAAACGTACTATTTCACAAGTTGTGCTAACAGGGGTTCTGTGGGGCCGTGCGCGGCGCGCCCTGTATGCGCCAAGTTTATTCGGGGAGGGTCTAAGGATTTTAAGCTCTCTGATACCTCAGCATATGAAAACAGTAATGCGAAGTTGTACAAGGACTTTACAAGAGCACCTGGTTCACATTTTAGTTGTGAGTCTCTCTGTAGAAGCCAAAGGCAAGTCTCAGAGCATAGCAACCAGATACAATCTGAACAAATACATACGATTTTAGCCGCTTATTACTAAGTTATATAACTTTTTATTCGCTGAAAAAAATAACATGAATATATTTGAGCAACAATCAAGACAATGAAAAGATATCACAGAAGAAAAGCTGTAACCGTTCTTAAAACAATATCATAATTAGGTTTGCAATGAGCACGCTGGAAAAATAGGTTCAGTTTCGGGTACTCCAGCAGTCAGCCAGCTTGGTATCGTTCCAAAATCTACATGGGGAGTACAATCCTGGTTACCGCTCGTGACTCAGCACAGCATTCCTACGTTTCTTGGGTTTTTTGTAGGACACAAAGCTGTTCTTACAAACGCATGTGGCACAAAAAACAAGTTATAGTTATGTTTTTTACGTTAATTTAAAACTTTTCTAGCCACTGAATTGCTTTGATCGGCAGTACAAGCCCTTGTCTTAGTCCCACAGCGATGGAGGGGGAGAGGGAACTTGGTCACAGTCTCAAAAGAATCCTCAGTGCGGCAATGGACATGTTCACACCATTCAGTTTCCCTCTTAGTAACTGGGATGCACAAAATATGACCCAATGGGCCTCACTACGAGGTTGGCGCTAAAAATCAGCCCTTAATAGCGCGCCGTTAATAACATGTCCATCTTGGCTCCAACCCGCAAACAGAGGGCGATTAAGAGTGCGCGAGCATGCGCACCCATGGATGCCGGTAACGGCCGTTCCGGCATGCCGGTGACGACCCTCAAACCCCTAGATAGCGGCATCAACGAATGCGCACATAACGCCTCCGCCCTCGGCAACCCCTAAATAGCAGTACCGGTATTAACATAGTGCTAAGAACAGGCCCGTTATTACGGACCCGGAAGCAACATCATCGCGCCGGAACGGGAAATGCCTTGGCGGCCATCTTCAAAAACACAATCCATTGCCATCCTCCAAATACTGGACCTTCACCACCAGAACTCCTAGCGCACCACGGACAACATGTCGAAGGTCACCCAGAAAGGCACTGCCCGCCTGCGCAAACCACGGTTCACAGACGAGGAGCTGAACATGTTAGCCGACACCCTAGTGGCGAATGCTGATGTGGTGCTCTGCAGCGACCTCAGGCGTCCAGCCCAGCTGAAGAAGAAGGCCATCTGGGAAGAAGTAGCCCAGAAAGTAAGTGCAGTCAGCACCATCGCACGCACACTGCGCGATTGTAAAAAACGGTGGGATGACCTCAGGCTGAGAGTCCGTAACATCTTGTCGGCCAATCGGAGCCAGGGGCTGGCAACAGGAGGAGGACCACAGTCACCAGTGAAATTGGCCAGATGGGAGGAGACCTGCAGTTCAGTCATAGATGTGGAGTCAATAGAAGGAGTCGGTGGAGCAGAGTTTGGCGTGCCAACATCGGCAGATGAAGGTGAATGTCCCTACAAACACACGGCAACTAATCAACTTCATTGTCCTCCAAATGTGACAGCAACGCCAGCCACTACATGGCCCATCATGCACACCTACACATATCCATATACACTTGCTGGGTCCACCACTATCCCATCCCAATGCATGTTGTGCCCACACACAAATACACACCCGACACACAGATGACCTGCACGTGTCACACAGGACGACACTCCCAACACACATCAAGGCCCAACAGCAGCCACCATGGTGTACATGTGAACACCTGTACGATTCCAAAATGCACCACCAACCTTGCATGTACACAGTCCGCTCCAAAGCCAGGCATGCAACTGATCACATGGCGTCACCTGCTCAAAGACTAATGCATGCATGATGCAAGCACCACCATCACTGATGCCCTGCCACTCTCTGTCCCCCACAGGTACGGATGCAGACAGTGATGAAGCACATGGGAGTGCACAATGCACAACAGCAGCCAAAATCACAAGGAGGCAAGGTGATGGCATAGGACCATCAAATTCAAGTGGACCAAGGATGCGCCGAGCGGCACGCGGGACAACAACCAGTGCCATACCAGCCACACAGACACCCACACAGGACGAGCAGACACCTGCCTCTGCACCCCTGGACACACTATCCACACAGGCTGAGGACACAACTTGCATGGACAATGGCACACAGTCTGCTACTGCCAGCACAATTGGGGAGATGGCTGCATCGGCACAGCATAGTGTTGGCGAGGAAGCTGACCCTGGCAATGAGGGCAATGCAGGACTTGTCCACTCAGAGCTTGTAGTTCGCACACCAAGCCCGCAGGTCACCCCACAGGACACACCTCGGCGGGACTCATCCGACCAGGGCAGCCATGGAGAGTGGTCTCCGGCAATGCACCGCCCCATAATGCATGCAGTGCCACCACATCACCCACCAACCACGACCCACACTGCCATACGGCACCTTGAGGGACGTCTGTCCAGGATGGAGGCCTGGCAGGAGGCGATGCAAGGCTATGTCCAGCAGTACCTTGCAGAAGGGGAGACAACAAGCCGTATCATCCAGGACAGCACTGCGGCCGTAATCCAGGCCATCAACTCAAGTGCACAGCAAGTACGTGATGGCTTCAATGCCTTGGGTCAGATCCTCACCAGGATTGCTGACGGCATGGAGCAGTGGCAAACCCCAGCTTTGGGCTCTCAACCATCTGGCTCATCTGCATCGACCATGCCAGCGAGTTCCAGGCAGACCAGCCCCGTACGCAGGTCCCTGCGAAGTGCACGGCGCTCGGATATCCAACCCCCACCTCCGAAGGGGGCTCCACAGTAGCAGGGCCACTCTGCAGAATCTCTTTAGGAATACATCCAGACACATGTCGTGCCATTGTTGACTTTGGGTTTTAGGGGGTGGGTGGAGGGTGGTGGTGGATGTAGTCTGTAGTACTGGGGGTGTTGGGGGCATGGGAGTAGGGTGGGGGGAGGTGGAGGGGTGTTGGGGGCGTGGATTGTTGAATTATGTTGTACAAAAAATCTCACTAATACACCTGTTGTGTAGAAAACATCACATGAGTGGACATTGCTGATTTGTTGTTTGTCTGTTTATTGCTTCATAGTGAACTGTACCCATAGACCCACACACCCAGTGCCCACAGTTCCCAATACATGGCACCCTCTGCATCAAAGTACGTCAGAATGATTGGTCTATGACCAATTGCCGCACTGCGCGACCCTCACGTGTATCGCGTCCTGGCCTATGTCCTACATCTACTCCTTCCTCTCCTTCTACATCACCAGGTGGTGGCAGCTCCACGTCAGGTGGCAGGGGTACGTTCCGCCGGATGCACACGTTATGCAGCATTGCACATACCGTGATGATCTTGCCCACCTTCTCAGGTCCGTATATGAGTGCCCCTCCCGACCTGCTGATGCAGCGAAACCGTGCCTTCAAAAGGCCAAATGTCTGCCCAATGACCACACACGTACGTGTATGTGCACGATTGAAGTCCTCATGCCTGTTCTGCGGATTCTTGACAGGGGTGAGTAGCCACGCCTTCAGAGGATATCCAGCATCACCTACATGGGAGCAGAAGGAGGTATGTGTAAGGATGAAGCTCAGTTGCCATGCCAATCCATGGAGCGAGTCTTGGGTGACATACAAGACCTAGGGTCCTAGGCATTTAAACCACCAGGCCCCCCGATGCATCTTGGATAGGGGCATTTTGTTTGCACATTTGAGGGCTGTGTGTCGGCAGATGACTCAAGATACTTCCATCCCTCTCCTCCCATGGCCCAGGGGGCATTCCCCTTGCATATGCATGTAGCCCCCCCATCCCTCTCCTCCCATGGCCCAGGGGGCATTCCCCTTGGATATGCATGTAGCCCCTCCATCCCTCTCCTCCCATGGCCCACGGGGCAGACTCACCCAACAGCCAGTCACTTCGTACAGCGTCTCCTTCCATGTAGCGGAGTAGTGAGGAGTTCCGCAGCACCATGGCATCATGCGTGGATCCTGGGTATCTGGCACAGCAATGTGTTATCATCTGGCTGGCATCACACACCATCTGTACATTGATGGAGTGGTATAGCTTCCGATTGCGGTACACCGCCTCCACGGCATGTGGGAATACCAACTCTACATGAGTGCAGTCGAGGGCACCAATTACATTGGGCATGCCTGCCAGTGCATGGAATGCTATTTTGGTGGCATTTGCCTCCTGTGGTGTCCTTTGTAGGGATATGTAGGCACTTGCGTGCTTCAGTAGTGCATTCAGCACTTGGTTTAACACAACAGAGAAGCATGATTGCGACATGCCATGCATTTGGCCCACTGTGCGTTGGTAAGTGCCTGTGGCCAGGAAGTGGAGCACAGATGCCACCTTCAGCAGAGGGGGGATGGCTGTGCGGATGTTGATCAGACTGACCAAGTCATCCTGTATTAATTCCACTATGTTGGTGATGGTGTCCCTGTCCAGCCGGTACAGGGTGTGGATCTGTGCTGGGGTTAAGTCAAATGGATTGGCCCTTATATGTGGAATTGATGGCTGTCTGCGGGGAACAACTACCTGCACTGGTGGGATTTGCTGGGCCTGTCTCACCCTCCTTCTCCTCCTGCGTCTCCTCTGTGTTTCCTGTTGTACTGCCTGCTCAAGGAGTAGCCGTGGAGGCATGTCCTCTAGCCCCAGTATGGCAAGTGCAAGTGGTAGCATTTTAGCTTGGAAGGGGGTGTGGTGTGTGGGTGTGCTCCTTTTGTGTTGGCCCTGACTCCATTGCCTCCACCTGTGCAGATTGTATGCACCTGTGGCACTTGGTTACACAGCAGTTTGCTGTTTACGGGAGGTCCGCGATGCCGGTATTGCCGGCATCATGGTGTCTCTTCGTACCGGCATCTCGATGCCGGTATGTACTTGTCCGTGCGACTTGTGGTGTCCCCTTCATTGCGGGATGCCGGTATTACGGGCACGCCATCTGCGCGGGTGCCTGCATGCCGATACGATGGTGCACGGCCACAGCGGGTCCTTGACGATGCCGGTAGCACTGGCATCTAGGCTCATGATACACCGGCCCAGTAATGGATGCCGGTATTGCCTTACCGGTGCCGTTATTACCGGAGCGCCAACCTTGTAATGAGGCCCAATGTCTCCTCGTGCAACTCCTCTTCATTGGCTGCCACTGGAATCCAGATGCCTTTTCCAACTAGGCTCTCTGGTATATGATACTGCACCAGCCTAGATACTTGACCACCAACCAGAGATGTTGCTAAGGGAGTGCTGAGGGGGCTACAGCCCCAGGTCTTTTGGTTGTAGCCCCGGATAGAAGCCCAGGAGCTACAACCAAAAGGCTAGCTAGCCCCGAGTCCCAACAGTCTCAACAGTAGCATAGCCCCAGATATTTATTCCTGACCTCGCAACACCCCTGCCACTGACCTCCAGCTCCGGGAGAGGCAGATTCTTTGCTGATCCCTAAGGAGGCAAGCTCACACTCAGAAACACGCATTTTCAGTTACAGCCAAATGATTTGGGGATTGGCCTATCTTGCACCTTAAACTGGCCTTCATACTTTTAGTTTTTCTTCAATATTCCCTGAATTTCAGAATGAGGAGTACGTACATTTTCCAGTCCCACCCTCTTCAAAATGAAAGCTATAACGGAACGTTCTATTTAGACGGTCGATATAAAAAGGTAAAAAACAGTGAAATTGACTCACCAAGTTCGTTTAAACTCTGGGTCCCAGGTTCCTCCTCTACCTGCCAAGACGTTTGTTAATGGCTTTGCATTAATTGAGGCTCATCAAACTCTGATAAGCACCAGACTAGCAGGACCTTCACAATCAATCTGTGTTCTCAGTAAGGACGGTGTCTTATCTGTGGCCAATCCACATTGCCCGACACCGTCTTCACTTGCTCATTTCTGATACAATTTTCTCGAATCAAATTGTCAAATCCACCAATTTCCTGTCTCCTGTTTGTTAACTACCCAACCCTCTAAAGTTTGTTATTGAAGCTACTGACAATGTGCCTCTTCTAGAAGAATGAATCACTGCTCACTTTGATGGCCATCCCTGGTTTGAAGGAAATATACTGTCGAATTCAGATCAAATAACTTAGAGACAGGTTGATACAATTGTTCATGGCTAATCAGATTTGTATCTCTCTTTTTCAAAATGAATTTCTAATAATGATCGAATGGATCGTAGACATACTTATGTGCTGTCCTCTGATAATAATATGGTTGATGAAAACAACTCTCTGGGATGTCTGTCTCCACATAACAGACCCATCATTATCATCAACACAAATGTGAATGCCCCTGGGGAAAAGAGCCCAGACCACACTTTAAATAATATTGATGGTCCTTTATGGGCTAGACTAAATCTAGCTTGAAGGATTCATCTTTGTATTGATGTCACTAGCTCGGTTGTATGATTTGTAAAAATAACTACTTTAACAGAATCAGTTTTTAGAATATAAGCAATGTGTACTTCCGCATTTGCCCCCATCTTTTGTGTACCTTGTAAATCTGATTGGTCAGGTCAGTGAGGGGGCAGTATGAGGGCAAACGAATATAGCTAATCAATCGAGCAACCACTATATATTCCTGAATATTCTTGATTTCTGCCAAATCATGTCTTTCAGTTGGGGCTCCGTCTTGCTACAACAGATATTATATTTCAATCTACCGATGTATTAATTGTAGTACTTCTATCAAGCTATCAATCAGCTACATCAGGACACCTCCCTGTCTCCATGCTTATAACTTGCCCACAAAATCTATTGTTCAGGATTTTGCTCTCAAAACTGGGTTGGAAGGAGATAAGCTCATAGTCATGTACCCCAAACTGTAGAAAAGCATCAAAGAATCTAAAACAAGGAAAAAACTAAATACCAAATTGAAATGGGCCCATTAAGTGCCAGTCCAAAGACATCATTTGCATGGCTTATGGAAACTGTGGAAGAAAAAGTTAAGATCATAATTTATCCCCAGGATGGGCAATCTATATCAATGAATTCGGCTATTTGTTCGTCTAGTTCTTTGATGGATTCACCCTCTCTTGCTGAGGACCTTTGCAAGGATATAATGGTTCCACTTGCTCCCATTCAGTTAATATTGAAGGATAGATTTGCCTATTCCCTAGACGATACAAGGGTTGGCCTAGAGTACATGTATGAATCCTCTATAACAACCAAAGTCTTTAGCATGTTACTAGTAAGCAGTCTAGAGATAATGATCCATATGTTAGCAAAACCTTTGAAGAGGGACTCAAAGATTGGGCTTTATGTAAAGCAAGGATCTGGGAGGTTTTATATTATATCCTGCAGTTAAGAGTAATCAACACCAAAGGCATCAACTTGGTTTCTTATTTCAAATCCTGAAGGTGTAGCCTTTGAGTTGTCCCAGGTCTTTGTCTTCTCCTCACACATTGCTAACGTGTTGCTAACAATATGGGTGATCAATTGGATGCTGCTGCTGCTGCCACACTGAACACAAACGTATTCTTCCAAACCTAGTCCAAACATTTAGGTAATTACTGGTGGCACCTTTGAGAACACCAACAGACTTGTAAAAAAAAAGCTGCTATGTAGCTTCATATTCAAGGACAGATGGAAAGGAGAAAATATGGAATGATGGAAGGATGAATTAAATGAAATACAGGTGGACGAAAGAGAGAGTCAAAGAAAGTAAAAATAAAGATGGAATGAGATTAAAGAAATTAAAGGAAAAATAAGGATAGCTAGAAAGAGGAAGAAAAGAAATGAGCAAAACACATTCGCTAACGCAATAAGGAAAAAGAAGAAGGTTAGAAAGAAGGAAATGTAGATTTAAAGATGGTCCAAATATCATTAGTCCGTTTCAGAATTGTATCATTGCAGTCAGTTGAAATTATGGTCAGTTCCTTTATTAATACATTGTAACAGCAAAAATTCCCTCTCATTGTTGGAGAAATTGTCCTGCAGTGATCAGTCAAGCATAATACTGATACATTGCATTATATCAGGTGTGCAAGCCCATACAAGATCACATTAAGCTGATTGAAATGAAAGGTGTTGGAAAATATGAAATAGGTTAAGACAGGATTGAAGAATAATGAATAATGAAATTAATTAGATTAATTTTAGAAAGTTACAATGACATTAAATTAATGTTATTTTAGAATGAGATGTATTTTTATTAATTTTGTAATAACATACTGTTTGTATTGAATGCATGAAATAGTAACTTTTATGTGTAAAGTTCATAATGTATTCATTACGTTAATAATAATAAAATAAAAAATACTTTGCAACAGGAGCCTTGGCGCCATGTGAGGCAGTGGGGGAAAAATCTGCCTCCTAGAACTACATTGCAGGTACATATCTGTCGTTATTTAACATCTTTTTTCAAGTCTGCTAGCGTTCTCCAAGGTGCCACTGGATTACTTTTTTAATAAAATGAGTATGACCAGCCCTGCATCATGCTCTACACCCTCCACATTTGCTGTTCCTTGGAACGCTGAGGGACTTTGCACAACTTACTTGTTATGGGCTGTGTGTGCTTTTTAAATTCTTTTTCAATTATCATGCTGTAAAAGACATGACATAAGGATGAGGCTATAATAAAAGGATTTTTGATTTATGATTTAAAACCCCATACATGCTGCACCTCCAGGAAGAAATAGACCCACAGATGGACTGGAAATGTAAAGGCATTGATTTTATTTGAGGATACATATTGGCGTACCTGATTAAAATAAAAAATAAGAAAAGAGTGCCAGATAATAAGAAAAAACCTTGGTAATTCCTGGCACTAAACCTGGGATGATTCAATAAGAAATGTAAGGTTAGGAAATAATCATCAAGAGGTTTCATTAGAAACTCATGTAGAAATTCATTGAGCTGGTAAGAAAAGCACACTTAATTAAAGTTCTTAAGTTTAATAAAGGATAATTTAGTATCATACATGCGAATGAAATTATATAGCTCATTAACAATCAAGAGATTCGGGTCTATGGTTAAAACAGGGAGTGTGACGATTAAAACTAAGTCTGCTGAAAAGTGTAGAAGGCCTATCCTTTTCTGCGAAAGGCATTTAGTAAAATTCCCATTCACTGACCCATTAATTAAGGAGGTCCATATAAGAATATGTAAGCCTTCCAGAACTCCTAGGCGGATGCAATTAGAACATTAGAACATTACCTTTAAATGAATGCTGACTTGTTGAACGTTGACCTACACTTGCAAGGCTTGACGGTCTTGGTACTATGCCAAGTTCATGGAAAGGTAATGTAGTCATTCCTTTCCGTAAAGAAACTGACAAGTCTAACCATTCAAATTATCGGATGATTGTCTTGCAAGATGTTTCTGTAATCTTTTTGCAAACAACTTTTATTCTATTACAAGAGTTGAGCGATCAGGGAGGGGTCGGATTCCCTTTAGTCAAACTAGTTTTTAAGAAAGCCTTTGCAATAACAGTAAACACTGACTCTCAACCCTGAAGCGTCTGAGTCAGTGGTCAGGAATAAACCTCAACTTTATTGCGCTTATGTACATGTCAATAATGCCTTCCATCGTGGTAACAGACACACATTAGGGAGAAACGACAACTTTGGAACATTCTACAAGGATAACTGGTTTGGATCAGTGCCTTCAGTTCGGAGAGGTCTGCACGAGTCAGGATCAACAGAGTGGTTACCTAAGGAAATGTGAAGGATAGAGGGCCTAAACAAGACCACAATCTAGCCCTCCTACTGTACAAGGTATATGCCGCGGATGCAGGCATCTTTTTGAATAAGAGCCATTGTTTTCCTCCCAGACTTGGCTGCTAGCATATCCATTATCTGCTGTATGCACCTGAAAGAGTAATATTTTATGGCAACTTGAAGGGATACCTAGAAAATTGTAAAGTACATACTTTGCTCATATATTATGGGGAAACAAAGTTCATGCTTGTCAGTAGATTAAATAACATTGTGTAACTGGTTACCAGAAAATTGTGAAATAGGTATATTCATTCCAGTAAATTAAAAAAAAGTGTGTTTAAATGGTTACTAGAAAATGATGAAACAGGTATATTAATTTACCTTATCTATGCCAGTATTGTATTGTGTTTCCTCGCTCCCACCTGCAACTCCTACAACACATGTAGAGCGCTGGCTGCATGTCAGAGGTTGGGTGGTTGGATTATATTTAATAAGCAATAGGGTGGGCATTCCCTTCTTCCGCTTATCAAAGCTTACCAGGGCAAGAAGGTTACAGCTTTAATCTTTGAATACACAGAGCACATAACAACTGGCTTCCTGATGGCGTTGAGGGTAACCTTGGTAAAACCAATGGGCTTTTCAAATAATCTGAGTCTCTCATTGGAAAGGAACTGCTCCTACATTCCGTTTTTGCCATATATCTCTCAGCATGTGCACAGTATAAGTCCCAATACCCTCTTCAGGGCAGGAATTGCATATTATCAAATGCCTTTAATGAAATAAAACGAAACCCAAAGAAGAGTTGTGCTCTACATACAAAAGGCAATGGAGAGGCCAGGATATTTCACTTGCAATGTACAGTCTCAATGTATTTGAGGGGCATTGCGATCGTTCTTTGACACTCTGCACAAGACCAAATCCACATAGGCTGTGCCAAAGGCTGTAAGTGTCTCCTCGGCACACAGAGGGAACTCAAGTTGTTCAATTCCAATGGGGTGCAATTCAACCCCTAAGTCACAGGGAGGCCTGCGATTCACCAGCCCGCACCACACCTTTACCTGATGGACAGCGCCCAGACAACAGGACTTCATGGCAAGGATCGCCTCCTTTGTAGCAGAGTCTCAGAAGACCACACTTTAGGCAACTGTCATGGTGAAAGACGAGCTCCTCAAGATATTATAAAGACACCCCCCTTCTCAAAAGCAACAAGTACGGGTAGGCCCTCTGCAAGGTACAAATTCGACTTACGGCAGGTTCACAACCTCTCCATTCTTAAAGGGTCCTCCACTGTGCGGCACGTAAATGAGTGTCACGAGTCAACCATATTGTTCCAAGGTTCTGTGCAGATGTCGTCAGGAGCCGAACGCCTTCTCAAGGCAAGGCAGCATTCGCCAATAGGAGCGAAAGATCATGGATTCCTGCAAGTGGGCAATGATGCTTCCTCAATGGTAGAAAGTCACAAGTGGAGCATTGTCCCTGCACCGACAATCAGAATTTTGCCAATCTGACAAATGTACAAACTGTTTCCCAATTGTGGTAGGGTTAGTTGACTGAGTTACGGAAAACAAATGTGAAATGTTGTGGGGCAGGGAAGTTGCTTTAGTAACCCACCTAGGTTATTGCCACTAAGATGGGGCGATTTTGAGGAGGCTCTGTTTAGTTCTTTTGCAAATGAAGAGGAAGATGTAATTAAGTAGAGAGTGATGTGGGTAGTCATTATTATGCCATTGATATGCCATTGAGAAACAGAAGTAAGCAAGAGTAATAATATTGCCTTATAGACTGAGGGAGGTGTCGTTATCGGGATAAAATAGCGCCACCAAGTTGTTTAAGAGAGAGTAAAGTAAATAGACAGACTGAGATGGTAAATTAAATGTCGTTTATTTTGTAATATTTAAATAACATGATGGTCTTCGTAAGTTAAGCATTTTAATTGCAACTTGGCTGAACTGGACCAGGTTTAACATGAGCATGCCTTAGGTGTCATGTAAATGAAAACAGTTTCTCTATAAGAAAGTGAAAGCATTTTCCATTTTTTATCTTTCTCAGTCTTATGTTAAATAGCATGCTGCAGCAAAAAATATTCCTCCCAGAGAGGAATTGTCCCTTTGAAACAAAATCTTACGCAGAAATGTCAGTGTTGTTCCCTGTCTGCTTCTGAAAACAGAATGTTCAGAATGCAGACAATAACAGTAGTTATTGACTGCATTGTAAACATTCTGATTGGCTGAGAGGAGGTCAATAACAATTTCCGTGTGCTAATTATGAAATAAGCCCAGGGCAGGGGCGGGAGGGGGCATTACAGCTGAAGCAGTAATGTCCTTCCTGTGAGAGCCATATTGCCATTAGTACTCCGACCCGTTAGACTGGGGAACTTAAAGCATTTTTTTTCAATTGCAAAACACTCTGGCATTTCGCAACTGTAAACTGTTTTTTTAAATGGCCGCCAAGGAAGTCTGTTGTAAATAGTTTTAAAAATTAAACAAACAAAATGCCTGCCATGGAAACAGAAGAAGGTACTACATGTAGTCCCTGCTCCCTTTCCATGGTGGCCATTTCAAAAATAGGAAAAAAGTCAACAAAAAAATGGCTGCCGAGGGGGGGGCGCTGTTGATCAGCCTCCAAGATGGCTGCCTAACTTTCTAGCTCCGTGCCCGCTTGTTGAATATCCATCTACATCAGCGGCTCCTTGCATCATCCAACGCTGGGAACGAGTGCAGTGTGTATGTCAACACCAGAGCAACATACTAATACGTCTCTGGGCAAAAAAAAGAACTTTGCTGCTAAATCGGGCCCTTTCTCCTCCCAGGCCGGCGCCCTGCTTACTGAGACCTGCCGGGCCGTGTGTTGATCCAGCTGGTGGCTGCTCTATTGACTTGTCCTGCCCCGCGGGGCTGCTGGAGCGGTCCTGCCGCCCCGGAGTTAAAGTGGCCTCCCCGCCTGCGCCTACCCCGTCGGCTGCCCCTCTTCAGGAGGCGCCTGTAATGTTGGGCTAACTGGCTGCCTCCCGCCACGATTCCTGACGCTGCGACCCACCTGTGTACATCCTTCTTGGTCGCCTGGGGGCGGTCCGGCGGCGGCTGGGGCCTCGGCGCCGGCGGGGAGCCTGGAGCTGTCCATCTGCAGGTGAGGAGCTGGGGGGCTGAATTTGGCATGCCCTGTGCCCCTAACTGTCCATCACACACATAGCCAGCCTGCAGCGCCAACTCAACCGGCCCTAAAGACCTTGTACACACTACGCTGCTGCAGCACACAAGCCTGGGGCATTAAACTGGACTGTGCGGCCCCCTCTGGACCGAGATTCGGCATGGCGCTGCTCCCCCCCTGCAGGATCCCTCATGCCACAGCGGGGACCATCCTCCCTCTATGGACCCAGTGCCTGTGGCACCTCTGCAGCTTCCCCAGACCCAGGTGGGCAGCACCAGTGAAGACCTGCCCTGTCCACATCCTGTGCGCCGCCTGGGCGATTGGGTGGCCTTGCACCCGGCCACCCACACTCTCCATCCGCCCAACGGCCTCTGACTGCACCACCCATCGCCTCTGATACTGGAGGCCTGCGGCCCTCCTGGCCCTACCGAGCGCCTCACCTGCCCGGCTCACCGCCTCGGTTATGCTGTAGCCCTGCATGCAGCTCACCCCTATCCCTACACTGAGCTTGGTCTCTTGTTAAATGTGAAGTTGAGGCCCTCCTCCCTGTCCCGATACTGCTATATTCAAGGAGCCCAAAGACCACGGACCGAACACCCCGCAAAGCCTGCCCTGGAGTGCTCCATTGTGCTCCCGAAACATGTCAAGCAAATCGCGCTGGGCCAACAAGGCGGGGGCAATGGACAAATACGCTAAGTCACTTCCCAGACAGGAGCAGAGAGTGTCTGTCCAGAGCCAGGACGATCCGGATACACCTTCATGCCCCCCCCCAGCCTGAGCTGACGACACTAATGGAAACCATGGCGAAGAACTTTGCGCCATTCCACGAGAAACTGGATGACATTAATGCAAGTGTGGCCTCCATGCGGGCCAAACTGGATCAACACGGCACCAGGCTGGTGGAGGCTGAGACCAGAATCGGGGCCAACGAGGATGAAGTGCATACTCTCCAAAACACTGTCTCTGACCTGGTGCGGGATATGAAACAAGTCAAGGCGAAATGTGACGACTTAGAGTCCAGATCCCGCAGAAACAACATCCGTATTGTGGGGGTCCCGGAGTCCGCCCTCAAAGGCAATATGGAACAGGCCATCGAGAATCTCCTAAGAGACCTCCTGGGCAATCCCCAACTCTCTCTGTTCTTCACGATCGAGCGCGCTCATCGGGCGCTGACCCCCCGTCCCAAACCGGGCAACTTCCCCAGACCGATCATTGCTAAGGTTCTAAGCTTTAGAGATAGAGATCACATATGACACTTGGCTCGGGAGAAAGCAGAGCTGGAACTGGAGTCTCAAACTATCCAAATCTTTCCGGACTTCTCCGTTAGTGTGCAAATGGAGCGCAGACAGTTCGACGGCGTGAAAAAGCTGCTCAGAGAGAGGAAAATCGAATATGCCATGCTGTTCCCGGCCCGACTGAAGCTCACTCATCGCAATAAGCTACATTTTTTCACGGTGCCGGAGGAAGCAGTGAAGTTCATTGAGTCCCACATCCCACTTGCTGACCCGGTGGATGAGCCAATATATGATGCTTGAGGAGGTGCGCGCCGACCCTCACGGGTGGGCCTCCTCGAGCACCGTCTACATCTTCTTTGTTGTACTTATGGTCTTTGCATCCTGTCTATTCTTTGCTAGTTGTAACCTGATGTAATGGTTCCCTGAAATTGTAATATCTGATATCGCTGCACGATCGAAGGTGCAATGCACCAACCTCTCACTTAACTTGGTTTAACGGCAACAGCGACCCCCGCTGCAGCTGCAATGTCGAGTTTGGCATGTTATGGCCATTGGTTGCGCCCCAGTTGGGCGCACAGGCAGGTGTTGCCCTGTTGAGTTTGGCACGCCTGCCTCAGACCTTTGGGTGGGTTTTCGTGCACTGCTGGTTTGGGGTGGGCAGTGAGGGTGGGGGGGGGGTAAAGTTGTGGGATATTATTTAAAAAATGGCAAGGATTGTGGCTCAGGGGGTGGAAGAGTGCGCCATTTCATCGGCAACTATCACATGGTCAACAAACAAGGCCATGTGGTGCTGGGATGCCCCGTAAAGCTGTAACATGGCTATTAGGCTAATGACATGGAACATCAGGGTGCTCAGCAATGTTACTAAGGCTCGCAGGATAACAGCGTACGCTCAGAGGCATGGGGTCAAAATACTCCTCTTACAAGAAACCCACGACCTCGCACATCTCTCATCCTCCCTGGCACCGCCATGGGGCGCCAATAAATTTTACACTGCATACTCCTCTCAGTCCAGGGGAGTCCTAACCTTGATTCACAAATCATTGGAATTCTCTTTACGCACAAGCAACATAGATCGAGAGGGTAGATATGTGATCCTCCACTGTCTGCTAACTAACACAGAATGCCTATTGGTTAACACATACGCTCCGAACATAGATGCTCCCGATTTTTTTGATGACATCAACACTCTGCTTCTGAGATATATCGGGGCCCCGTTCATCTGGGGGAGGACATGAATCTTATATTAGACAACGAGCTGGATAGATCAGGCACTGTACACAGGACGATATCCAGAGCCGCTCGCCGGCTACATGCACACATGGCCCCTGCTGGCCTAATTGACGCCTGGAGAGCGCTTAACCCACTGGCTAGGGAGTACACGTTTTACTCTTCTGCACACAACAGTCATTCTAGAATCGACCTCTTTCTCCTGTCTACTGGGCTAATGGGGAAAACTCTCAGCATGCAGATACTACCACGCACGCTCTGACACTGGATATTGCTCTGTAGCCTGCCCACCCTCGCCACTCCAACTGGTGCTTCAAATCAGAGGCACTACATGACATAGTGTTCAAGGCCGACATGCTTGCAGACATCAATTCGTTTTTTGACAACAACAAACGTCATGACACAACCGATGGGGTTAGGTGGGAGGCATTCAAGGTATTCATCATAGGGATGTGCATCTCTAGGGAAGCAGGGGTCCTGAAAGACATTAGGAACTCTTTACAACGCTCTGAGACCAAACTCAAGGAACTAGAGCGTGAATACGCCTCCGCCCCCTACCCACGCAAGTTGGCGCAGATACAAACATAATTGGAATCCTTTGAGACTCATGCCCTCAGGGAGATACGATACTATGCCCGACCCATCGCGGCGCAGAAGTATGGCGAGGGGGAAAAACCCGGGCGGACCCTGGCCAGGCTGGTCCGGATCGAGGGGGGCAGAACCCGGATCGACAGTATCAGGGACAAGAACAGTGTGCAGCATTGGTCTGACCAACCCATTCTTGAGACCATTGCGGAATTCTATGCTGCCCTCTTTGCCCCGCAGCGCGAGCATAGCCCGCAAGACCTGAATCTTCTCCTGGACCGTATCCCCATGTCCTATATATCCCACGCCACTAAAGAGGAGTTGGACGCCCCCATCACCCTCGATGAGATAACCGTGGCCGTCTCAGCCCTCCCCAAGGGTAATGCTCCCGGCCCGGATGGCCTAACCGCTGAATTGTATCAAGAACATGTTGCTCTACTGGCCCCACGCCTACATGAGGTGTGGACTGAGTCGCTCCGCCTCGCCACTTTCCCCCAGTCCCTGCATGAGGCCATCATAACCGTGCTCCCCAAGCCGGGCAAACCCCCGGAAGATGCGGCTCCTACAGACCTCTTTCCCCTCATAAATACAGACACCAAAATATTTGCCAAGATCATTGCGAACAGGTTCCTCCCCATCATGACATACTTGATCCACCCGGACCAAAGCGGCTTTGTCCCCGCCCGCTCCACTGCTTTAAATATCCGGCGACTATTTAATGTCATTTCTAGAATTGACCCTAAAGCTAACGCGGTTGCTGTGTCACTAGATACCCAAAAGGCGTTTGATATGGTTTCATGGCAATACCTGTGGGCAGTACTAGAAAAAATGGGAATCGCCCACGCATGCTCTCCTACATCAAACTGCTGTATACAAATCCAGTGGCCAGGATCCTGGTTAATTCTCATCTGTCAGCTTCCTTCACCCTCCATAGAGGGACGCACCAGGGATGCCCATTTTCCCCCCTACTATTTGCGATGGCTATCGAGCCTATGGCGGATAGTGTAAGAGACAAACATACTCACAAGGGGATACGCCTGCGCGACACGCCCAAAATCATATCGCTGTGTGCAGACGACGTGCTTCTGTACATCAGGGACCCCTCGGTCCATCTAGAACCAATCATCCGCAAGATAATCAAAATAGGTACATTCTCGGGCTTCACAATAAATTACACCAAGTCAGACATCTTCCCTCTCACACCTGCAACCCCCCAACCGACATGCGAATTCCCACTCAGGTGGGCCCCTGAAGGCATCAAGTATCTCGGGGTCCAGGTATCCCTGTCGAGATCCGCCTTATTGGCTGAAAACTATGTGGGTGTCGCGCAATATGCAGAAGCCAGAATGAAGAGGTGGTGTAACCTCCCCCTGTCCCTGGCGGGAAGACTGTCGCTAATCAAAATGATTATAGTTCCGAAGCTCCTATATATATTCGCTAACGTCCCACTCTGGCCCGGGACTATTTCACAGGCTTGCACGCGGGGTGCGCCCAGTTCCTATGGCATTCTGGCGCCGTCCGCAGGAAATGGCAGCATATGACTTTACCCTACGAGAAGGGGGGGTTTTAACGCTCCGGATCTAACCCGTTACTGGTTTGCCGCACAAGCCCAACACGCAACACATTGGTATAAACACCAAGACCCTCCTCCTCATGTCAAGCTCGAGATCCTGGCAACCGAGGAGGTGAATGTTATGTCCCTGATCCTCTTCCACTCGTATCAGTCTGATGCCCCGGCTGACCCAGTGGCCGCCACAATCAGGGCATGGAAACTGATTCTGCAATCCCACTCCGAACTCCGCCCGTACTATAAATGGTTGCCCATATGGTCATTCCCAGGCCTCGCCCCCACACAGGATCAACTCCTCATGCGATACTGGCTGGACCTGGGGTATCGGGTGCTCTCGACCTGTTTCCCGAGGGAAAATTCATCACCCCGCAGACATGGAGGCCAGGACACTCTGAGTCACCATCGGAGTTACTGCAATACTTTAGACTTAGAGCTGCAGTGCAGGACATGTGGCCTTCCTACCCGGACGAAGCCCCTGAATCCCTGGAGATCTGCTACATTGCTAATTCTGCGGGGGGTAAGGACATAACATCCGCCCTTTATAAAATGCTGATAGCACAATCTGCAGAACCATCCCACAAGCTTCGGGACACATGGAGTCATGAACTGGGGTTGGCAATCACTGATGACATGTGGGCGAAAATGTGCGTACACACACGCAAGGTCTCCCTCAACTCTAAATTTAGATGTGTGCAATATAAACTCCTTAACCATCTGTATTATACTCCTCACGTGGTGGGGAAATTAGCACACGATCAGCCCCATGTCTGCCAGAGATGCAGATCCAACGAAGGGGATCACGCCCATATGTTCTGGTCGTGTGGGGCGCTGGCCCCGTTCTCGGAGGCTGTGCTCGAGGCCTTCTCAGAGATGGTGGGGTTCCGGATTAATCGTAACTCCATGGCTGTGTTGTTCGGACTATGGGAGGGAACTGGGACAAAGCGGGTTGCTAAATTTATGAATTTGGGGGCTATAGTGGCTAAAAGATGCATCCTGCAGTGCTGGAAGCGGCGCTCCCCCCCCCTTCGCTGGAAATGTGGTTAAAGGCTCTCACCTGGACGCAAGTGTGTGAGGAGGACTATATCAATACACTACCTGCGAATGCTCACCCCAAAAATGTGTGGACAGAGTTTTGTAGCTATTTGAACAGCAAAGCTGACTTGGAGCTCTTATCCTCACCTCCATCACCGGATCGGGCAGATGTGTAACCTGGACTATGAGCAGCCTCACTAGACTTGCTTCACTCTAGAGAATGTGCCTGTTTTATTGCTAATGCACTGCTTGTCTTGCCCAAGTTCTTAAGTATGAAACACAGATTGTCGATGTAATGTTTAATGCACCTGCTACTGTTCCTTGCCAATAAAGAAAAGTTAAAAAAGAAATGGCTGCCATGGAAAGGAGAGAAGGAACCACATGTAGTCTATTCTTGCTTTCCATGCCAGCGTGTTGCAGATCGGGAGTGGCTGCACTGGGGACAGAAGTGCTCTCAGCATGTCCGCTCCTGAAAAGGAATGAAAAAGAAGGTAAGTGGGGGGGGAATCTGTGGATGGGAGTGGGAGGGCGCACTTACCTCGTTCCCTAGAGGGGAAAGGTGGTGGCCTCCAGCCCTGAGGAAGCTCAGGGCAGCAGGAGTACGGTCTGGTAATCCCCCCATTCCGAGCCGCCTCATTGGCTGGGAGGCTGTCACACCCCCACCTGTCTCCCCGTCGGGTACTAATATGGGATGTTTGTGTGTGCAAAGAGAAACGTTATGTCATTTTGTTCTTTTCTATCCATTGTATTCTGACATTAGGAAGGATTGGCTGGTTTCATTGTCAAGAGACACTGGGTTACCACGTTTTCAAAAAGCATTTTTACTATTATTATCTGTCCCGAAAATAACAACATGTGCAGTCTCAACTTATTTTTCTTTCATACAACTGTACTTTAAGGGAACTATTGGGTCCTTTAATAGGTAGTACTGATATTGGGTACTTTGGAAGAAATAGTACACAATGGGCCTCATTACGACCCTGCCGGGCCGGAAAGAACGGTGGTGGTAAAAACGCTGCCACTGTTCTTTCCGTACTGGTTGATTAAGAGTCCTGCAGGCAGGAGGTGTCTGGCGGGATTTACACCACCTGCCTGCAGGCGGACACGGAAACACTGGCTCTGTCTTGGATGGAACCAGTGTTTCCATTGTCCCCATCCCCATGGAAATGGGGACTTACAGAATTCCGCCTCTGGAATTCCTGGGTCACCGGGGTCGTAATGCCCCAGTGATTCCGGGAATCACAGAGGCGGAATGGTAATACGGGTCCGGCGGTAACCTGCCGTTTTTTCCGGCACGGTTACTGGCGGACTCGTAATGAGACCCACTATGTCTGAGCTAGAGGGAAGCCTGGGGAGAGTAGGACAGAGGCAGAGAGAATGATGGCGGATGGGAGAACGAGACAGAGGATTGGCGATGCAGAATTCGGGAGACTAGAATGCTCAGGGCCAGATTCACAGAGGTCTGTTTAAAAACTGAAATTTGTTGTACCAAGCAAAGACACATTTCTTAAATGCACCATATTCTGACAAAGAAATAATGTTGTGTAGGTACATGAATAGGGTGACCAGATTTTTCAACAACAAAAAAAGCGGGACAGGCAATAGACATAGAAGTAGGACTAAAGTAAATATAAATTAAAATGTAGTCGTACTTCTATGTTGCTGGACTGTTGCAGTAGGCGGGGAGGGGGTGTGCTCACAGGCACACTCCTCTCATTGGAGGAGAGTGGCCGGGTAGGGGACGGGGGAGAAAATGGGGGCATGAAATGCTTTTCACGTCCCCATTCGCGCAGTAAGATTTGCGCCGAGACCCAATTTCGGGATTTCGAAATCGGGTCCCAGCAAAAACAGGGACCGTAGGCAGCCACCTTTGCAAACCCTGGATGGTGTTTGCAAAATCAAAAAACTCCTGGGACCCCGGGACGGAGGGAGATTTCCCCGGACTGTCCAGGGAAAACCAGGACATCTGTGTTGCGTAGTGAAGCGCATGTGTTTACGCATGCATGAGCCTCGTTCTGGCTCGCGCATGCACGTTCAATAAAGTGGAACCCGCGGTGGTTAGTAGCCGCCGGGACCCAGAAGCATACAGACATGTCTCTGCATTCTTTGTATGTACCGGTGTGTGTGAATAGGCGGCCCGGGTCTATGATATCAACATTGGCGACGAGGAAAGTCACTGGTGAGGGGAAGGTGGATTCTTGGGACGACGATTCCTAGTTCAAAATGATCTATCCAACGCCCGCACAGTGCCGATCCCGACGCGGCTATCATGGCCGCCATTTTGATTTATGCTACGACAGTTGCGGCCCTCATGGGTGCTCGTGCGCCAGTCGGAAGCATTGTAAAGCAATTTTTTGGGCAATCTACATTTAACCCATCGTGGGTAGCTGTAGCTACAAACAGGATTTTGAAAAGGGCATGATACAGAACAATATTGAGCCAATTTTGAATGTGGGTGTTCCCAGAAGGTGTTGGTGACTAAGATACGGCACATCCACGGCCTGAGTCCACTGCTGCATCCAGGAGGTGACAGACTTGCGGCCTCTTATCAAAAGGAGGGGTGCTCATGCGGTCTGAGAAGATGGGTGACCAAGAAGATGCTGCTGTTGCCCCGGTGACAATGCCACGAAGACAACAAGGTACATTAGCGCCCATGCTGGAATTTGACTTATATGGACCCCCATCCAAGCTGGGCCCCAAGTGGTTACTATGCGTGAAGAAATTAGAAATGTTCTTCAGAGCCACAGGCGAAACTGATGATGATGCTAATGTGGCGACCATGCTGTACTCGGCAGGATCGGAGGTGCATCGCATCTTTGAGTCGCTGAACTCACAAGCGACAACGTATGCAGCAGTCAAGACGGCTGTACAGAATCACTTTTTACCCCTGGCAAATGTAGACTATGACAGATTTGTCATGTGTGCCGAGAGACAGTCAAGTGAAGAGACATTAGACCAGTTCTGTGGCAGGCTGAGGCAGTTGGCTAGCACATGCAGGTGGGAAAATGAGGAAGACATGATACGCAACCAACTACTTCAGGGATGCAGCTCTGGGAAGCTGAGAAAACAGGTACTCCGTAAACCCGGACTGACGCTCACCCAGATTTTAGATATGGGGCAAGCATACGAACTGGCGGAGAGTAGAAGTGCCCGTATGGAGGCAACAATCCGACCTGGGAAAAGTGAGGAAGCCTTTGCCATAGGACATTCAGCAATCCAGTAACAATGGTGGGCCCCGTAAAAACTGGAAGTTCATCAGAAAGGGGATCATCCACACCCTCAGTCCTGTCAATATTGTGGATTTCATCTCCCACATGTTGGGGAGTGCCTAACAAAATCGAGAACATGTGGTCGATGTGGGGTCGCAGGTCATTACTCAAGCGTATGCAGGGCGGCGGTACCGGTTGCCGCATCCAGAGGCCCGGCAAGGATTGGCAGTGGCACCCCAAGAAAGGCAAAGAATGTTGCTGCGATAGAGCAGGACTTACAAGAATTAGACATTGCGGAAGAAGAGGAAGAGGAGGAAGAAATATTCTTCATCTCAAACATAGCTTCCGGCACAAGAAAGCAACGCCAACACACCTGCGTAGTCAGCACCGGAACAACACCAATGCCGGTTCTCATAGACACTGGTGCATCAGTATGTGTCCTAGCTGCGGGGCACTATGAAGCTCACCCGGCCCACCGGTGCTTGAAGAAACCAAGGCAAAAATATACACCTTTGGAGGAGACACCCCTCTACCTCTGAGAGGAGCATTCATATCAACTGTCACTCACGGACAACACTCAATTAAGGCCAAATTCTTTGTTACGGAAGTAAGCCCCCATTCATTGTTCAGCTGTGCCACCTCGGAGGCGCTAGACATTGTACATTTTGCTATGTCGGTGTATCTGACAGACATGGACCACATCATGGAGCGATATGCCGAGGTGTTCAGAGGCGTAGGCAAATTAAAAGGGGAACCCATACGCCTACATATAGACGAGTCGGTGAGGCCAACGGCTTTAAAACACAGGAGGATTCCATTTCATCTGAGGGCACAAGTGTAGAAAGAACTGCAGGCTCTTGTGGACTTTGGCATAATCGAAAGAGTTGAGGGCCCGACTCCCTGAGTCTCTCCAATTGTGGTGGCGGCAAAACCCAAGCAGCCAAGGGCGTTACGCATATGCGTGGACATGAGGCTGTCCAACATGGCCATCTGCCAAGAACGTCACTTAACACCCACGCTTGATGACATTGTAGGCAAACTTCAGGGTGCCAGGGTGTTTTCTAAACTGGATCTCCGCTCCGGATACCATCAATTGGAGCTACACCCTGAGTCCCGATAATCTGCCTATATATTGTGGGAAAGCCGGTAGTCGTGTTGATGGACCACAAGCCACTTATCCCCATTATGGCTGGTGGATCGTCCAAGACACCGCCTCAGATAGAGCGCTGGATGCTGTCCCTCATGGAATATGGGGTTAGACTACAATATCGTCCAGGTACCAACAACCCGGCGGACTACCTGTCTCGCCACCTGGGGTCAGGCCGAGCACAAGAGGAAGTGATTGAATGTGTAGAAATGATCCGATATGTAGTGGTGGCAACGATACCTGTGCACTGACGGTCCAGGAACTGGTAGAGGCGTCCAGAACTGATGAGATCTTTCAGGTCATTGAAGGAGCCATGAACAGTGGAGATTGGAAAGGAGTGCTTGCCAACAACACCAGAACAGAAAAGGGTGCCCAGCAGGACTTGCAGGCATTGTGGCGAGCCAGAAATTATCTCTAGAGGTCAGAAGAGGGGCTGATGCTAAGAGGGCGCCAGATTGTCATACCTCGCACACTGGTGGCCAAAGTGTTGGACCTTGCACACAAGGGACACCAACGAGCGGCCAAGATGAAGGTGCGCTTACGGGCCAAGGTGTGGTTCCCGGACCTCGATGAGAGGGTAGAAGAGTATGTGCATCAATGCATCCCATGTCAAGCAGCCAGTCCAGCAGAGAGGGGACCTCCAATACAGTCCATGGAAAGAAGTGAGCAACCCTGGGGCACCGTACACACAGACTTTGGGTCCACAGGTCGGGGCACCTACTTCCTGGTGGTAGTGGACCAGTGGTCCCGATACCCTGAAACTGAACTGGTGGAGTCCACTGCTTGTGACCACACCTACTGGCTCTGGAGAAAATATTTGCAACCCATGGGTTCCCTTATGAGCTGTGCTCGGACAGCGGTCCCCCGTTCCAGGGCCAACAATTTGCGAAGTATCTGGAGGATCGATGAATTCGACATCGAAAACTGACTCCACTCTGGCCAAGAGCCAATGGAGAGGCTGAGAGATTTATGCGAACATTAAACAAAGTGTTCCGGATATCCTTGAATGGGGGAGGGGAGCTGCGAAGGAACCTATTCGAATTCCTCTGGGAGTACAGGGCAACCCCTCATCAGTCCACCGGAGCTGCGCCTGCGTAGGCACTATTCAAACGCTGCCCCAGAGGTCTCATACCTGAGGTGGAAGGAAGGGAACCAGGAGAAATTGATAATGACAGAGTATGTGAGGAGCGGCAGGTGAGGAATGAGAGGGAGAGTGCCCGAAGAAACCTACAAAAGCCTAGCATCTCCGTAGGAGATACGGTGTTGGTGCGCAATCGACATCCAGAGGGTAAAATGTCCCTTACGTATGAGCCCCAACCCATGGACGTGACCCATGTGAAAGGATCCATGCTCACCACAGCAGATGGACGTGGAACTGTCACGCGTAAAGTGTCGTACTTTAAGAAGTTCGAGAACCGTCGATTTGCAGGAGGCCATTAGGACAATGAGCCAGGCGAAGCAAGTGCCCATCCGACAACTGAAGATGGTTATGGGGGAAGAGATCCTCCCTCAGTGGAAGTTCTGGGTCCGGCCCAGGACGCCATCAGGAGATACCCAAGCAGGGAGACAAGAAGGTGTCCTGCCCATTTTCAAGACTATATAATGGACGCCGATCCCTGAATGGTAGAGATGGTGATAGTTAACTCATGTTGAGTTGTTATATCATCTTTTATTTATGTTTGGTTTTCGTTTAAACAAAAGGAGGAATGTTGCGTAGTGAAGCGCATGTGTTTACGCATGCGCAAGCCTTGTTCTGGCTTGCGCATGCGCGTTCAATAAAGCGGAAATGGCGGTGGTTAGTAGCCGCCGGGACCCTGAAGAATACAGACGTGTCTGCGCATTCTTTGACGGATGTACCGGAGTGCGTGTGAATGGACGGGCAGGGGTCTATGATATCAACAGTCTGGTCACCCCATACATGAAAGTCTCAAATTTTGCATGTGCCTGATTTACGGCCTGATAACAGCCCTGGTAACCATCAGAGATACAAGGCAGAGACTGCTGAAAACTAGAGGCGAGAATGTTGACTTTCTAGCCTGCTTCTAACCCGAGCTCAGAATCGGGCACGGAGTATTACATTTCCAGTCTTGAAGTTTCCTTTTACAAATCACTGTTATCAGGTGTGTTTGTCCCATTGGTTCAAATGAAGTGAACCTTGACTACAACTCCTTCAATGCAATTTCTGCTAAAAGCAGGGCCAAGCTTGTAAAGAAATTTGTATTATCCCCATGCATCCCACCCCCTTCAGCTTTTCCACCCTCCCCTCCCCTCCTTCATCACCTCCTTTTCTCACAGGAGATGTGCTTTGTGAAGCTGGGGTTTGGGAAGAAGCTGGAAAACGTTACGAGACGAGGGTTAGGGGATTAGGAGCTGGAAAGCGGTAGTCACAGCAACCATGAAATCTCTGACAGTCAGGACCACCACATTCTTTGTGACTCACAGATGTTGCCACTACCCAACTCATGTTACTATTAGCCAACTCATTGCTACACATTTTATTGACCTCTGAAGAATGACTAGCTGAGTCGCCCTACCAGACTAAACACACATATGTGCAGGTTGCACCCAGATCCTGCATGTCACCATTTACGCCCTTATCACTTTGCTTGTGGTGGTGAATGGTGCCTCGGTCAGTCCCCTCTACCCCTCTGCATCACTCCCCAAATTGTGTTGAGTCTGGCATGAAGGGCCTCGTTTTGGCAGAGCAAAGCGGTAAGGGGGCTGTCTTGGTGCGAGCTGTGGTGGAGCAAAGGAAGCAAGTCTTGGTGCATGTTGTGGGGCTGATTCATGGCTTGCCATGTATTTTGTGCTGTATTGCGCCTTTGTGCTTTGTCGAGCCTTGCTAAGCCATGTTGTGTCATGCAATTGCTTATAGGGAGCGCAACTCACCTGCTTAACATTCTACTTTCCGCCTGTACTACATAATGCCCACATCAACTAGACCCTCACTTACTTCAGGTGAACACACACACTAACGTGTCAGAGGCTGGAGCCCACCCTTCATGTAGCCTCTTTTGTCTCTTCGCGAAAAGTCAACGGAGTGCGGAGAGAGACAATAGACGTCAGTAAGGAAGCTGGTGTGGAAGGCATGGAAGGAAAACGCAGGGGTCAAGACCCCAGAGAGGGCCAGTGCGTGGGGTTAGATAAATAGCAAGTAATAAGTGATGAGGCCAATCGTTCCACCTGATGTGAGGCTGTGAAAGGTGGGCCGCTAGCAGTGATCAAAGTGTACGAAAAGAAGTGCTGGAATATATTCCCTACTGGCCTGCCCCGCTCACCACAAACCCATCGCCACGCACAGGCTCGGACTGACCTGTAGGGCAATAGGCCCATGGCTGAACCAAAAACGCAAAATGCTGGTGTGGGTCAATTTTTTGGGTCAAAGTGGGCCAATACACTCAGCTGCTAGGTGTTTTGACTAGTGTTGCTGAATAAATATTCTAAAAAGTGCACAATTTGCACCACATTTTATCAACAAACTCACCCTTGATTACTATTCAAACAGTCTCACAAAAGGAATGAATTGCCATTTGCTACTGTGGGCCACTTTTTCATTGGTGTCTGAGACACTTTTATGGACCAGTCAGCACAATACAAACCCCCATACACATTGCGCCTGCTGTAAAGTGCCAGGCTATTATGCAAGTCTATGCAAAAAGGACGAGCATACTCGTCCTTGGCACTTAATTAAGGGAACATTCAGTGCAGTGCACTGAAAGTGCAAGTTTCAACTTCATCTTACACTTTAATTTTAAAACAAAACCATTCCGGAACGGTTTCTTTTTAAAATAAAAGAATAGGAACGGTGAAACTTGATTTAAAAAAGTAGAGGGGCACCACCTCAACCGCTACCACCCAATTCGACCGCTGTCCGCTAGATCCCCTTATTGCAGGCAGAGGAGAAGCAAAACAACAGTACGCTCAGGGCGTAGACCCTTAAAGTAGAGGACACCAAGAGAGGAGAACATTGGTTGCGGAGGAGGGATGGCGAATCAAGTGAGTGACACATGACGTGCTGCAAAGGACCAGAGCACGACTCGCTCTGGACACAGTGCGGCGAGGAGTGAAAAGTGGGAAATGATGAGGACGCACACCGGCAGCAAATCTACTAGGTTGAGGAAACGCAGAGAGAAGCCTTGCACTACAAACTGCTGCAGCACATCGAGAGTGGAGCGGGTGGGAGCTGGGAGAAGAGGGGGCTCCCAGCCCAGGTAGAGAGGGAGAGCTCTTAAAATGGGAAACCCTGTTAGAAGAGTAGATGGCAAGTTATATTAATGGCCCTTAAGGTGGATGCGGATTGCAAAGAAAGACAGCGACGACTGAGATTGACAAACCCTGCTGAAAGGATAAATGTCAAGTTCAATTTACTTCTATTAACTCTTTAGTGGGAAGGGGGCTACAAGCAAAAGACTGTTGTTTCCCCTCAAGGGAAAGAAGGGTTAGAGAGAGAGAGAGAGAGGAAAAGAGAGGGAGAGAGAGAGGGGGAGAGAGAGGGAGAGTGGGAGAGAGGGAGATAGGAAGAGAGAGAGAGAGAGAGAGACAGAGAGAGAGAGAGACAGAGAGAGAGAGAGAGAGAGAGCGAGAGAGACGCAAACTCTTATGTTCTGTCTGCAGGCCCGATGTAATAAAATACAACATGCAATAAAACACGGACACAGGGGTATGTATGAACCTTCTCCTTTAATCTCTACATCAAGACTGACAGATTTGGTGGTAGCCCCGCCTACCCACGTGACTCAGCGTCACTCTGTTTCCCAACATTAACGAAGCACGAGCAGGTTCCCTTGCCGTCCATGAAAATAGATAGAGGACATTACACAAACATGCCAATTTACGTGCAAGAGTCAGAGTACTGAATGCACAGGATACATGCCAGAATGCATATAACTAACATGTGTGACAACGAGAAAGAAAACAAAAAGTAACCAAGAAAGATCATGGCATTATGAGGACTGTAAAGTCAAGAAAACCAGGGCAGTCTGTGAACAAATGTGCATTGGGGACTGCAGGCCTCACTACCCCAGTATGTAAACGGTGTTCTTTCTACAGCTAACCCATTTTCTCCCCTCGCACACTGCACCTTCGTAATTTAGCTGAAGGCACTGGTTCATTCCACAGACACTGGCTATACATATAACAGAAACACTATTGCACAACACCACTGCCATAAGAATGAAGATAGCTTTAATGACAAAAATTCAAAGTCTAGATTCCCACATAATTCTCTATCTCCTTGAACAAAATCCACCCTGTTTAGTTCATAGTTTACCTCTGTTGCGCCCATCCACATGCCATTCAGACACGGGTGACTAGTAGGGTTTTAGCCACCCACACATAACTTTAGTGGCTGAAATGCACACATCATAAGAGTACCTCCCAAACTCTCCCAAATTTGGAAGCCGGTCCCTCCGAGGGCATTCAACCAAAAAGCACGTTGGGACCATAATTATGGTGAAAGCTGCTATAAAAATGACAAAATTTAATTAAATGAAACTGTCAAAAGACTTGAGAGGAACACAAGTAGATGCTGGAAATAGTCATTTGCAATAGCGGCACACACAACTTTAAACTGAACGATTCCATCATGAGCCTGCTAGCCCTAATTAAGGGAAAGGGAGTAAAACAGGGGTGCATATTGGCATTGACGCGTTTGAATCTTTATCTCGCCGAATTAGCCGTTACGCTAGACAGCCTAGCTACCAATCCAATAAAAGTTGGCACCCAAAAAAATCACATGGTTAGGGTATGCTGATGACCTGCTTTTGTTTGACCACATACTGAATGGCTTGCAAAAAATGCTTGGCGCTTTAGAGTAATATGCAATATGGGGTATGTATCAATATCATTAAAACACAAAGATAATGGCATTTGTAGGGAAAAGAAAGATGGTTCATTCTAAGTTTGCGTGGAAGTTTGATAATGAACCTGTTGAATGTGGTAGATGTTAGAAATATTTGGGCGTTATAATAGATGACAAATAATTAAATTGGGATCAACATTGGGAGAAGCCTAAGAGCAAGTGCTTGGGGATAGTACATACCCTTAGGTCTTTTATTGAAAGATACAGAGGTTGCTCACAACAGACAATATTACTATTCAAGTTGACAAACATTGTTCCAGTGATGCTGTATGGCGTGGAAGTGTGGGGACATAACTTGACCAATGAATTGAACACATTTGAAGCTAAAATACTGCTAATATTATTTAGAATGCCTAAGATGCTATCAGTTGAATATATTCGCTTAGAGTTTAATTTTAAAGGCATAATAGCAGATTTTATTAGCATGATAGCCATGTGCTATGACAAATTGTTGTATCTTAAAAATGAAACTATCATGGACATTTACTGTCAAGCTTTTGTTAGACTATACAGATTTGACCGATTAGGGATCTGGGGAAAGATGTTGATGATACATCAAACATGGTTTGAAGGGTTTGTAAGAAGGCCGACTGGAATACACTTGAAGGCATGTAAATGTTGCTTAAAGCAAAAACGAAGTATTTAAAACTATGAAACCAATTTAGTGCAATTGTCAAACAATGTCAAAAGTGGTCCCTAAATCCAATACAGAATGATGCATGCAGCTACACCTAAATATGCCTCAGCATATCCCAACAGTTTTATTATTAGACAATATCTACTGTTGACATTTATTGTCAGCAATGTTTTAGCGATTAAGGGTGCGAAAATTGGAATTGTGAGATCAGAGCGAATGTGTCGCCTATGTGGTCAAAATGAGATTGAGTCATTAGAGCACAGTATGATTTATTGTGTGAGTTTAAATAGGATTAGAGAGAAATATGTTAAATCATATAATAATAGCACAGATTGTGCTGACAAATCCTACATGTGGCAGTTGTTCATGGAAGTTAACGACACACATTTTAGATTTTTTATGGTAATATTTTATCTGCGCTGTAATTAAATTTTAGGTGAATTATCCCAGGGATTTTAAATAGATTTCATATTGATAGCTGAATTTGCCAATATGAATTGTGAAATTGAAGTAATATGATGTTATTTATCTTGTGTTATATAGATAAGTTTATTTCTTTTTTATTCCATTTGGCTGCATATACAAAGTCTTTTAGCTATGAGTATAGTAACAAATAAATAAATAAATAAAGAGAAGAACAAGTTACTTCTTACCTTGTAACGTTCTTTCGATGGGATGTTCCTCCGACGTATTCCTTATCTTTGATAAATCATCTCCCAGCTTGCTGGCCTCGGAAAAAACAATTTCAGTAGAGGGCGCTGCGCTTCGACGTCCCTCGAGCCGATGTCCCTCGACGGCCTCCGTATCGGCGCCGACGTCACCACGCGTATAAATAGACTCGCGCAGCGTCCATTGCTTAGTTCCGTTTTGACGTTAACAGTTGTTTTACATGAATTGGTTATTGACCTTGAAGGAGCGTAAGCTGCAACCACAAGGGAAGTTTTACTACGGGGATGGATGGGAGGGGCGATAAGGAATACGTCGGAGGAACATCCCATCGAAAGAACGTTACAAGGTAAGAAGTAACTTGTTCTTCGAAGGGATTGTGTCCTCCGACGTATTCCTTATCTTTGATAGGCTCCCATAGCAGTGGTGTGCAATTGGAGGTGGGAGTAAAACGCCATGTTTCCTTTTAGGAATGAACCAAATGTAATACGGCTTTGCCAAACCTAGTCTCTTGACTGGAGGAGGAATCCCGGTTGTAAAATCTTGTGAAGGTATGTGCGGACGACCATGTGGCAGCCGCACATATATCTCGAACCGGAACCCCTCTTTGGAGGGCCGAGGAGGCTGCGATACCCCTGGTTGAATGAGCCCTAAGATTTTGAGGAGGCTCTTTCCCTGCCAGTTTGTAACATTCCAGGATGGCCAAAATAATCCATCTGGAAATGGTTTGTTTTGTTATCGGTAGTCCCAACTTGTGCCCTGATAACCCACGAACAGTGGTCTGCTTGCCTAATCCTAGCAAGTCTGCTGATGTAAAAGCTTAAAGCCTGCCTTGGGTCCAGCCTATGTAGTCTTTCTTCCTCTTTCCCCATATGGGGAGGCGGATAGAATGAAGGTAAAGTAATTTTCTGAGTGATGTGGAATTCAGAAACCACCTTTGGGAGGAAATTAGGCTTCACCTGTAGGACAACCTTGTCTTTATGAAAAATTGTATGAGGGGGTTTACAAGATAGAGCTTGTAATTCGCTCACCCTTCAAGCAGATGTTAAAGCCACTAATAAGACAGTTTTAAGGGTGAGAAATCTTAGCGAACAAGAGTGGAGTGGTTCGAAAGGAGTACCCATCAGGAAATTTAAGACTAAATTTAAGTCCCATAAAGGAACCTGGAAAGGTCTTGGAGGGTAGACATTAGTTAATCCTTTTAGAAATTGTATTACTAAGTGTAATTTGAAATACGAAGTCTCCTCCGCAGTGCGCTTGAAGATCGATAGCGCTGCGAGATAGCCCTTGATAGTGCCAACTCGACGGCCTAAATTTGCCAAGTAGAGTAGAAAGGATAACACCGTTGGTGAACCACATGAAAAGGGGTCGATATTCTCTTCTCTACACCAGCTACAAAACTTATTCCAACGGCAGCGGTATAAAGACTTTGTTGCTGGCCTTCTGGCTGAAAGCAACACTTCCATGACGTCATCAGGGAGGTCCCAATCCTTGTATCTCAACCTTTCAAAAGCCAAGCGTGAAGGTTGAGGGTTCTGATGTCTGGATGGAGAACCTGACCTCCTTTCTGTGAGAGAAGATTCTCCTTGAGTGGAAGACGAATTGGAGGGCAGATGGACATGTCCAGAAGGTCCGGGTACCACGCTCTCCTGGCCCAGTCTGGGGCAATTAGGATCATGGTTCTCCAGAAACTTCTCAACCTCCTGATCATTTGAGGAATGACAGGGACTGGTGGAAACGCGTACAGGAGTGGAAACTCCCAGTCCACTACGAACGCGTCCCCTACAGCTCCTCTTGGGGGAAATTCCCTTGAATAGAACAGATCACACTTCCTGTTGATACTGGTGGGAAACAGATCCACTTGAGGGGTTCCCCAAAGGGCGAAGATCTCCTGAAGGACTTCCTGAGCTAGTTCCCACTCGTGGGAGACTGTGCCCTGCCTGCTCAGAGCGTCCACAGTCAAGTTTTTCTCTCCGGCTAGGTACCCTGCCGATAGAGAGATTCCTTCTTGAATTGCCCAAAAACAGAGCTGCGCTGCCTCTCTGCACAGTGGCAGTGATCCTACTCCTCCTCTTTTGTTGAGGTAGTGCGTGGCCACTGTGTTGTCCGTCATTATCAGGACATTTTTCCCTTGTACAGATGGCAGAAAAGCTTTCAGCGCTAGTCCGATTGTTCTCAGCTCTAACAGGTTGATATGTAGTCTGGAATCCGATGGAGACCAACGACCGCTGATGGTCAAGTCGTTGGTATGGGCTCCCCACCCCGTGAGTGAGGCATCTGTGACTACTGTTATCTCTGGCCATGGTTGCCAAAACAGTTCCCCCTTCAAGATGTTTTTCTGGCAGGCCCTCCACTGAAGGTCTCGAGCCACCTTGTCTGGAATCTGAAGGAGGTCTGTCATTCTCCCTGAGAATTGCGACCACTGAGTTCTCAGTGCCCACTGAAGAGATCTCATTCTCAGGCAAGCTTCTGGCACAAGGAAGATGCAGGATGCCATGAGGCCTAGCAACCTCAAAAAGTTGAAGGCTGGGAGACGTTGGGCATTTTGAAACTTGGCGACCATCTGCAGAATATCTTGAGCCCTCACCTCTGGTGGCGAGGCTTTTCCCAGGGAAGTGTCCAGGACCGCTCCAATGAACTGGAGTCTCTGTTATGGTATCATCTGTGACTTCTTTAAATTGAGGGAGAAGCCCAGTTTGTGAAGGAAGTGGCAGACATAATCTAGCTGGATCTGAGCTTGTTCCGAAGATACAGCTCTGATCAGCCAATCATCCAGGTAGGGGTAGACGTGGATCCCTTCCCTCCTTAGACTTGCAGCCACTACTGACATTAG